>NC_081422.1:108991915-109297227 GCF_949786415.1 Peromyscus eremicus | reverse complement strand
GATCTGTTTCTCTGACTTGAATTGAGAACCAATTGAGAAACAGACCACAGGAGTCAATGAAACAAAGACTTAAAAACACAAATTTCATGCTTGGTAAAGCGGATTAGAAAGTGTTCTTCAGCCTGTGTCCAACATGGACCCTGTGAATCCTGCTCTTTCCTCCTGATTCAATTATGTTGACATGACCGAAGGGCTTGTGTCTTATGCAATTCCTACTTTATCCAAAACTGTACATAGTGTTCCCAGTTTCCTGTTTTTATCCTTTCCTAATACAGAGGTTTAAAAATTACACAGAACATGGAAATAGGGTAGAGAGGAAGCCTGGCATCTTTTCAATATCTTACATTGTTGGCTACATCTAGATGGAGGGTTATTTCTTTTCCCTTGGAGTATGTACTTGGCTCACTACTTATTTGAATGGAAACCAAACACTGAAGTTTCCTGTTAATTGGTAGAATTCTCCACTAGCAGATGGGGTACGTAAATGTTTGCCAGGCCATATATAAAAATGGAACTCTGACCCAGGACCTGCAGAGATCAGTTCAGGAAACCAACCCATTATCTAGAGTGGCCAGCCCTGGAGGCCAACCTGCTTCAGACTAACAGCCAAGCTGATTTCTAGGAAACCAGACCACTGTCTGGAGTAAGAATCTAGGAAGCCACACAACAGCTCCATGACTGCTGACCCTGGAGATCAGTCGTGGACAGGTCTAAGTACAGCCAATCAGAGAAAGTCAAATGCATGCCCATAATCAATCACAGGAAACGCCTCACCTCCTGACAGGCCATCAACAGCTTCTCTGTGCTACACCCAAAGGGTCTCTCTTCCCCTTCTCCTGCTGTCCGGAGTGGGCTCCAATCTGTAAGTGACAGTGGCTACTCCTTTGTCTACGCAGGCCGTGAGCAGCGTTGCTGTCCTCGCTGGGTTACTTTCCAGTTCCTTCCACAGTCCAGCAGAGAAGAGATCTTCAGGCTTGTGTTTATGGCCCTGCAGAACATTACCCAATTTTGTACATATCCTAGCAGTCCTACTTTAACTTGTCTCTTGCTAATGGCTAGAAAGAACTGCCCTTCCTGTGGTCTCAGAATCACATTACTCTCTTACTTTTTTGCATGTTAGTAAGCTGGCTGGATGGTTGGCACACACTCTAAATCTATCTAGGAGTTATCCTTTTGCCCTTTTGTAAATTACATGTTGAAAATGAGAGAGAAACAGAATGCCAGACACCATCCAAGGAGAGATCCAAATTTTCATTTCATTAAAAGCTATATTATAAGAGGAAATTGGAAACCTGTGAGATCTACCAGACATTGTCAACATAATTCAAAATTGTAAAATAGATATGTCATACTTATTTGTTGAAGGGATTTACCAAACTTTCTCACATTATATACGGCTCTGAGTTTTCAACTTGAATTTTATATTAGTGAGGCTGGACTGTGTATTAGCCTTCAGATGATATTTAAACATTTGTGTTTCTCTCTCACTGTCTGAGGTAGCTGGGCTATAGACATGAGTAGGGTTCGGATCAACTGCAGTTCCAACCAGAGGCTGTCTAGAACAAGTTCCTCAATAACAAAAGAACGAAAGACTCAGTCCAGCCATTCAAACCACCCTGAGCTTGTGACACACTTGTTGACTGCCTATTGACCAAAACCCATCACTGATCTAAGCCCCAAGTAAGAGAAGAGAGAAGCATGCACCACTGGGCAGGAAGAGCTGCAGGTCAGATGTAGCTGTGCATGCCTAAAGAGAGGGGTGTGTTACCTCTGACCTACAGCCACAGCTAGCTCTATAGCAGAGTTCTGGTGCCCACATTGACCAGTGCTGCTACCCCCATCAGAGTGCAGAGTTGCAAGAAGGCAAGAAGAGGTAGACTTGTTTCCCGGTGTGAAACACCCCGGTGGGAAGTGATCACAGCCCTGAAGACGGACAACTGTCTGCTCCAGTGAAGTTCACAATCTCAAGGCTAAGAAGACAAGTGGTTTGGTAAAGTGCTTGCTGCACAAGTTTCCAAACATGAGTTTGATGCCCAGCACCCAGTTAGAAGCTGGGAGAAGTGGGCACAGCCTTGTAATCCCAGCATAGGAGAGACAGAGCCCAGCAGATCTTCATCTTGCCAGCCAGTCAGTTTCCTGGAATTGGCAAGCTTTGAGTCCTAGAGATAGGCCCTGTCTCAAAAACCAAGGTGGATGGCTCCTGGGAAATGACACCCAGTACTGATGTCTAGTCCCCACAGGCACCACATATATACCCACACCCACAAAGACACAAAGGCCAGTGTCAGAAGAGGCTCAGCAGCAGACAAGGATGCATCTCCAAGCTCTGTGGATGTCCCCATAGTGCAGACTTCGGGACATATCAAAATAATTAGGCACATACCCTACTGCATTCCAGTCCCCTGAGAACGGATAGGGTGAAAGTAAGTAATTCTCTGCATGCCATCCCTGAACTTATGGAAACAGGGGACCACATATATTATTAATGTAACAAAAAAAAACTTCTGAAAATCTTCTGATATGATCAAATTCTGAGTGTTTGCTTTCCTTTTCTGTTTCATAAAGCTAAAGTCTCACATCACTGAGGTACCTACATTGTTGGCCCCATTCTTGGCCAGAATGAATGCCCATGAAATACCAACAGCTTGTTGTGCTAGGTGACTCATTAAGCTGAGATATCATTGTCATACAAACACTTTTAAATTTTTGTTTAGCTTTGTGTGTGTGTATATATAAATGTTCATGCACATGAGGATTGTCAGGTGTATGCCATGGTATATTTGGGAAGGCCAGAGGACAGCACTGCTCCTCAGAACTTCATGCATCACTGAGCCTCTCATTTTTACGTGGGTTCTAGGGATATCTCAGGTCCTCAGGCTTACACAGCAAACCCTTTACTGATCAAGCCATCTCTCTGGCCCGGTATATTCTATTTAAAATGTTATTCTTGTATCAGTGGTTATTTTCAGTTATCATTTCAGTATACTCCCCCAAATATATTTTTCCTTAACATGTCATCTCTCTTTAAATATACTTCCAAGTTATCAATGCTCTGTCCCTAATAGTCATGAGTGAGGGTTGACAATTGGTTCTAACTTGTTATAAAACAAGAAAAAATGGACTTGTCAGTGTTTTCTCTTGTCTCTCCACAACCCAGTAAGGATAGTAGCCAATACTGCTGCAGTTGGAGAAACACCCATGATGCTCTAGTCTGGGTCAGCTTGATGTTTCTAACCAGTTGCTCATGCATGAGTGATCAGGACAGGGATGGCAGTTTGGTCTAGAGTGGCATCACATATCTAGGTGTAGGCTAACTGTTGGCTGAATTGATGAGCAGTTGGGCCACACATCTCCCATCCTCCAATAATGTCAAAGCAAAAGCAAAGAGAAATCCCCAAGACCTGTGTGTGTATTGTGTGTTTTTATGTGTGTGTGTTTGTACATGTGTACAAACCAGAAGTTAGCTTCAGCTCTTGTGCCTCAGGCACCATTCCATTCTTTTTTCTTTGAGACAGGATCCCTCACTTGCCCAGAAATTGCCAAGGAGGCCAGGGTAGTCAGCCAGAGAGCCCCAGAGATCTGCCTGTCTCTCCCTCCTCAGTCCTGGGATCACAAGCACATGCCACCATACCTGACATTTTTTACATAGGTTCTGGAGATTGAGCTTATGTTGTCCTCCTTGAAAGGCAAATACTTTACTGACTGATGAGTCCCCTAAGCACTCCCAGTGCCTTTCGATAGAACCTACACTAGCACAACTTCCCTTTCTCCACATTCTATGAAGGGCAATATTCCAGCTGTTTCTAAACAACAACCCAACTCATGATAATCAATCAAATAACACTTAATTGTTTAAAAAACAAACTAACAAACAACAGTGACAAAAAAAACCCAATCACATTCTGCTCACTAACCTGGAATTTGGTCAGAGCTGGGCAGTAACAGTTCTCCTGTACTCCACTGGATGTCGTCTCAACAACCCAAGCAGGGGCAGATTAGCTTCCTTAGCTCCCAAGACTTGGATTATAACAACAGGCATCCCAAAAGGCAGGAAAAAGCTGTTGGCTAGTTTCTTGAGGCTTGGCCCATTGGTTGTACTGTATCATTTGACTGGATACAATAGTTCACTGCTCTTGTACACTGTAAAGATTTGTCACTCAAATTGCTTTAATAAAATGCTGATTGGCCAGTAGCCAGGAAGAAAGTATAGGTGGGACAACCAAATTAAGAATGCTGTGAAGAAGAAGGGCAGAGTCAGGAATCTCCAGCCAGATGCACAGGAAGCAAGATGAGAATGCTGTACTGAAAAAAGGTACCAAGCCACATAGCTAAACATAGATAAGAATTATGGGTCAATCTAATGGGAGCTAGAGAGTAATAAGCCTAAGCTACCAGCTGAACATTTATAAGTAATATTAAGCCTGGAGTCAATTATTTGGGAGGCGGCTGCTGGGTATTTGGGGGTTGTTGGTGGAATAGAAACTTCCATTTACAGTCAACCTTGTCTACAGGAGGGATGGAGCCCAATCCTAGGATATACCATTGTCTAAAGTACCCAACCCTATGTATATTGTTTTTTTCTACATGTATGTACCTATGAGAGTATTTAATTTATAAATTAGGCACAGATTGACATTAGCAATAAATAACAAACTAGAACATTAATAACAGCATTCTGTTAACAGTTATGTAAATGTGGTCTCTTTCTTATCCCTCTCCTGAAAGAGTCAAGACAAACAGTGATATTTTTAGACCACTGTTAGCCACCAAGGACTAAAGTCAAGAAAGGTGAACAAGCCGGTGATGAGAAGACAATTACAGTCCTGTGTTAGACAATTATGCCCAAGTCAAGGGGAGGGAACATGTCTCTGCAGAAAGAGTGTCAAGGGATTAAACTGCAGCCTCAAGACTCCATCTTTGAGGGGTGGTGTGATAATGTCACCTGTGAACATTAGTGGTCCTGTGAGTGGCAGAGGGTTTCTGCCACCCTCAAAATCTATCTACTGCAGTGTGAGCAAGCCCAAGGGAGAGGCGTCCTCATTCAGTATTTCTTCTGCTCCTTTGAACTAACATAGAGATGTACCCTTGCCTCCTGTTGGCTAATGTTCATAAAGAGATAAATTTGGAAACATCACTCTTCATATTTAGATGTCTAGAGGATTTTTACATAGAAAGCTTTCATACATTCTTCTCTTTTATTTAGAAATAAATGCTAGCACTCTCGTTCCCCTCAAAAGACAGAAACGGTTGTTTTATTGATGGGATGACTATTAGCAAACAAGAGCACACGTAATCATCCTATTCCACTCGACAGGATGAACACAACCATTTCTCACATAGAAAAGACAGCGAGATCCTCAGTTACGACTGTGTATGTAAATTCTTTCATTCACGGGGCTGCACCACTGTTGCTTAGACTTGAGGAAACAGAAAGGCACAGCCACCCTGAGTTTTAATTCAGGCTGTATTCTCTGAGCCTTGGGGACCAAAATTAAAATATACTGAGAGGCAGGCAATGAGAGTTGCCCATTGGCTTTCTCCAAGCCCATTCGTAGGTGCTCAGTCAAGCTCCATAGTAAAGCAACCTCACTTATGTGTGTGTGTGGAGGGGGGCGGAGTTCAGTGTCATGTGTCATTCAGTTCTGCTGCTCCTGTTTTCTTACTGAAATAGACTCTCATGCAGCCCAGGCTGGCCTCAAATTCACAGTGTAGCCAAGATGGCCTTGAACTCCTGATCCTCTGGCCTCCAGCTCTCCAGTGCTAGCATCGCAGGCCTGTGTCTCAATGCCCAGCCCTGGTTATCTTTTCAAGGTAGCTTCTGCTCTTGTAGGATCAGGTTCTCTCAGCTGAGACTCCAACCTTCACCCCAGGAAAGGAAACTTGGCCTTCTAGAAGGCCTGAAGTAAACCATCTATGTATCCACACAGTGTGTTTTTCTGAGCATAGTCTAGTTCACACCACATCCTGGGACCCTGGTGCAGGCACTGCTATGGTCCACTGGGCTAGTGGCCCACATAGACTGGCCTCAGTGTGATGTGCTCTGCAAATGCTCACAGCTGGGACTGTATTTGGCAACAAAAAACAGAAAAGCATGTACACAGCCCTCTTAAAGAGAAGAAAATCCAGAAGCGGGAAAGCCCGCTTCCTTGGGACACAGCCAGGACCCTGTGTTTCTTTCTGTTTGTGTCCTGCTGTGGTTTTCATCTTCATGCTTGCCACTGTGACCCACTCCAAGAGGCTGCAGACAGTGCTGGGAACTCACAGCCAAGGGGGACACAGGACACAGCACCTGCATGTAGGCTTTGCCTAGTCTGGAAGGCAGTTCAAAAGGTCTCCTGGGATGCACGTGTCCCTGACCTTTAAAAGTATGCGAGAGCTGAGGTCTACTAGAACTGAGAGCCATAACTGATACCAACCCAGCTGTGGAGGTGAGGAAATATGGGTGATTCCAGAGCTCTTCCCAAGCCACCTAGGACTTAATTTGCTCTTTGCAGCCACATAGGAGGAACTCACACAGTGAGAATTTGGAATGTGAAAAACTACTACATTTGCACAAAACTGCAAAAGTGGGCGTTACAGAGAAACACATAGCTTGACGGCTTGTAACAGAAAAAGACTGAAACTTACTGAGCTCATCATCAGGGAAAGAACTTGTAGCGAAGGCATGCGTGTGGAGGACTTCCGTTCTCTCCTCCCGCCCTGGAGTCCAGGAGGCCTTTACGGCAAGTGCTTTTTGAGTGGTGAGCCGTCCCACTGGGCCAGCAGTCACACTTTAAACATGGCTACATGGACAGCGGGGTGCTGGGAGTTCATTTTGCTGCACGTCCAACTCGGACGTTTCAAAGAGAGCAACAACATAACTAAAAAGTAAGAAAAGAAGACGAAATGGAGCCCTGCAAAGGTGATCAATACCGAACGCCAACGGACAAACTCCAAGCAAAGGAGGCAGGGGGCCTGAATAAACAATATTAGAAATAGAAATGAGGACACACAGATAAATTCCAAACGGGATAAAAAAAACAACATTATGAACAATTTGTATGCTAATGAATTTGACAACAGATAAAATGGATAATTTCCCTGAAAAATACAGCTATTTTGACTCAGAAGGAAACAGTACCTGTGTTAAGGGAGCAGAGAGAGTGATTAGAAATGTTCCCGGAGGCAAGGTCTTTTTCAGTGGAGTTCTCTCAGATTTTCAAAGAACATATTGTTCTAAACTACACAGCCTCTCCCAGAGGCTAAAAGATGAAGTGTGATTCTCAGGCATTCTGTGAAGGCAGACTAACTTTGCCACCCAAACTGGGAGAAAATATGAAAACGATGTCTGTTTGTACTCACAGAATGTTTTCAGGATCCAATGCTAGAAAAGAATTTCTAAAACAAAAAAAACTAAATATAAGTCAAAAGATTATTTACATTTCCATCAATCTTTTATTTTTCTCATTTTTGAAAAGATTTTTTCAGTTTTTTGTGTATCAATGTTTTGCCTGCATACATGTCAGTCACATGCATACTTGGTGCCCAAGGAAGCCAGAAGGGGCCATCAGATCCCTTGAAACTAGAGTTACAGATGGTTGTGAGCCATCACGTGGATGCTGGAAATCAAACCCAGATCCTCTGTAAAAGTAGCCAGTGCTTTTAACTGCTGGGCTGTATCTCCAGTCCCTATTTTTAAATTTCAATTTAAAAAATTGTGTGAATTTCACACATGATACTATATTTACATAATTTCCACCCGACTCATCTCCCTCCTCCAATTCCTCTTTGTTCTACCCACTCTCCCTCAAATTCATGACCTCTTTTTAAATTATTATTGTTACATATATATTCGTATACCTATGTATATGTAAAAACAACTTTCTAAGTGCATTTAATTTAGATGGAAGAAAAGATTTAAAATCCCACATTAAAGTTGACATCTATTCATCAAAAAATCCTATTAAATGTGGCAAATACAAAATGGGAGAAAATATTTTAACACATAGGTAGCAGAAAAGTGATACCTGGAACACAGCAGGTGGGGGTGTGGCTCAGTGGGGAGAGGGCTTGCCTAGCATGCGTGAAGTTCTGGCTACAACCCCAGAGCCCCACAGAAGTGGATCTGGTGGCTCACCCATTTCATCCCAGGACTGGGGAGGTACAGGCAGGAGGACCAGAAATTCTATTTGTAAAACCAAAGACTTAAGTTAAGATTTCCCATAGGAAAAAAAAAAAATCACAGATAACAAATTCCAGAAAAGATGTTCAATGTGCTCTGGACAAAGGAAACATGAATAACGATCATGATAAGATGTCTTTTAAAATAGATGAGATTAGCAAAAATGAAGAAATCAGATAACATGGTGTCTCAAAGGACATGATTTAGTGAACACCTCCACACTACTAACAGATGGCAAATTGTTAAAGCAAATGCAGTAAACGATTTGACTGTCCATTTGTAAATTACAGGGTTTGAGTATCTCAGACACAGCTGGACCCGGCTCTGCGCCCCCTGGAGGAACTCTTGCGCAGTGCACCTGGTTACAGTTACTACAGCAGATAAGGAAATAGCTAAAAATAGACATAGGAACCGTGGTAAATTATGGAATATTTACAATACTGGATTTGTATGTATGCTTGTATGCACGTATTTGTGTGCACGTGCACATGTTTGTACATGGTAGGCATGTGCTGGTGCTGTTCCTCAGAATCGCACTTAAATTATTTACATTTATTTATTTTGTACATGTGTACACTTGTGGTGAAGCACAAGCATAGCACAGAACCCACGTGGGGGTCAGAGGACATGATGTGGTTCTAGTCTTCCACATGTGGGTCATGGGAACTGAGCTCAGGTCTGCAGGCTTGGCAGTAGACGCCCTTCCCCACTGAGCCATTTGCAGACTCTACCTTGGGTTTGTTGGTGTTGTTTGTTGCTGTTATTTTGGTTTTTTTGGGGGGGTGTTTTGTTTTGTTTTTTTATTTTTGCTTTTGAGAAAGTGTCTCTCTCTGGGATCTGGAGTTCATTGATTAGGCAAGGCTTGCTGGCTAGAGGGCCCCGGGTTCACCTGCCTCTGCTTCCTCAGTGCTGGGACTGCAGTGGGCCCCCATGTCTGGTCTTTTACATGGGTTCTTAGCATGGGGGTCAGATCCCCATACTTGCATGGCAATTCTCTCCTCAACTGCGATATCTCCCCAGCCAAACACTGGTGAATATTTTAAAGTATGTAAAAACTGAATGAGATCTGGGCACAGTGTCACACACTTATAGTCTCAGTACTCAGGAGAGTCAAGAGTTCAAGACCACCCTGGTCTACAGAGTGATATACTGTCTCAAAAACCATTAGTGAACTATAGGTATAGGCAGTAATGAATCTTTGAAACAATGTTGAAAATAAAAGAAATAACCAGGAGACTGAACACAGAAAGATATATTCATATGCACTGAAAGCAAGCAACAGAGCACACAAACATATCAATTATTTAATTCCAGGAATAGTCACAGATCCACAAGGACTAGAATGGCATCTATAAAATGAAAATGATTAAGGGGGCTGGGGGAAGAGCTGATGCTAGAGAACTTGCCTAGCACATGAAAGATCCTGAGTTTCATCAGCACTGTAAAAATATTCATAATAAAACTCAGCAAAAAAATTGTTTTCTTTCTTTCTTTTTTTTTTTTTTTTTTTGGTTTCTTGAGACAGGGTTTCTCTGTGTAGTTTTGGTCCTGTCCTGGATCTCGCTCTGTAAACCAGGCTGGCCTCAAACTCACAGAGATCCACCTGGCTCTGCCTCCCGAGTGCTGGGATTAAAGGTGTGCGCCACCGCCGCCTGGCTGCAAGAAATTTTATAAGAAAAATTGAAGATATATATATATTTATCTAATTCTTACATTGGGCTGTGGGTATAGAACAACTAGTTAATGCTTAATTTCTTAAACATTATGACTTCTATAATATTTTACACATTTATTATTTTGTTGGGGCTGGAGAGATGGCTCATCAGTGAAGTGCACTTGCTGCTCTTGTAAAGGACCCAAGTTGGTTCCCAACACCCACATCAGGCTGCTCATGACCTCCTGGAACTCAGCTCCAGGGGATCTGATGCTGACATTTGGCCTCCACGAGCAGCTGCAAATATATGTGCAGACACACCCACATACACATAAGTAAAAATAAGTCTTTTCAAAGTAATTTATTATTTTGTTCAAGCCGACTATCAGGTAACAACTTTTTCTTTTAAATGAGATGGGAGGTAACAACGACCGACCAAGCACCGGCTGAAGCAGGAGCCCAACACGGACTTTCTGACCAGGCTGTCTCCTCCGCAGTCTACACCAGCAAAATGTTCACTCTGCGCTCTCTCTCCAGGTCAACACACAAGAATGAAGCTAGCTGGGAAAGCTGCTTTACCAGCTGATTCGGAGCCTCCACCACACCTGCTGTCGCTGGCATTGTTTAACACCGTGCTGCTGCTAAGGCGGGGAGAGGAGAACATAGGTATTCACTATTTGGAAATTCTATGATCCATTTCATATATAATTCAAGAGAGTAAATAAATGCTTACAACAACCACAATGGAAAGATTTTACAGCAAGTAACCATAGACTCTTCACCTAGATCCTGCCACGAACATTGGACTAAACTCACTCTATCAAACAATCTGTCCGAAGCGCTCCATCCATCAACTTGTCTTAGTTCTGCACTGCATTTCAAAGGAATCTGCAAACACCCCTGCAATACCCCCGTTAATACAGCAGCATGCATATCATTAACTAGACTTCAATACTGATTTTCAGGGCTTTTCCATGGGGGCAAAAATGAATATGTGTATATTTATGCATGCAAAGAAATGCACAAATTTTAAAAGCAAAACAATCAAGCTTGGCCAATGTATATGTATTTGTATTTCAAACGGTTATTAAGATAAGAATATGACACATTTTAGCCAGTGCTTGCCCTTTACCACTACCAATCACTGTTCTGATATTTTCCCACTATAGAAAATGTTTGCATATTCTAGAACTATATAATCAGAATTGTGTCATATACATGTTATAGTACAAAGATTCTTTTAATAATGTTCTTATAACTACCCTTATTTGTGTGTGTGTGTGTATTATAACCTGTTCCTTTTTATTGTTGAATAGTATTCTATTATACAAAGATACCTCAGTCTCATTACTGGCTCTCATACCCACAGGGTCATCTATGCCCTTTCCAGTTTGGGCATTTTTGTAAGTCTTTTTGTAAGGGTACATTTCATGATTTTTGTGTAAATACTTAGGAGTTGAACTGCTGTATTATGGGGTTAAATGTTTGGTGTAAGCTTGCTTTATAAGAAACTATCAGAGTTTCTAGAATGGTTGATTTTTACCACCAACAGTCTGCAGCTGGTCAACACCTAACCAACATTTTTATGGTCAGTTATCTTAATTTTGGCCATTCCGATGATGGCTGTATTTTGAATTTGCATTTCCCTCATGAATAATTATACAGAGCATTTTCCAGGTGCATCTCAGTAACTAAATCTTTGCTGCAAAATCTGTTCAAAATTTGTCCCGTTTTAGAGGTTGTTTGCTCTTTATATTAAAACTAGGCATTCTTTGTATATCTTAAATACCATTCCCTTTCAAATATCCATTTTTTTGATCCTGAAGTCTGTGAAGTCTTTGATGAGCAAGTCTTAAATGGTGTGTGTGTGTGTGTGTGTGTGTGTGTGTGTGTGTGTGTGTGTGTTTACATGTGTGCGTGTGCGGAGGCCAGAGGTCAATATTAAGTGCCTTCTCCAATTACTCCTCTACCTTCTCTTTTGAAACAGAGTCTCTCATTGAGCCTGGAGCTCATTCATTGGCTAGATTGACTGATCACAGAGCTTCCTTCCTCCGCCTCCCTGAGCACTGGGATTACAAGTGTGCACTGCAATGCCTGGCTTCTGACCTGGGAACAGGAATTGAAATCCAGTCCCCAAGCTTGCACAGCAACCTTCCCCCACTGAACCATCTCTCCAGTTCCAGGATTTAAAAGTTTATTTCAGCCTTTGAATAGAGTTTTATGGTCTATTTTGGAATTAATTGTGAAGGCAACAGAGAAACTAAATTTATAATTTTATAAAAGTAAATCCCATAAAAAAAAGCTATTTTTTCAAAGAAGTGAAAAATGTAGATTGTAGCAGGAATCTTAAAGAGTCTTATTAATAAAATCAAACCCAAGGCCAGTTATTGGGGTGAATGCTGGAAGTTCAGAGAAGCAGAACAAGCCACAGCTACCTCACCTCAACAGTTCCTCAGCTGATCCTGTTTCCTCAGACTAGAAGCTTCTGAGTCCTCATCCAAATGGATCTCAGCTGAACTGCCGCTCGAAAGCCGGAATGCTTAACCAGCCAAATGCTTCTAGTTTCTGGTCCTCATGCCTTATATACCTTTCTGCCTTCTGCCATCACTCCCTGGGATTAAAGGCGTGAGTCACCATGCCTGGCTATTTCCAATGTGGCCTTGAACTCACATAGATTCCAGAGGGATTTCTGCCTCTGGAATGCTAGGATTAAAGGCATGTGCTACCACTGTCTATCCTCTATGTTTAATACTGTGGCTGTCCTGTTCTCTGACCCCAGATAAGTTTATTAGCGTGCACAATATTTTGGGGAACACAGTACCACCACAGTAGAAGACTTACATGATCAACAACTAAGATATATTTCAAAACTATAAATATTATTAATTAAGGAATGTTACTAGTTATGGGTAGCAAAAGAGAAAAACAGACCAATGAAATCTGAGAGCCCCAATTGGCAACCAAAAATAAATGGATTTTCATACCTGTGTGCAAGCTGTACAGTAAAGCTAGCATTACAAGTAAAGGAAGAGCTGGTTAAATTATTTAGTAAACACCATTAAGGAAGTTGGTTAACTAGTTGAAGAAAAAGAAGTGAATCCCTATCATATCACAATATATACCAAACTTCAAATAAACTAGCATTCTAAATGGCAAAGACAAGAGCAAGATAGAAAATGTTTCTGAGATGTTTGAATATGAGGTGTAAATGGCAGGGCTGGCCTATGGCTGAGTGTTAGACACTTACTTAGTGTGTACAGGCTCTGAATTCAATCGCTAGCACTGAGAAAGAATTCCTAAGGTGTGAAGCATAAAGAGAGACATTGATTGACATGACCACACTGAAATCAGACAGCGCTCTTTGATCAACGACCCTAAACTGTCAGGAAGGGGACCACCTGAGACAGGTGTTTAGATATTTGTGTCATCCCAGACTAGTAGGAGACCAAATCACAGGAAAATTGGAGTGTTGGTGGTGCATGCCTTTAATTCCAGAACTGGGAGGCAGAGGTAGGCAGATCTCTGAGTTTGAGGCTAGCCTGGTCTACAAAGCAAGTACCAGGACAGCCAGGACCACACAGAGAAACCCCAGCCAGGCCAACCAGTCAATCTCGTTCATAAATAAATAAATAAAAATTAAATAGTCAACCTCGACCTCACTGTGTAGGCATAACATATATATATATATATATATATATATATATATATATATATATATATATATATATATATGCATGCATGCATGCATACATGGAAAGGCCAACTGGTCAAACTCCTTAAGAAAAAAACACACACACACACAAAAAAAAACAACGGGCCACCCTGAATTTTATATATATATATGATACGAGCATGGATTCTTTATACATGTGTGTGTGTGTGTGTGTGTGTGTGTGTGTGTGTGTGTGTGTACATGGTAAAAGTGGCATTACAAATAACAGGAAGAGCTTATCTGGTTATTTATTAAACACAATTAAGAGAATTAGCTCACCAGCTGGAGAAAAATGGTGAGCCCCATCTTACCAATATATACAGAATTTCAAAAATATGTGAAAATAAGCTGGAAGCTGATGATGTGAGTGGGGACTTCAAAAGCTAACAAAGACAAATGGCTTAGAGACATGTGAAAAGACGATCTCACTCTTGACTGGGTAAATTCTCCAAAAGGTAAGACTACCCAAAAGGTATTGGCAATACCGGAACTCTAGGGAGTGTCTAATGCTTAGAAGAAAATCTCAGAGAAATGGCCGCCATAGGCAGGAATGGAAGCATATGTTAGTTCAATGTGATGAGTGATTGGAAACCTTGGAGCATCCTCCAGACAACCTGAAACGGGTCCAGAAGGACTACGTTTGTAGTATTGTGGGCAAAACAGACACGCTGAATTTGGCCTGTGATGAAAAGCTGTGAAAGCCGTGTAAGAATCAAGAGCAATACACTGGATTTACCAACTACACACAAATAGAGCTTTAAACTATAACCCAGAGTGGAGGGTGAAAAAGGAAGGGAATGTATTCTTCAGTTCCACTGGGTAGATGTTAAAACACACACACACACAACGCCATCCATTCTCAAAGCTGCAGCAATGTCAAATGAATATATTCAAGACCACTAGGAAGTGAACTGATCTTCCAGTTTCCACCTTATCTATGAACCTTTCTGAAGAGAGGGTGAACTGTTTTATTTTTATTTATTTTGTTTTGTTTTTCAGACATCCGGTGGGATACCTGTGAGCTATTGAAATAATAACTACATTTAAAATGTTATTATTCATCAGCTTGGTGGGAAGGACTTCAGCCAGAACTGTCTGATTCTTCTCCACATTCCCACTGATAAAGCGCATCTTTCTCTTCTAAACTTTTAAAAAGATTTTGTTGTTGTTGTTATAGCAAGATTTAGGGCACATCAAAATGACTCAGTGGCGACCTGAGTGTAAAAGTGGGAACTCATATAAAAGTGGGAAGAGAGAACCAACACCACAAAGTTGTTTTCTGAACTTCACATGAGTAATGTGGTGTATGCACACCTTCACTCACAAACACATCATGCATATGTGCACACTAATAATAGTTTATTTTAAAGTTCAGGTTTATAATTCCTACTTTGTGCTTTTTGAAAATAAGTTACTATCTTCCTGTGACTCTTCCAAAAATTCTGTAAAATAATGCCAATAGTGCCCACTGGATGGCTCAGCAGGTAGGGTCCTTGTGTCCAGGTCTAGTAGCCTGAGTCCTAACCCACATCCCACAGGGTGGCAGGAGAGAACCTGTCTGAACAACTAAGAGTTGTCCTCTGACCTTCGTGTGATCACCTTAGCACACTTGCACACACATGTACACACATTCAATAAATGAAAGGATAAATAAATGAAAATGAACAAATATTTCAAAAGAAAAGAGATAATAATAAAAAAAACCTTAAAAATAATGCATATAGGCTGGAGAGGTGGCTCAGTGGTCGGGAGTGCTGGCTGCTCTTGCAGAGGACCCTGGTTTGACTCCCAGCACCCATAACAGGCTTGTAACCAATCTGTAGCTCCAGCGTCAGGGGATACCCTCTCTATGCTCTCTTCTGGCCTCCGTGGACACTGTACACATATGGTGCACATGCATACACCCAGCCCCACAAACAAACACATAAAATAAAGAAATATATTACAATATTTTAGAAAGTTAAACGTAAGGTGAAAGTTGCGGGAGACCCATCTAGGCTTGGTTGCATACGTGCTTTTATAAACTGTGTTTTTATGAGTTCCCTGATACTTTATGTGTTTTGACACTGAGCTACGGGTTGCTCAATGCATCATAGTCTTTGTCACAGACTTCTGTGACTTAGAACAATGCACTGAAAATATAAATAAATTGCAGAGACGGACCTGGCAGAACATGAAATCCCTGGTCCAGCACTCAGCTGATTATATATAAAAGGGATTTAATGGTGATGGAGTGAATAAGAATCAGAGATGCAAACTCTATTTCCAAATTGTCCACTAATGACCTTCATCCGTAAAATGGCAAGCTATTTGTCAGGATCAAATGAGATAATGGATGTGAAATGCCTCTGTGAACTGCAGAATAAAAGAATAAATGGATATTTTAATTTTTATTTCTAAAATTGTGTCCAAGGAAATGGAAGGCAATATTTGCTAAAATGTTTCTGGTCACATATAAGAAGCCACTCAGTTACAACTGGCCCAGGCAGTAAAGGGAATTTATTAGTATAATGTGCAAATAGTCAGGAGGAAGGCCAGGTGCCCGGCTCACACAGCACAAGCGGGTCCGTGCTCTCCCTATCCTCAGTGCTAGCTCAACAGGTCACAGATTATCAGTGGCATTTGGGGCCTATGTTTCTGATACAAATCTGGAAGAAATTAGGATTAAGCTCCTGAGAGTTTAAACAAAACCCTAGAAAGTCTCCACTGTGGTTTGAACAAATGCCCCCCGGCCGCCTGTGTGTTTGAACACTTAGGGCCCCAGCTGATGGCCCTATTTGAGGAGGCGGAGCCTCACTGGAGGAAGTAGGTCACCGGGGGAAGGAAGGCATTGGTGTTTAGGAGCCTGGACCCACTTCCTGTCCTCTCTCTGCTTCCTGACTATGAATGCAGTGTGACCAGTGTCCCCACGTTCCCGCCACCATGCCTTCCCTGCCATGGTGGACTGTGTCCCTTCTTAAGTCACAAGCCCAAACCAACCCTTCCTTCCCTAAGTGTCCTTCACCAGGTATTTTGTGACAGCTGAGAAAACTGAGGAGTCAATCTCTGGCTCTAAGGAGCCTGACTGATTCCCTCTATCGCTGTAGCCAGAACGCAGATGTAATGATAGCCCAAATGGCTGCTGCACGCAGCTTCTCTTCCCGTCTCAGAAATTGGCGCTGGGGAGACAATGGGCACAGGTCATCCTCAGTGAGTTCTCAGGAGCAAAGTGAAGGCTCACAGCAGAAAGCTTTTACCTGGACTTAGTTGATAAAAGAATAAATGAATAACAAAAAGTAAACAAATAGATTATAAAATCACGTGTGTTTATTTAGTGTGTGTGCACATGTGTACATGCACACATGGATGTCAGGGGACCTATTGGAGTCAGTTATCTCCTTCAGCCATGCAGGCTCCAGTGGTTATTGTCACTCTAGGCTCCATTAATACTGCCTAGAAACAGGTCAAAAGCTGTGTGGAAATCCTATCTGTATCTGGGGAGAAGAGTCAGAAATGCATTAGTTACTTTTTCAGCTATAACAAAATGCATGAGAAAAGAGGCTTATGGGGGAACAGAACATTTGACTGACAGTTCAAGAGGGCAGAGTCCATTTCAGTGAAAAGGAACAGCAGGGGCATGGGGCAGCAGGGGGCAGGGGGCAGCAGGGGGTATGGGGCATCGGGGGCAGCAGGGGGGCATGGGGCAGTATGGGGGCATGGGACATCAGGGGGCATGGGGCAGTATAGAGGAATGAGGCGGTATGGGGGCATTGGGCATCATGGGTCATGGGGCAGCTGGTTACGTTGCTTCTGTAGGCAGGAAGCAAGGAGAGATGAGTCCTCATTCTGGGGACCATGGGCTATGGGATGGCACCCCCACACTCATAGTGGCTCTTCCTTCTTCAGCTAATCTCACTCACAGACACACCCAGAATTGTGTCTCTGAAGTGATGGTAAATCCTGGCAAATTGACGAGTAATTATTACAATAGGTCTTCTATGCCATAAGCCAAGCAGATAAAAGAAAGGTAAAGCCTGCCACATGGATATCATTATGAAGGTCCACCAAGTGACAGCCAGAAACCTCTCTCTGAAGCCTTTGAAAGTTAGAACACTGAATCATTTTATGACACTGAGATTTACTCTGAGCTCTCACCACATCTATGAGATCTCTGTATTAGTTAAACTTCCTTCTAACAGGGGGACATGGCCTTGAAAAGGTAAGCAAGAGTCCATCCATCCCTGAGAAGGTTAGGGTATGCTGTTGAGCATGTGGCTGGCCATGGCCAACACAGTTTAAACTGTATTTTATCAGAACATGCAAATGCAGGAATCCCCACCTGAGCCTCAAAGATGCCCCCGCCTGCCATGAAATTTCTCAGCTCCAGCTGATGGTTTTCAGAGAGCGCTGGACCCCATTCCCACCCTCCCCAGTGCACAGTCCTTTGATTGAAGTGGTCAGCTTCTTCTCCGGGCCAGCTTTGTACAGAGTGCCCTGCTTGCCTTGATTAATGACTTTCTCCATAGAGCCCATCCTGATGATGACATGGCAAAGCTCCTCTGTCCCCACATGTTAACAGTGCAGAGGGACCATTAACTGTTGGCAAGTGTCCCAGTGCTGCTCTCAAGATGTACAGGAATTCTAACACACTGCAAAGCATTCATCAAAAAGGAAAACAATAGATTTTTCAGATCCTGTGATAAGTCCCTGCACTTAGCACACACTATTCTATCCCCTCTGTAGGAAAAATAGACATCCCCCATGCAGGCAAGAAAAAGCCTTCCAGATTGTCCCATCTTCTTTGGTTTTTCTTTTTCTTTTTTTTTTTTTGTAATTTTTAGGTCAGAAACACATACAAGTGTCATGAAGAGAAAAATTTACACAGATCCTCTTGTTTTGAACTTTCTAATAGTCATTTTAATTCCCGTAGATGGTTCATTACCAGAATCAGCAGGGAAGATGTGCTATGAATGTAGACTTACTACATCAGTTAGCTGGGCTGCTGGGATCTAGAGCCTGGACCACTGATAGCATGCTAGCACAGACACAGTTGACTACCTATCCTGCACATTCTTCTTTGTATCACCCGGTTTTCATTAGCATAGCCACTCCTCCGTGGTTTATAGATATGAAATCAGAATAAATTCAACCTTCTCCTTATTCTAGTAGCAATTCCTGGCTGTTTTTAGTGAGCATGTTTTTTAAAATGGGTGTATGGATAACTCTAAGGGTGCAGTCGTGGCACCGAAGGCTCAGGGATCATTGTGGAAGGGGGGCTGGAAAGACTTTAAGAACCATAGGACCACGGGCTTGCGGTGAGATTGTGTCTCCTAGGAGTATCAGAAGTGACACCTATAGAGTTCACCAACATGACTGCCTAAACACAAGGAAACACCAATAGACTTGTTAACATGGATAGAGGAAAGACCATGAGGCCTTCACCCTACACAAAGAGCTACAGCTACTAAGGAATGCTGGGAGAGGGAGAAATAGCCCCTAGTGAAGAACACAGCAACCAGTTATACAGTACCGAACAGTCAGCCCTGAAAACATACACAAACAAATAACATTCCACAAACTCAACAGGTTATATTTGCGAGCATATATGTATCTACATATATATATAGCAACATGATGCCCTGATTGCTTTGTAGAGCTTACAGGTTCTAATGCAACATAGCGGATCAACTAACCTAATTTAGTCCAATATTTCCTTTTGAAACATTGAGGTTAGGATTTAACTATCTGTGTGTGTGTGTGTGTGTGTGTGTGTGTGTGTTGCCACACACACACACACACACACACACACACACACACAAGTATGTACTAGCATGCACACAGGGTCTTACAGAGATATGCTGCTTTGGTTCTCCTTGCCCCTCCCCCTGTAAGACTCTGGTTTCAGTACTAAACACCTCCCAATGGTCTCTAGGCACCATTTCAGCCCCTCCCTTAGATCCATTGTCCTTTCTTGTTGTTTCCAGTTCTGTCTTGCCTACAGCCCACTCCTTGCCTCCTTTCCCAACCATTCAAGACTTTCAGTTGCTTTCTCTCCATGCCATTCAGACAGATTCAGCTTCCTACAGACCTGATACACACTAGTCTCATCTCCCACACTACAGAGGGAGCTGGGAAGTCTGGTCTAGAGATGTTGGAGATGCAATGAATTACAAATACTAGTCTCTCCTTAAAAATAGAACAATAAATTGGACAGTATTGTGAGATTTCTTCAAATCATAAGGTAGAAAAGACTAGAGGCTGGCATAGTGGGTACAGGCTGGCAAACCTCCTTAGAGGGTATAGCTTGGCTCTGGGACCCACATGATAGAAGGAGAGAAGTAAGTCCTGTAAGTTGTCCTCTGACTTCCACATACACACTGTCATGTATGTATGTATACAAACATGTGCACATACACACATGCTGTGTGAACATGCACACATATCCAAATAAGTAAATAAAGTAATATGTTAAAAAACAAAACAAAAACCTTAGAGACGGTGAGGTTTGGGCAAGCCCAGAACTAAAGAGGATCCTAGAGACTAGATTGATCAATATTTTCAAACAGTATACACTTAATACTTAAATTTCATCAAACTCACCAGTTTTTGTTAGAATTAGCACGATATTGCTATAGTTTTCACTTTATTTTTCAGAATATAGGACCTATTTTACTAATAGGACTTTTAAAGGTAAACCAATCTCCATGATATCAACCTATTGGTTATCCCTCACCACACCCTCCTCATCAGCAGGGAAACTCTTTGGAGGTCAAAACCATTGGAGAGTTAGCCATTTGCAACTTCTGAGCATCATCTTTTACTATGTCTGTCTCACATCCTACATTCCACCCCTGCCAGACCACCATGCTCCTGGATGTCCAGTTTCAAATTGTCTTTGTCTTTTCTGCTTTATCTAGCCAGCACCCTTCTCAACCTCTTCTCCGGAATCATCTAGATTCTGAGACCTCACCCCGAAGCTTCTGCATCCTTTCAGTTACTGCGGCACCACGCCATTGTGTGAGAGGCAGCTGTTGGAAAAAAGCGTCCTGAAAGGGGCCGTTCAGCAGCTAAACCCAGGAAATGCTCAAAGAAGCCACTGAGCTGATGCATTAGGCCCAGACCAGTGGAGCCCCAACCTCATCTTTACAAAGGACACAAGAAGGGGCTTGGATAAAAAGGCAGGTGCTTGCTATGGTTTGAATATGGTTTGAGCAGTGCCCTCAAGGGTTCTGTGTTGGGAGTTTGGTCCCTAGGATGGTGGTGTTGAGGGTAATGGGCCTTCATGAGGTGAGGCTTCAGCCAGGCTTAGAGGCAGACATCTGTAATGTGATCACTTAGGAGCCACAGACAGGATGATCACAAATTTGAGGCCATCCTGGGCAGCATGGGCTGTGTAACAAGACCCTTCCTCAACAAGCAAAAGGTCCCTGAGAAGATGACTCAGTGGGTTAAGTACTTGCTGCACAGGAATGAGGAACCAAGTTTTGATACCCAGTACTAATAAAAGCTGAGTGCAGCACTGTCTGCCCATGGTCCCAGTGCTGAGGAGGCAGAGACGGGGAACCCCTGGAGCTCACCAGCCTGCAGCCTAGCATACTTGGCAAGCTCCAGGTTCAGTGAGAGACCGTGGCTCAAAACAAGGTGGAGAGCTATTGAGGAAGACAGCAGATGTCGATTCCTGGACTCTACACGTGTACACTCGAATCTCCATGAGCACATGTCTAAGAGATGAGGGTGAGGTGGTGATTAGGGGTAGAACTGCCCTCTGAAGAGATTAAGGTAGTTTCATGGGACTCCTGGGGTCCTGTGAGATAAATTTCTATAAGATCTCAATCCTGAACTGCCTCCTGGTTTCCTGTTTAGCAATGAGATCCCTCCTCTCCCTCACACCCCTGCCATCTACTATGAGGTCCTTACCAACTCTTACCTGATGCTGCCTTTATGCTCTTGAATCTTAGCTATGAGCTAAGTAATCTTTTTGCTGTTGTTGTTGTTGTTGTTGTTGTTGTTGTTGTTAATAAAGTTACTCTGGCTTGAGTATTTTGTTATAGCAACAAAACAGTGTTCTCATCACACTGTATTCCAGAATTAGAGTTGTATTATAAGTTTCCTCCTCAATAGATAGTATCCAAAAGCAGTTAGAATGATAGATGAAACATGTGATTATAGTACATTCCCTAACTCAAGCACAGAGTCCTTTGCAGCAGGAATAATTCCTTTTTCCCTGCACGGTGCAGGATAAACTCCAACTGCTCAGTGAATCTTTTGAATAAGAGTGCATGCAGAGCCTAAGCACAAACAATTGCCTGTAGGGCTAGAGATTAAAAAGTCGGTCAGTACTAAGGACAATGTGGAACAAATGGAACTCTGACCTTTTGGGGTGGGAATGTCAAGGAGGAAAAATCACTTTGGAAAACTGTTTGGCAACTTTTCTGAAACTGAGCACAGAAGCATGAGTCAACAGTTCAGTTGTTTTGTTTTGTTTTGTTTTGTTTTGTTTTGTTTTGTTTTGGAGACAGGGTTTCTCTGTGAAGTTTTGGAGTCTGTCCTGGATCTTGCTCTGTAGACCAGGCTGGCCTTGAACTCACAGAGATCTGCCTGGCTCTGCCTCCCAAGTGCTGGGATTAAAGGCGTGTGCCACCACCGCCCAGCGAGTCAACAGTTCTGTACGGAGCCCACACCCTAGACAAATGAGGACATACATCCAGACTGTACAAGAATGCTCACAGTAACTTCATTCAAAAGAGACAAAATCAGAAACTCAGTTGTCAATCCAACAATAAAATAGAAAAGTAAGGGTATATTGGAGAAGCAATAACTCTTCAGCAAGGAACAGAGTCAACTCTTGCTACACAGAACAACATGAATGGATTTTGTAAACATAATCAAGTGTCAGTGTGCTTGTTTTACAAATGGGAACATGGAACCAAGAGATTATGCTATGTGTCTATTGGTCAACTTTTCTTGTCAGTCACAGAGTTCAACTGTAGCACGAATGTTAAAAGTTCTTATTAATAAAATCAAACCCAGTGCCAGTTATTGGGGTGAATGCTGGAAGATTAGAGAAGCAGAACAAGCCACAGCCACCTCACCTCACCAGTTCCTCAGCTGATCCTGTTTTCTCACACTGGAAGCCTCTGAGTTCTCATCCAAATGGATCTCAGCTGAACTGCTTCTCAAAAGCCTAAAAGCTTAGCCAGGCCTAGTTCCTGGTCCTCACGCCTTATATACCTTTCTGCTTCCTGCCATCACTTCTGGGATTAAAGGGGTGTGTCACTATGCCTGGCTGTTTCCAGTGTGGCTTTGAACTCACAGAGATCCGGATGGATCTCTGCCTCCCAAGTGATAGGATTAAAGGTGTGAGTGCCACCATTTTCTCACCTCTATATCTAGTGGCTGTTCTGTTCTCTGACCCCAGATAAGTTTATTAGGGTGCACAATATTTTGAGGAACACAATATCACCACATTCAACTGATGTCTTTTCATTGTCTTTGGAACCAGCCTTCCAGGATATATGAAGAAGCCAAGTTGTGGGCATAAATGAGGGATGGAGAAATGTCAAGGATGCTAATAAGAAACAAAGAGGTTCCCTCTCTGTCCTATGCTCCTCATTGTTTCTTTATTGTTCTCCATTCCTCTTAAATTCCCTGACTTAATCCTAGGCTCCCACTGGCTCCTCTCACCTTCCCTGGTCCTCTCAAACTCTCCTCTGCAATTCTCCATCCCAGTCAAAGCTTCATCAGGGCAGATCTGATGAGGTCCTAATGATAGAAACCAAAGAGTGGGTAAGTGCAAAACAAGTTTCCCTAAAATGTAATTAATAGAATGGCCTACAAAAATGAAATTTAGTTTATAAAGTCGAACACGTTAAAAGATGATAAACAAAAATGAGAAAGTTAGCAAAAAGAGTTTGAATAATAAAATGAAGGAATCAGTGGAGTAGCAAGAGGAGATATTTTCTTTATTGCTCTTTAAACTTTAATATCAAAGTGCATAATTTCTGCTATAAGCACCTCCCCAGTGGAGTCTTCATTGTAGAGGGATCCTAAAAGGAAGGTGTGGTATTAATCTCCCTTGTCCACTTGACTAGATTTAGAATCACCTAGGAGACACATCTGTAGGAGAATCTGTAAAAGTGTCTCCAGAGAGATTTAATGGAAGAGGGAGGATCCATCCTGAATGTGAGCAGCATCATTCCATGAACTGGGATCTTGGCTGCCTAGAAAGAAAAGAACGGAGAATGTGAGCTCCCTGGTGCAGGTACACTTGTCTCTCACTGGCTGCTTGATGGATCTGTCAGCAGAAATTCCCCACCATGATGGACTGTAATCTCAAGCCATGAACCAAAACAAATTCCTCCACTTTATAGTAGGTAATGAGTATAAAGACATTCTTATTTTCCTGAATGTAAACTTAGCATATACAAAATGATGTCTGCAACCTAAGTACCGTGACTGTTTCAGGACATAGGTGAGCTACAGAAAAATAGAAGAGGAAACATGGTCTTATAATCAAACAATTGGTCTTTACACATCAGGTAGAAGCATCAGGATGCCAGAGAAGAAGTCAGCCATGTCAATCAAATCAAGCTGCCAAACTGTAAAGTTGCATTGTGGGAAATTCTTTATTCATTTGTTCATTTGTCTGTTTGTTTGAGATAGGATCTTACTATGTAGTGTTGGTTGGTCTGGACTTCACTGTCTGGATCAGGCTGGCCTTGAACTTGTGGCAATCCTCCTACCTTTTGCCTACTGTCTTAGGGTTTCCATTGCTGTGAGGAGACACCATGACCATGGCAACTCTTATCAAGAAAAACATTTAATTGTGGCTGGCTTACAGTTTCAACTGTTTAGTCCATTATCATCATGGTGGGAAGCATGGTGGCATGCAGTATGGCAGACATGGCTCTGGAGAAGGAGCTGAGAGTTCTACAGCCAGATTGGCAAGCAGTAAGAAGAGAATGCCACATCAGGCCTGGCTTGAGCATCTGAGACCTCAAGGTCTGCCCCAATGACATATTTCCTCTAACAACACCACACCCACTCCAATAATACTACACACCCTATTAGTGCCACCTCCTATGAGCCTGTGGAGGCCATTTTCTTTCAAAACACAACACCTCCCTAGTGCAGGATTATTGTCCTCTACCACCACATCTGGCACATTGTGGTAATTAACCACTATTCTAAATGTTGGCCACATAGAAGTGAAAAAAATGTGCTTTTAAAATATCCTCAATTTCCTGTCCATGTATTTTAGTTAGTTCCACATAGATGGCCACTATCCTAGAAGCCAACCAAGAAGATAAAAGCGATACTACTAATGCAAAATTCAGAGAGGGAGAAACGCTTGTAAGACAGTTAGTTGCTACGTATCATGGACTACTGTTGTCTGGGAAAGTTCAAATACAACATATTAATTAAGTAAAAACTAGGGTTTATTTTTTGTTTGTTTGTTTGCTTGGGGTTTCTTTTTTTTTTTTTTTCCATGATTAAAAACAGAAATCTATCTTAAACCCACCAAGAAACTTCTTCCATGCTGGCTAGTTTTCATGGTGCTAAAGGGTGCTATGCAGGCTGCTGGGGGAGATGAGACTTGGTGTTCTCACCCAGGTCTCACCCTGCATGTTGCAATGCTGATCTGCCAGGCAAATGTTGACCACTAGTGAAATAGTGGCATTTGTATTATGGGATTAACCAACCACTTACTGATTGGATTTGAGGCCTGCTATCTGCTACTGTAAACCTCATCAAAAGCCCATGACTAGGGAAATCTTCAGTACAAGGTGGGTAACCTATAGGTGCTGTTTAACTAAATAGTCATGTTGTCAAACTACCTTCTCAATAGTTACATGTATACCCATTGCTTTGTGCTACTCTCAACCTGGGTCAGAGAAACTTGTTTTTGCACTGGGTAGTTAAGTTCAAATTGTGGTGGTGCATTGTGTCCCCCAATATACTGTGTCTCCCAATAAAATTTACCTGAGGATCAGAGGAAAAAGCTAGCCACCATATTAACATAGAAGTCAGGCAATGGTAGCACATGCCTTTAATCTTATCACTTGGGAGGCAGGGATCTGTCTGGATCTCTGTGAGTTCAAGGACACACTGGAAACAGAGCCAGGCATGGTGATATATACCTTTAATCCCAGCACCAGCCATAGAGGTCTGGAGGTCTGTACAGACAGACAGGAAGTGACAGAGCTGGGCAAGAAGAGGAAGTGATGTAGCTAGGCTGAGAGAACAAATGAGAGAACAGAACAGCAAGGCATATAGGCGTGGGTAGACAGGAAGTAGCTCGCTTTGGAAGCTGTGGAGTTGGTGAGGTGAGGTTAGCTGTGGCTTTCCCTATTTCCCTGACCTCTCTCAGGCTTTAACCCCAATTTCTGGCTCCGGGTTTTTTATTAATAAGACCATTTAGCAAATCATCTGCATCAAATTGCGGACAGTAGTGACTGAGTAGTTATAGATGGATCATCAGCTTCAACCTCCCTCATCCAAGGCTCAGGGAATATCACAGAAGAAGGAGCAGAAAGAATGTCAGAGCTGGAGGATGAGGAAGAGAGCGGTTGAACGCTGAGTTCCAGACAGGATATGGCTGTTGTGCTCATGAACTCGCCTCAGCTGGGGTTACCTACACACTCTCAAGCCGTTCAAACTTCCAGAATGGGTGAGAGAGGAGTTCCTGAGGCCCCACTGTGAGCTGTAGGGCTCCTAGCAGCTGGTGTCTGCTGACAGAGGAAAAATCACTTTTCTTTGGAAATGTGGCCCCCTGGTAGGTTGCCCATCCCCCAGTGGATGGCCCCATTCACATGTGCACATGATCAGCACTAACTGGACCCAGGGAGTTATTAGCAATAACAACAACTTCAGAGGAGGGCATGAAGTTCAGAGGGAGACAAGTTTGTGGGTCCTAGGAGGGAGGTACATGGAGGTATGGGGGTGGATAAGATTAAAGTACATTATATATATATATATATATATATATATATATATATATATATGCATGATACTTTCAAAAAAGCCAAAGTTCATATTAAATTTATAAAACACAATGGAAAGCATAAAGTGAAGACCATAAAATCTTTCTACATGTACTTAAGAACCCTAAATTCTCATCAAAGAAGTCTTAGCTCAGTTGTATGGGGACAGTGGATTCAGGGTACCAGCTAAATGAGTTCTTTCCAATCTGTAGTTACTTCTAAGCAATTACAAGAAGCCTCATTAGACCACAGCCAACCTTTGCACATCTCATCTCCTTATTTCAAATTGCATTCATGAGTGTTTATTTTTTATTAACTCGGCAGTTAAATCTGGGGCTGCGTAGGCAGTTGGACTTGGGTTTCACTTCCAACTCCAAATTGTGTTAGCAATGTGACTTAAATTGTCTTAGCTTCAATTTCCTTGTCTGCAAAAGACACATAGTTACATTAAATATTAAACAGTATGATCACCACTACATTATATCATATATAATTTATTTACATAAATCATAATTACATATTAAATGATATTAAAGCCTCCTTCTAGGTGTGGTATGAGATTTACAGGGCTGAAAGTGTGGTCACTGTTATCATCAGTCTCATTAATTCCTTTCTGTGTTTACTATCACCATGGTGACCGATCATTGGGAAAAGAAAGATGCAAGGGAAACTCCCAGGAATCTACAAGGATAACCCCAGTTAACCCTCCCAGCAATAGTGAATACTGAACTGGCCATCATCCAGTAACTGATGGAAACAGATGCAGACTCACAGCCAAACATTAGGCCGAGCTGGGGGAATCCTGCTGAAAAGAGGGAGGAAGGATTGTAGGAGCCAGAGGGGTCAAGGACATCACAAGAAAACCCACAGAACCAACTAACCTGGGCTTATAGGAACTCACAGAGTCTGAACCAACAACCAGGGAGCCTACCTGACACCAAGCTAGGCCCTCTACATATATGTGACAGTTGTGTAGCTTAGTCTACTTGTGGGACTCCTAACAGTGGGAGCAGGGGCTGTCCCCTAAGGCTTTGGCTGGCTCTTGAGATCCGACTCCTCATACTGGGTCACCTTGCCCAGCCTTAATACAAGGGGAAGAGCTTAGTCTTACTGCAACTTGATATACCATGCTCTGTTGAAACTCATAGCAGGCCTGCCCCTTTCTGAACAGAAACAGAGGAGAGGATTTGGAGGTGAGGGGAAGAGAAACTGCAGTCATGATGTAAATAAATAAATAAATAAAATCTTTAAAGAGAAATATTGAGTTGTACACTTAGAATAAAGTAAACAGAAAAAAGAAAAAGAAATGCTCCATTTTCTAGGAAGAAAATGCAAAAGCAGTCATAAACATAGTTGGTAAAGGTCAGTATTTTGCAGGGCTTGAATTTGCTTCTATACATAAATACCTTCTAGATGGATGTAAGCCAGCACATCACAGAAGATAAAGAGTAAGAGGCTGGAACAAAAGGATGCAGTGAGCCCACAGAGCAGGCCTGGGTCCCTGGTTAAAGGTCAGCAAAGTGTGGGCAATGCAGGAAGAAGTCAGACTGAATCAAGCTAAAGGCTACTTGCTTGGGCTATGTTAAAAAGTCACTAAAGCCTCCTTGAAACTCTTGAGTTTCTAGCAGAATTTACCACATAACTTTAATGCACAAATAAATGTGTGTGTGTGTGTGTGTGTGTGTGTGTGTGTGTGTGTAATCAGTATAGCATAGGGCATTCTCAGGTAATATTTTCTTGCTTTGTTTTGGGGGTACAGTATTGTTAGGATGAGAACCCAGGGTCTTAAGCATCTAAACAAGAGCCCCATCCCTTAGCCAATTTCTTTGATGTTGTCAGAACACCTCAGAATTAAAAACAAATCTGAGCCTGGCAATGATGGCACACGTCTTTAATCCCAGCACTTAGGAGGCAGAAACAGACAGATCTCTGTGTGTTCAAAGCCAGCCTAGTCTACAGAGTGAGTTCCAGGACAGCCAGGGCTACACAGAGAAACCCTGTCTCAAAAATACAACAACAAAATCAAACAACCCAAATCTGAGTGCAGTATAATGGGTATGATGGTTAACTTTGGTTGTCTACTACAGGATTTAGAATAACCATAGAAACATGGCTCTGGGTGTGTCCCATGAGGGTTTCCAGAGAAGTTTAACTGAGAAGACCTGGGCTGAATACACAGGTCAAAGAGAGCAGTCCAGCTGAGCAGCAGCTCTCCTCTCTCTGTGCTTTCTGACTGCAGACTCGGTATGGTGAGCTGCCTCGAACTCCTAACACAGCACCTCTCACATGCCCCTTCAAAAATAAATCCTTTCCCCACTAAGTTACTTCTTACCACAGTAAGTTGGTCACAACGACAGGGAATGTGTCAATACAGAGAGCAACAGACACACAGCTGGACCGCGGCTGACTGAAGGTCTACAAAAACCACATTCTGCTTCCAGACCCTGTGTGCTGGAGTTCGGGCTGCTTCACTCGGCCCTGAACTAAGCTGTCTCCTCTGGATGACAGACAGACAAAGGCATCTCATAGAGACAGTTAATGCTGGAAGAGCCTTAGGGCCTTAGGTATCATTTCCTGGAAGGTACATGTGGAAATCTCCCAGCAGACACAAGTCTTATCTATTTAACCAGCAAGGAGACACAGCAACCAGTTGTCCAAAAATAACAAACCTTAGCAGTGGTTTCTTCCTGGAGACCTGGGGAAGGAAGCATCCTCACCATCTACACTGAGTAATCAGCCTTCAGTGGAATCCTGTGGAAACACTGGCCCTGGCCAAGGCTACTAAAATCAGCATCATGGGGAGCGATCGGAGCCCACAGAGCAGGCAGCCTCTATCCCACCACAATCAGGGCAAAGAAAACACTTCATCCCAGGAGCCTGAGAGACACCTCCTTCCCCTGAAGCACTCTTAGGCAGACTCTTCCAGCAGCTGCAGCTATCACCTGGTAAGCCAGCTTCTGCGGAATTGTTCCCCTGGCTACAAAGAATCAACAACAGCATGGACATTTGTGAATGCTAATTCTGTCCCAGCCACTGTTACAAGTGCTTTATCCTCCACTAGGACATTTATTTTCCCTACAGTGCTATGACCAGGCGCTCTACCGTATTCCTTCCACATAGGCAGGAGTTGAAGTACAGAAGAGGGAGAGAACACTCCCTGGCCACACAGCTAGCGGGAGACAAAACAAGACTTAGGACAACAAAAGAAGCTGAACTTTTGGATATAACCCCCATTTTCTTCTCATTTTAAAAGTTGCATTTATTTACTTAGTTACTCACTTTCTTACTTGGGGTTACATGTGTGCTAGTCAAGGGACAGTCTACAGGGGTCAGTTCACTCCTGCTACCACGTGGGGCCCAGACCGAGCTCTGCTCATAAGGCTTAGAGGCCCGGCCTTCACCCACTGGTGTCTCACTGGCCCGCAGCCTTGATTGACGGTCCACTCTTTCCTGGCCCTGAACACGATCTTAGGATCCTCAGCTAACCTGGCTTGAATCAAAAAGGAGCAGACAGAAAGAGAGAGGGAGGGGCTCTGAGGAGAGACGTGGAACTGAGCTGACAATTACTTAGTTTAACTCCTGGACTTGTTATGTACCTTCTTCCCTTAACTTTTTTAAAATAGAAAAACAAAACATGGTCTGGCAAGACAGCTCAGCAGGTAAAGGCGCTTACCACAAAACCTGATGACCTGAGTTCAATTCCCAGGACCTACAATGGTAGGAGCCAACTCCCAAAAGTTGTCCTTTGACCTGTACTCACCTGCTGTGGCATAAACACACACACACACACACACACACACACACACACACAAGGGGGAGGGGAGAGAGAGAGAGAGAGAGAGAGAGAGAGAGAGAGAGAGAGAGAGAGAGAGAGAGAGAGGTAGTTTAAAACTGTAAAAAGAAAGCACAAATTTTAGTGGGAGTCTAATGAAGAAAAAGAGCAAGTAAATTCTCACAGGTAAATCAGATTCTTAGCAGGATTTAAAGGCATGGGAAACTCAGTGTGTGCAATTCTTCACAGACTAACTCACTATTTGTCTGCAAAGTGTTCAACCAGTGTGTTAACGCCACAGCCGCTTGCAATCTTTTCCCACAAAGCAATTGAACCTCCTCGGCCGCCATTACCAGGGTGCTGCTCTAAGACAATGAAGAAAAGAATGATGGCTGGAGAAGCAGAAGGGATGAGCTTGCTCCCCCTGAAAGCGAAGTATTTATTCAGTTGGTAAATATTTATGGAGTGTTTCTGTGTGTTATGAGCAAATGCTAAGGATTCTGTAGTGACAAAAACACCTTGCTCTTTAAGGGAATAATGTCGGTATCAGCAAAGTTGTTTTCCATAAAGGTCCAGATGGTAAATATGTTAGGCTTAGACAGACACAGCGAACCTGCCCCAGTTAGCACTGCTGCCATAGCACAAAAGCAGCCAGACAGTATGTAAATGAATGAACAAGATTGTGTTACAATAAAACTTTATTAGAAAACAGGAACAAAAACCAGGCACTGAGCTGGCTTGGCCCCAGGGTTGTAGCTTGGAAACTCTTGCTCTAGGAGACAGATGAGAAAAGGTTTCCAAGCAAAACCATTTCTGTGTGGCTTAGCATTCAGATCTATGATCTCAATCCTTGAGCAGCTTTTATCTGTGTATAAGTCTTTGAATCCCATTTAGTTACTTGAGATTTGCCTAGCTGTGACCCCATAATCTTTTAATGTTAGCTGATACTCAGAAAAATCTGTAGCCAGCTGCTTTGCCCTTATCAATAACTTTTCAGTGGATTATTTTTGAAATCCAGAAAACTTATTGGAGTATGTTTTAGTGGTTCCTGTAAGAATGTGTTTTTCTTTCATGTGCTGATTGTATATCTAAGTACAGAGATAATGTTGGTTATACTGTTTTATATCATTTATATCTAGCTTTTAAGTCTTCTGGGACATGTCATCACTTGATTTACATTTCGTGTTTTCTCTCATTCTTTTGTTCTAGTAGCTACACTAGTTACTCAGGTGTGCATAGAACCTGTCAATTCCTCACTATAGACCAAAATGACTTTAACATGTTCTCTCTCTCTCTCTTCATTCTTTCTTTCTCCACTGCCAGGATGGAATTTTAGTCAATTATCTTTATTTTGAGATTTTTTTTTTTTTTTTTTTTTTTTTTTTTTGGTTTTTCAAGACAGGGTCTCTCTGTGTAGCTTTGCGCCTTTCCCGGGACTCACTTGGTAGCCCAGGCTGGCCTCGAACTCACAGAGATCTGCCTGCCTCTGCCTCCTGAGTGCTGGGATTAAAGGCATGCGCCACTACCGTCCGGCTCTATTTTGAGAATTTTAAAAGATTTATTTTGTTTTGATTATGTGTTTATATATGTGTTTCTGTGTGTGAGCCTATACACATGTGACTTCAGCATCTGTGGATGCCAGAAGAGGACATCAGATGCTAGAGCTATAGGTGATTGTGTGGCACCCCAGGGGATGCTGGGAACTGAACTAGAGTCCTCTGCAAGAGGAGTGTGCGTTGTTAACTGATGAGCCATCTCCCCAGGCCCTGGTAAATTATTTGTAATATATACTTACATAGCATTTATATATACCATAGTTTCGTATTTTCTTGTAAGCTTTTTATTGATGTTTATACTTAGTTTTTATTTATTTTAATTCTATTTTACTTTCATTTATTTATTTATGTACATTTAATTCCTGCATTCTTATTATCTACTGGTGACTGAGTATCTATGACCCCCTCCAAATATGTTGAAGTCTACGTAGTCCATCTAATGTTTTCAAGAGCAGACTCCCTGGGGTGGGGGTGAGGGAATTAAACCGTCCATCTGAGTGGAGCCTTTTACAAACGGGATTAGTATCTGGATCAGTTACTCTTCTTGTTGCTGTGACCAAATTCCCAGGAAAGCAACTTAAGGGAGGAAGGGCTTATTTGGGCTCTCAGTTTGAGAGGACAGTCCGTCAGTGTGGGAAGGACTGCAGGTGGGAGCGGGCAGCTGGTTGCAATGTGCCTGCAGTAGGGAAGCAGAGAGAGGCATGCTGGTTCATCTCACTTTCTCCTTTTCATTTATTCAGTTTAGACCCCGGACTGTGGGGTGGTGCTGCCCAGATTCTGAAACCCTAGATAGTAGGACAGTGCTGCTCATATTGAGGGTGAGTCTTCTCGATAGAAACACCCTCACAGACACACCAGGAGGTATGTTTCCATGGTGATTCTTAAGCCCATAAATTGTCAATGAAGATTAACCACTACAGTGCCTTTACAAGAAAAAATAGGAATCTCTCTCTCTCTCTCTCTCTCTCTCTCTCTCTCTCTCTCTCTCTCTCTCTCATCAAAAAGTAGGTCCTTATTAAACCAAGCCTACCAATACCTTTTCTCCAAACATCCTAGCCTCTCTCCCTGGAACTATGAGAAATAATTTGCTCTTATTTAGCCAACCAGCCTGTGGCATTCTGTTACAGCATCCCAAATGGACTATGGTACATTTTTTTCCCTGAGATCTTACATTATTTTGCTTTGTGGTAGACCACAAAGAGAATAATAACATTTACTTAATTTATGATAACTTTTTAAAGTAATATCTTTTTGAACAGGTGTGTTTTCTACCAACTTTTCTGGTTGTTTTCTGGCGCCTTTTCTGGTTTATTCCCTGCATGGATCCCTTGGTAAATGTTTCCTTATTCAGCAGTGAAGCTAGTGAGTGTTCCTGTTAGAACACAGTTAGAAGTGCGTGTTGTAGACATTTCTCTTCCAGGCTCACTCGATGGCTGTCGGGTTTGTGTGTGAGCATCTGTTTACCTTTCTCTGCAGCTAGTGGAGATGGGTAGCTTAGCTTTTGCAGTGTGAAGACTCTTGCCTCTTCATCTGCTGCAGAAGCGGCCTGCATCTTGCAAACATGGCCGCCTCCTGTAAGTCTTCCTTCAGCCTCATCTCCAGTTCTTGGAGAAGGGAAAGTCTCTCCTGGGCTTTCATGGTTTAAAATTTTTTGCTGCCTTCTGGTTTTGCTCGTAATGAAATTTTGTCAGTATTTCCCTCTTTATTTTTCCTTCTCGGGAGTCTCAAGGCATTTCCATGTTCACATAGGAGCCCCCAGTGTGAACAGTGACATTCAGATGTGAACGTGTCAAATCATAAACTAACTGAAAATGACTGAGGCTGACCAGAGCAAAGGCATAAAAACCAGACTGAGAGAGGGAATATTTTTCAGTTAATAGTGCCTAAATACCTGAATGCCTAAAGGCAAACGTAACCAGTATTTTCAGGGTACAACCTACTAAGCTAGGTTCAGCAGGCCACCCATCCTCAAGAGACCAATTAAAGAAACAAATAATGGTAAAATACATAAAAGGAGATTATTCAATGTGGCTACACTGGAGAGATAAACAAATACAGAGATCCAGTGATGCCTGGGGTCTGTCTTTTGGGTACTGGCGTAAGCTTTGATAAAGGGCAAGAAGTATGCACAGCTAAGCATCCCTGGTCAGTGTAAGGTCCTGCTCATCAGTGATTCATCATTGTCTGGAGCTAGTCCTTTCTCATTATTTAGTTTGCAAAATAAAAATATATTTAACATTCTCTCCTACATCTAGTGGGTCTCGCTCAACCTTACTTTGTGCTAACTCCTTAAAGCCAGCTTGGGCAGGTATGCGGCTTTTTTACTATCTGCCTATGATTTCATAGTGTCTTTCAATGCCATAATGTACTCATCAGTCTCACTGTAGATAGACATCCATATATTCCCCACTATTTTGTCACTGTGATATAATAAAAGCAACATTTTAACATACGTTTTATGGATTGTTGCTATTGTTTCTATAGGATCAATTCCTACAGTTTGTGTAGTTGACAGGGCCAAGGGAATGTTTTCATCTTAATAGAAACTGCCACACTGCTTTCTAAGAAAGCAGAAACACCTCAGACACTCAACAGCAATGTATGAACACTCTCCACATGCCTTCAACAAGCACTGGGATCAGTTTATAGCTCATTTTATTACTTTCCTTATCAATCTTGGGCCATTTCCTCCTTTTATCGTGGGGGAAAAAAGACTCAGAAGGCCAACTTGTGGTGGCAGGTGGCCTCGCATGTGAATCTCGTGGAGATTCAGCAAACGCTTTTGCATAAATCTGTCACTGTGCAAATACTGTTCAAGTCCTAGTCAAATTTTAAAATGCACAAGTCTGCCCTTTAGAAGCATGAGCTCCAACCGAGAATAAATGAGAATATTGTGTGTGGTGGTTAGTGTTTAGTGTCAACTTGACAGCTCTGAAATCACCTAGAAGACAAAGTCTGGGTAGTCTGTGAGGGAGTTGGGTTAGTTTCCCTAAATGTGACTGGCACCATCCTATGGCCTGGCATCCTGCACTGAATACAGAGGAGAAAGCGGCTGGGCACTTGCCGGCTGCTGATGCAACGTGACCAGCTGCCTCACACTCCCACTATGCTTTCCCATCATGATGGACAGGTAGTACCTGCACCTGCGTCAAACTGGGAGTTAAAAGAAACCCTCCATTAAGCTGCATGTGTCAGGAATCCTGCCAAACAATAGGAAGAATAGATAGTGTGTACAGAGTCTTCAGGAAGGCCTGGAATCTTTTTCCTACCTGTGTGTGGTGCCTTGAGACTTCAGTTTTCTGAGATTTCTCACCTATAAAATGGTTGCCATGAGTCTACCTACCCTTCAGGATTGTTTTCATGTAGTTCATACAACAAAACGGGTTTGTAACACGTCCCACTGAGTCTGACACAGCAAACAGTGAATGGAAGATGGCCTCATCATTCTTAAGGATTTCCATGTGAGAAGAGTGGGTAATAAGGCAAGATGAGCAAGTAGGTCGGGGCCAGAGTGGGGAAACCTTGAAAGTCAGGTTGATTAATTTTATCTTGAAGCCGTGGACTCATGAGAGAGTGTGGTGTGATGGAAAGGCTGTTCCAGGAAGGTTTCTGAGTCAGTTATTAATCAACAGATAAATCAGGCATGGAGGGGCCAGCAACAAAATGTCTGTTTGTTAGATGCACCCTCTGTAAACAAGTCTATCTGAAACACTTTTTCAGTGCCACAGCACTGGCACGAAGCAATTAAAACAAGTGCCTGAGTCTCCTGAGGACGTTGGCTTATAACAAATACCACTGCTGTTCCAATGCATCGGAGCCAAGCAGCAGCTCGGGTTCCCAGCCACAGTTTATTCTCCTGAACCCGCTTTGGGGAAAAGAAATCCAAAAGGAAGATGTGTCCAGATACATTGAATTATACAACTTAACAGAACAACCAGGGCCCGCCCATCACCCATGCCCTTCAGAGCTCACCTCTCAATGCACCTCATACAAAGACCTCTTGGTGGACTGGACTTGCTGATCTCTGCCTACAGGCTTTCTCTAAACACAGTAAGTTGGTTCTTGTCCCATGTGCACGTCAGGATGGTAGGGACAAAAAGGAGACATTCTAGGGGCAGTGCTCAGTGTCTCATGGGAGCTAGTAGATAAATAAATACTCAGGATAGGGTAACTCTGCCCTAGCAGGGCTTGACTCAGTTGTCCAGACTAAGACTCTATTTGTTCAGCATCTCCATTCCATGTACGCCCCTCCTTCCTCCAACTTCTCCATTCTCCTACTGCTCTTTGCCAAAAATCAACGACCAGATCAACTTTTTAACTTAAGGGCTGACCTCAGAGTCACCTTGGAGAAGTCAATCTATAATAACATAAGGTACATCAACATTCAGCTTGGGATTGTTCTAGAATATGGAGCATTGAACGTTCTTCATAGTTTATCAGGGATGAAAACATTCAGAAAGGTAATAACCTTTTTTTGTTTTGTATTACTAGCTACAATAGGGTCATATGTCTGTGTCTAACCATAAATTAACTGCAAAGAGAAAGGGGATGACACAAGACACTTGAACAAATCATGGTCAATGTCCCTAGGAATATTGTAGTAGAGACTCACTATGGTTTCAGCATGAAATGTCTTCCATAGGACACTTCAACCGGTAGGTGCAGTTTGGGGAGATGAAGAATTTTAGGAGGTTTGATGCCAGCTGGAGGAAGGTGACTAAGGCTGTACCCTTTATGATTATACCTAGTCTTGATCCCACTCTCTCCCTCTAGTTCCTAGCTGCCATGAGATGAACAGCTCTGCTCCTCACAGAGATGCTCAGCCTCACCACTGGTTCAGAAAAGATAGAGCCAGCAGTGGACAACTCAACACTCTGTACTACACTCTGAGACAAAATAAATAATCCCTTTCTTTAAAGTTATTCTTTCAGCTATTTTTGTCACTGCAACAGAACTCTAAAAAAAAAAAAAAAAGAAGAAATAGTACCAGAAGTGGGGGGTGTTGCAATGATGAAACTTGTCCACATGGGAAAACCTGTGGAAAAGGTTTACCAGAAAAACATGGAGAATTTGGGAGATCTAGGCTAGAGAAGCCTGAATTCTGTTAGTGCAGCTCAATTGGTGATTCTCGTGGGGGATCCAAATGCTGACAGGACAAAACTAAGGTTGTTCCATCAAGGAAGACGTTGGGATGGTGCTGGATAGGATCTAGCACTCTTGTTAAAAGGCCTCTTTAGCAATATAGATTTGAGGCGATAAGAAAGAAATGCATCATCTAGTCTGTGGACTGGACCCATCATCCACTGAAATTTAAACCCTTCATCTCCCTTTCAAAAGAAAAATGAGAAGTTTCAGCACTCAACTCTACCATGATTAACCTACCATGAACCTAATTTGCATACACATTTCTTACATGAAATGGGCTTAACACATTTTAATTGCTTACAATAGGAATAACATTTTTCATAATGATTGTATATTCATATTGCCCTTTCTATTCACTTATCTGAGTACTTGGACATCAGAAAGAGTGAAGAGCAGACAGACTGCCCAAGGGCCCATTATTATACTTCAGACTACCCTCACATCCATATGGAGACACTTAACGTAGTCACAGGGTGACTGATTAAAAATCATTTGGTAATATCCATACACTCTATGTGGGCAAAGCAGGCGATGATGGATACCTCAGGCCACAAAAGGGTTTTCAGGAAAAGAATTTTGACTACATTCTTATTTTGTTCGAATTATTTGTGAAAAGACCAAAGCTTTTTGACAAGCCTCTTTTGACAGATGGGAGGTCTTCAGGCAGGCCGCTGACTCAGGCTATGACCTCAGGTGCCAGGTTGCTTATTTAACCTTTCCTGAATCCCGGGGGACCACACAGTTCATTGATCCCACCCACAGGCTCCTCGGTGTGGGTGATGGGGAGAGACTCCTCCCGGGATGAGCCTGTCAAATCTTCTAGTGACAGTGGGGAAAGTGAGGAGGAGTGAGTGGGAAGGGGGACTGTCACCACGCCAAGGCATCCAACTTGAACTAGGCCCAGCTGCCAACACTTCCTGCTATGTGCTCAGGAGGCACAAAGCGATGGGTTTCGCCTTCAGCTGCTGCTCTTTTCTCTGTGTTGGCATGGAAATAAATTAGTTTCACTTTTTTTTTATTTCATTCTTTGAAAGTCCTTTCAATTCTAACAGGCTCATGGTGGTGATTCCCCTTGCCACTCGGACCCAGGTCCATTAACACACACTGAATACTTCACCATCACTTTCTCCCCTTTTGCAAGCTGAGCAATCATTCCTGTTCAGGTTCTCCTGTGGGAGGAAAACTCAAGGTGTCCCGTCACTCCTGGGTGAGGAGACGATCCATTGAGAGGATGGCAGCCAGCTCAGAGAGTCCTTGTCAATCCTGATCTTGCAGCCTTATTGAGCCGACAGCTGGATGGCAGGACATTAGCAGGAGGCCATCTTTGGAATCCCTAAGAGTGAAAACCTGAAGAAGCAGAATATTGGTGACTCTACCTATTTTTTATTTTTTGAATATTTATCTTTATTATTTGCTAAAAGATTTTTATTTTCATGTGTATGTTTGGCTTACATGTGTGTCTGTGCACCACGTGCATACATGATGCCCACAGAGACCAGAAGAGGGAGCCAGATCCCCTGGCATTGGAGTTATGGATGGCTGTGAGTTGCTGTGTGGATGCTTGGAACTGAATCTAGGTCCTCTGAAAGAGCAGCCAGTGTTCTTAACCACTGAGCCATCTCTCCAGCCCACTTTTGATTATTATTAAATTATACGTATGTATGTGGGTGGGTGGGTATGTGCATGTGAGTAGAGTTTCAGGCAGTTGAGAGTCACCCAATGTGAACATTGGGAACCAAATGGGTCCTCTGTAAAAGCAGTACATGCTGAGCCCCATCCTTAAAAAATAAAATGTTGAGTGTCCTCTCTACAAAAGAAGAAAAGTGTCTAAAACTTCCAAGTTCCATTTTGTTCAAGAGCCAGGTGCTGTGTGTGTGTGGGGGGGGGTGCATATGGGAGGTGTGTGTGTGTAGGTGTGTGTATGTATGTGTGTGTGTACAGGGGTTTGGGGTGGGAGGGTATGTGGGGGTTGTAGAAGGTGGGGGTGGGGGTGGGGGTGAAGGGTGTGGAGTGTGGGGGCATGGGGGTATTGGGAGTGGGGAGGTATGGGGGTGTAGGGGGTGGGGGTGGGGTGGAGGGGTGGGGTTGTGGGGGGGTGCTTATGGGTGGTTTTTAAGCTTTCTTGACTGTCACCTTTTTCCTGTATTTGTTATTTTTCTCTCGGGTTTCCACATGAGATGAGCAGGGAATCTATTAAAGAGGGCACCTGTGGCTTGGAATTGAACATATGGAGGGAGACAGAGCAGAGGAAATGAGCCATGGCCAGCATTGGCTTCAATGGGATAGAAACCAAAGGACAGAAAGACTGTGCTGAGCTGTAGGGACACAGGAAGTTGAAGTGTGACTCAGGGTCTTCTGGGAGGAAAGGGCAAGGCAAGGAAGCTCTTCTGGCCTTCAGAACATTCAGCAGCAGCAACACCAGAGTCACAGCTCCAGGGAGCACCACTGTGTCTGGGCTTATGGAGATCAAGGTATTCTAAAGGGAGACTGCTGCCCCTCTTGGTGGTCAGACTAATAAATAGGCACCAAGGAACTGGAGCCGCCCCAGGAATCTCATGCTGCTGAGAGAAGGAAAAGGCTGAAGCCTGGTGCCAGCCTTCAGAGGGGAGCTCGTCTCCCAGGAGGGGATGCCGCAGCAAGTCAGACCACTTTGCTGGGGACACTGGAGCCTGACAATGAAGGATCAGAGGTGGGCAGGACCACACCTTGATCTGGACTGCTCAGGTGTGTCTATCAACAGCTGTCGCTATACATTTAAACCTCATTCTCCACATAGTTAAACTTTGCTTCCTGACTGGGAAGGTGGACTTGGGAGTGGGGGTCACTATGTCTCATTGTCTCTCTTTCTAATGTGACTACACTACATAAATCCCCCTTCTGCTTTTTAGCATTAGTTTGACTGGTTTCCTTGTGTTGTTATTTTACGTATGGGGCTGTTTTGCCTGTGTGTATGTCTATGTAACATGTGAATGCAATGCCTGCAGAAGTCTGAAGAGGGCTTTGGATCCCCTGGAACTGGAGTTACAGATGGTTGTGAGCTGGCATGGGGCTGCTGAGAATCAAACCTGGGTCTTCTGCAAGAGCAGCCAGTGCTCTTCCAGCAGAGCCATCTCTCCAGCCCCCTAATATGCCTATTTTAATTGTGTCATTGAAGATAGATGCCAAACCCAGCTTCGTGGAGCACAGTCTGTGCCCCAAGATCAGGAAAACTATGTCACTAGATGGTGTGCTGGTTCTAAACGGGACAGCTAATGTCTCCCAGTCACTGTGGCAGCTACTGAGCATTTGCTGTGTGGCTAGTTGGAATGGAGATATGCATCAGAATTTGAAATTTTTATACACTATAACCTGAATGTTAGGTGTTAATCAATTATTTTATGTCAGATATTGGAATAATAAGTAATATTATAAATGAAGTACAAAGAATTGCAGAAATCAAATGTCAAGTAAACAAAACTGCCAATCAACAAATGGGTATGAACTGAATAGAAAACATGAAAAGCCAGTAAGTATTTTAAAACCTGTACAATATCCCTAGCCATCAGGGAAATGCAAATTATTACTGTTTGGAGATACTACCTCACCCTAGTCAGAATGGCTATCACCGAGGAATCTGAGAACAAATATGGGAGAGAATGTGGAGAGAGAAGAACCCTTACTCACTGTTGGTAAGGTGAAAATTGATACAGGCATTGTGAAGTCAGTTTGGAGATTTCTTACAAAATGAAAAATGGAAATACTATTTGACCCAGTTATTTCACTCTGGAGAATAAACCTAGAGAACACCACAGCCTACCACAGAGACATTTGTACCCCTGATTATTGCTGCATTAGTCACGATAGCAAAGCACTGGAATCAACATTTTAGCTGTCCATCAACAAATGAATGAAGAAATTACTATATACACAGTATATACATTACATATACTATACACATTATATATAGCATATAGTATACATATACCATATACATCACACACACACACACACACACACACACACACACACACACACACATCTCTAAAGAGAAAAAGTAAAAGGTTTTCAGGAAAATGGATGGACTTAGAATGTATTAAGCAAAGCCACACAATCTCAGAAAGAAATAAACTACATGTTCTCCTCATATGCTGAATCTATCCAATAATATTTGTATATATGTAAATAGTTGTTGGGCACAGTGTAACATGAAGAAAACAGGGAAGGCTAAGTATCAGTTGATACGGAGGGACTGAATGCAGGGAATAGACATGAGTTATGAAAAAGGATAGAAAAGTAATTGCTTTCCTATTCTAAGTTGTCATGGATGTTGGTGGGGCTAGGATATGGTTAAGTGTATAAAATACATTCAATACTGGAAGTATAATTTAATGTGAAGTTCTACAGCTTCTGTTCCTAATGCCAGTTCTAACAGCTCAGAAGTCCAGTGAGTTATATAGACTTTGGGTCTGGTTAATTTTGCTGTCATATTTTCATTTATTTGCAAGAATTATTAACATAAAGTTTATAAAATTATATTATAAAATTAAAAAGAAATAGCAATAACTTTAGTATAGTAAGTCAAACAAAATATTATTTTCATCTATTCTTTTGTATCAGGTATAATGGAGTCTACAGTAAATTTCTACAGACACCATGAAAAGACACAAATGTCCTGGTAGCTGAGTTCACAACATGCACTGTGTGTTCCTTCTCTTTTTTTTTTTTTTTTTTTTTTTTTTTGGTTTTTCGAGACAGGGTTTCTCTGTGTAGCTGTGCGCCTTTCCTGGGACTCACTTGGTAGCCCAGGCTGGCCTCGAACTCACAGAGATCCGCCTGGCTCTGCCTCCCGAGTGCTGGGATTAAAGGCGTGCGCCACCACCGCCTGGCGTGTTCCTTCTCTTGAGGACAGAGAAACAGATGAGAAATTATGGATACATGGGTAGGTAAAAGAGAGCCTCACTCGTTCCAGAATCTAGAATCCCTGAAGGCAGGCAGGTGGGGTAGTGGCACATCCTTTAATCCCAGCACTCAGGAGGCAGAGGCAGATGGATCTCTGTGAGTTCGAGGCTCCCCTGGTCTACAGAGCGAGATCCAGGAAAGCTAGGGCTACACAGAGAAAGCCTGTCCTGCACCCTCTTGTGCTTCTGTAATAGCTCCTGATTTTATCATACCAGATTGTAATCCCATCCATGTCACCTTGGGAGCCATCCTCTAATTCCATTTGTCAAAAAGAAGATAAAAAGAAAAAGTTTCTTAGCACACCTTTGAGGTGTAACTTGAGCACCCCACCAACACGGTACCCGTGTTCCATGCTGAGACAATTGCACCTCCCCCTTGAGAACCCACTTGGCTATGCCTTATTCTTCTCTAGTGTTTCTCACTATCTTAACTCCCCTTTTTTTTTTTAACCAAATCTATGTTTAAAAACATCTTTAGTAAATTCTAACTCTTCTTACCACAACTTGATATGCCATGCTTTATTGATCCCCATGGGAGGCCTGCCCCTTCCAGAACAGAAACAAAAGAGGAGTATATTGAAGGGGAGGTACAGAGGGGAAGTGGGGGAGGGCATGGGAGGAGAGGAGGGAGGGGAAACGTGGTCAGAATGTAAAATTAATTAATTAATTAAAGATAAATAGATAAATAAATAAATAAATTCTAAATCTGCTTCATACCAGCTCGTCTTGAAATTCTTTTCCATACTGCAGCAAAGGACCTACTTTTGCCTGAGCCCAGTCTTTAAAAGATTAAGGAAACACGCAGGTGACAGACACATGGGGCTGTACCTCTGTCTTGTCACTACTCATACTTCAGACCCTGGGCTCCATGCCTCCCTCAAATCCACCCATCAGTGTGGCAGTGAGTGGAGAGCTTGGCCCTGATACAGTCGATTCTGTCTTTTGACTCCAAAACAGAGCTGTTTTGGAGGATGCCCGGGGCACGGGAAACAGGAAGCTGGAGAGAGGTGCCAATTCCCTTGTCTGTCTTTCATTTCCTTCAAAGTGGAAATCTGCAAATGCTGTTGTTCTGACACAGACCAGGAAGCGCATTGAAACCAGCTCCTGTGGGCGGGCGGCCCCCACCTGTCCTCCTTTTGTGTGGAGGCCCCCAGCTCAGAATTAATCCCTTACTCACTGTCTGGAGGCAAGGGGACATCCTGGAAACAGACTTTGATCTATTTGTTTGCTGCGGCCCTCCTTTATCCTACTGACTTATTACTGGAATTTTCAGAACATTTTGTGAAATTCTGTTTGAATAGGAAGTTTGGATTCAAAAAGCTTTTTTTTTTTTTTTTAGTTCTATATTTTTCCTTTCAAAGGAAATCCATTCATCTGGCTAACAAAACTAATGACTCATGCGATGTGCAGGCACGTTGTCAGGTACCTTATTCTCCATGATATCCCAGCCTAATTGAGTGAGGCAGATCTGTTTAAGGAGAGCAAGAAGGAGCTGGAGAGAGGGCTCTGTGAGCAAAACACTTGCTGTGCAAGCCTGACTCCTGCCTTCAGATGCCCAGAACCCATGTGCAAAGCCAAACAAAACAGCTTACAGACCTTTAATTCCAGGTACCTCGTGAAAAACTGGACGTAGAGACAGGAGGATTGCCAACGCTTATGGACCAGTTAGCCTGGAGTACGTCATGGTGAGCACGAGCCACCCCATCTTAAGGTAGAAGGTGAAAACTGTTCCCAAGGCTGTCTTCTGACCACCATAGGAGTACAGTGGTACACCCTGGCACACCACACACACACAGCACAGCATACCACACACATCACACACGCACACATGCAAAAAATTTTTAAAAAATTAATTATGCCATGACAGAAATCTCTGTGGAACACAAAGGGGTATAAAGAAAGGATCAGTTTTTTTTTTTTTTCCTTTATGAGGTCCCACCAACACCATTCTGCTCCAGGTCTGAGCTCCAAATCCACACACCTCCAGATGCCTCTGTTTGGGTGACACTTGAAATATAACATGTATAGAGCATGTCTAACTTTGATTCAGACAAAAATACCCCTCTTTGCCCACCACAGTGAGTTCCTAAGCATAGCATCTCAGTCAATGGAACCAGTGCCCACTTGGGTCCTACGCAGAGGCTGAGGATCAGCCATCGTGCCCACCTTTCCTCTATACCAATCATGTTAATGCGGTGCCACTGTCACCTCACCTGGAGGTGTTCGTCAGTTCTGCTGGTCCACCTGTCCCCTCCACTCCCCTCCCCCTCATCCTCATCCATCTTGATTTCTATCTAGCTGCACATCTGTACATTTGCAAATGTGAGTTGGATTATGTCACCTTCCTGTTTGAACCCTCCCAATAGATCCTCACAGAAGAAGAAATAAAATTCCAAACACTCCACTTGGAATCTGTAAAGATTTCTCCACTGGGGTGGGAGAACATGATATGTTCTTTGACGTAGGAAGTTAATAACTGGTGTTCATCATATAAAAGTGAAGCCAGGATGCTTCATGCCTGCACTTGTAGCATTAGAGAGGCTGAGGCAGGGGAAGTACCGTAAATTTGAGGTCATGCTGGTCTGTGTAGTGATATCTAGCTAGCCAGGGTTACAAAGTGAGACTCTACCTGTAGTGAAAAGGGGCTGGCTAAAGAAACTCAGTGAGATCAGAGCCATCTCTGCCCCTGGCCAAATGACCTGTGAAACCAACCAATCACAGAGCAGGAAAGTAGCACCCTGGCCCTGGAGCCCAGAACCAGGGAAAGAAACACAGCCTAGGTTTGGAATCTGAGCCAGAGAAAGGAACACTTTATCCCCAAACCCAGAACCAAGGAAATATGCCCTAACTCTGAAACCAGTACCAAAGAAACACTCTTGGTCCCTAGAATCAGAGTCAGTGAAAGAAATATGCCCTAACCTTAGAATTTGTGTCAAAAAGCCAAGAAAGGCCAGTGAAAGAAACACAGTTTGGCTCTGAAATCAGGGCCATCTCTGTCCCTTGCCCACATAACTGTCCAATTCCTGGGCAGAAAAAAAACTAACCAATCCCTGGTTGACTCTGCCCCCAAGAGCTCCTATATAAACCAGCTTGCCTGGTCAGTTGTGGGCTGCTCTCTCCACCCTGGTAGAGGCAGCTACTTTCCTGGACTCCTCCTTCCCAAATAAACCTCTTTCTCAAAAGAGTTTTGGGTGTGAAGATCTTCATTCACTGGCACAGATAAGAACCTTGCTGAAACGTCCCATAGTGGACAGAGCAAGGGGAAGCTGAAAAAGTAACACTTTACTCCGGATTCGGAGGAGATGGCTACATTTCTGCAGGGGTTTCTCCTTTTGCAGAGTGAAGCCAAAGAAGCAACATCTTAGGTCAGAGAAGAAGCAGAGCTCTGCCAGGAAGCCCCCTTAAGTGGGGGCTGAGCAAAGCTCAGCTGTAGCGGCTCTCCAGAAGAGGAGCAGGACTGCTATATCCTGTGGGGAGACTATCCCCCACCACACCAGGTATAGCCTGACTCCCGAACAGTCAGGACACCCTTCCCTGATGAGCTGTTCTAGCAGCTCCAGGCCTGACTCTCCTGAGCAGTCAGAATACCTTTCCTTCCCATACTGAGCTGTCTGTCCTAAGGAGCTCGAGATATCTGGGATACCTCGCCCTCCAGGGCTGAGCTGTCCTAGCAGCTCCAGGTATCCGGGATACCTCGCCCTCCAGGGCTGAGCTGTCTTAAGGAGCTCGAGGCATCTGGGATACCTCGCCCTCCAGGGCTGAGCTGTCCTAGCAGCTCCAGGTATCCGGGATACCTCGCCCTCCAGGGCTGAGCTGTCCTAAGGAGCTCGAGGCATCTGGGATACCTCGCCCTCCAGAGCTGAGCTGTCTTAAGGAGCTCGAGTCATCTGGGATACCTCGCCCTCCAGGGCTGAGCTGTCCTAGCAGCTCCAGCCGCCAGAGCTGTCTCAGCAGCTCAAGGTGTCGCCTGATTTCCCAAGCAGTCCAGATACCTTTCCACCAGAGTTCCAAAGTTACACTACACACACACACACACACACACACACACACACACACACCAAGGAAGACCTTTTAGAATGAGAAAAAATATTTGAAAAACATTTATCAACCAAAGAATATAAGAGAATTAAGGAACTCAAGTTGTAAGGAAGACAGGAATCACTAAGTAGAAATGTGAAAGAAATGTTTGAACAAATGTTTGACAAAAGAGAATAGTCAAATGTGTAGCATACATGCAAGAAGGGGTTTGACCCTACTAATTACCAGGGACTAACCACAGCCACCCTGCACTGCCACAAAGTCTATGAGGATCAAAACCCCAAAGCCATGGTGTGGCAGGAAGTGCAGTGACCTAAATAAGCACCCAGAGTTGGCAAGAGTATAAATTAACACTAACTGGCTGGACGGCTTCTTGGTGGTATCTACCAAAGCTATTCAGGTTCATTCCCTATACTACAGCAGATCACTGTTGGGAACCAGCACTACCCCTGCTACAGCACACACACACACACACACACACATACATACACACTCAAACACATATCCTCTCAGACACACGCATACACACTCACATACACTCTCATACACACAAATACACACACACACACACACACACTATACACACACACATATACACTCAAACACATATCCTCTCAGACACACGCATACACACTCACATACACTCTCATACACACAAATATACACACACACACACTCACACACACACATACACACACACCAAATGACAGGTGCAAGGTTGTTGACAGGAGTATGATCCATAAGATGCCCAAATTGGAAATCAACTAAATTCTCATTGTTGGTAGATAAAGGTGTAAATATGAATATAGTCATGCCATGAAGTAGCTAGTAATAGCAATGAAAATGAAATCAAATGCAGAAAAAAAATCTCACACCACTGAGTCTGAAGAAGACACTGTTAAGCAAAGGGTACATAGGAGAGCTGGTTGCTTGACTTGTGTAGACTCTGTTCAAAACAGGCACATTTAATCAACAGTGTCTCTGTGTGAGCCAGTTTTCTCTTCTCTATAAACAACTTAAAGAAGGATTTGTTTTGCTCACAGTTTCAGTCTGCTCTGCAGGAAGGGTGTGGGAGGTCGTTCACATGATGGCAAAGAGAGGTGATCAATAACAGGAAGTGCCTAGAGTGAGACAGAACCCCAAGGACAACATCCCAAGGACCTACATCCTCCAACCAGGCCCCGCCTACCCAGTTCTACCATTTCCCATTGATCCACTCAAATTTTAAATCCATGGCATGAATGGACTAAACAATTCATTAGGTCAGAGTCCTCATGATTTAATCAGCTCCAGAAACAACTTCAGAGAAACACTAAAGGGCATGCTTTATTAACCTCCCAGGGAGTTCCTAATCCAATCAGTCTGGTAGCCAAGCTTAACCATCACATGCTGTTAGAAATCCATTAGTCACTGCTCTGGCAGGAGTGGGGCCATGGAGCCTGGGGGAGAGGCAAGGGGTGTGGCTACTGGTTGTTTTCTGCTTCTTGATTTGGGTGATAATGACACAGGTATGTTGATGAGAAATGTATCAAAGGTATGCTTATGATTGTTCTGCTTATGTGAAACAGAAATTACTTGTAAAGATTTTAAAGATTTCCCGGAGAAAGATGTGAAATGGCTGAGTGGGCAAAGTGCTTGCTGTGTCCAAATGAGAAGCAGCACTCAGAGCCCAGCACCTTTGTAAAGGCCCATCTGGCTTGGCAGCCTTCCTGTAATCCCAGCACTCCACAGGAGGAGGTAGGGTTCCCAGGGTGAGCTGGCTAGCTAGACTAGCCAAATCAGTGAACTCTGGGCTCAACCAAGTGACCCTGCCTCCATATATAAGGAAGAAAGTGATCCAGGATCCAGCATCCGCCTCTAGCCTTGAGTGCACACACATGAATTTGCATCTGTACACATACCTGTCCCCACACAAGTGCAAACACACTCGTGTGCACGAATCTGTATGTTCATGTGTATTCACATGCATGCAAACACACGTGCATGCACACTGCACTGACACACAAGAGAAATTAGTAAATTAGACCCTGAAGATCCCTAATTCCAGAGGGCCCTTACCTTCTTTCTATGGCTGTCTCCATCCCTAACTCCGGCCTCTAGGCCCTTACCTTCTTTCTAGGGCTGTCTCCATCCCTAACTCCAGCTTCCAGACCCTTACCTTCTTTCTATGGCTGTCTCCATCCTAGATCTCTCCTCCCAGGTTCTCCTGCTCTAGTTGAGTTTTAGCCTCCAGCTGTCACCTCAGGTCCCTGGCTTACTTTGTTCCCTCACTGTGAATCCACGCTCCTCCACAAATCAGCTCCTATGTCTCTTCCTGTTCGAAAGAGGTTTCTGGATGTTCTCATCTCCCTTCAGCTGATTTTCTCCTCTCAAAATCACTTACCCCAGCTTGAACTATTTCACTCATCTCCACACTTGGGGGAGTATTTCTTTTGGGTCCAGTGTTAGCTTCATAAGGATGCCGACTGCTCCTGCTTGATTCACCAGAAGACCTCTGAACTGGAGAGACCACTCATCCCACTTGTCCAGAACTATTCCAGTTTGATTTGATTTGATTTTGGCTTTGGTTTTTCGAGACAGGGTTTTTCTGTGTACCCCTAGCTGTTCTGGAACTCATTCTGTAGACCAGGCTGGCCCCGAACTCAGAGATCCTCCTGCCTCTGCCTCCCAAGTGCTGGGATTAAAGGTGTGCACCACCACACCAAGTGACTATTTCAGTTTTAAAACTTAAAAGACCCACACCCTGAGAGAGCCCGTAGTTGTGGATAAGATGGTATGATTGACCTCTCTTAATGTGACCAACTGTCACTAACTGATATGAAGCAAACAAACAGAAGTGTCGTTCAGGTGGACATGAAAAAAAAAGTTGCTGTAGACCAGAACTACAGCGTGCATTTTCCAAGACCAACCTATAGAAAGAGGAGAAAAGAGGCAGGGTGGAGAGGCTCTCTTCACAACAGGGCTATGGTAAAGTGCTTGGTGTGTTTGGTGATACAGCACTGTGATTTCATGGTGCATTGTGGGACTTCAAGGTTTGATTTGTGGTGGGTGTGTAGCTCTTCCCTAAGCTCTTTTTCTTTGTAGGAAAGGAATCTCCCAGAAGACAAGGAAACAGCCATTGCCTGCGAACACGCTGGTCACAGCAGTTCGTTTAAGTGCCAGTCCTGGGTTGGCGGCCCCAGAAAACAGAAGCCTTTCAAGATACTCACTGTTACTCTGTCAGGTGAACAGCTCTTCAGCCTGCATGAGCACTGGAGACAGTTTTCATTTCCTTCTTGTGTGTTTCTTTTAGAGCATTGTTTCCTCAGCAGGTGAGAGTCGTAGTTCCTGAAATTGAAACAATGATGTAAGCACTCCCCTCCACAGCTTTACCAGGTACTTTGTTACAAAACCCCACATTGGAATAACTGCTTCCCGACCAGGCATCCTTTCCCATACGTTATCACAGAGGGACCAGTAAGTCAAGCTCAGACTAGACAAAATAGTTCTGTAACTCAGAGACACATGTGCAGGCCAGTAGGGAAACCCTGGACAGACAGGGCTCTGACTACTCCTTATTTTTCATATCTTCTGCCCTTTGTATCTCCCAACTTTCTATGTCCCAAAATTTCAACCCGATTTTATCAGGAGAACATTTTCAAATGTATGTATTATGTTATACAATGCTTGACTTCAAGTGTCACCTTGATGCAGCCTGGAATCACCTGGAGGATGAGTCTCAGTGTGCTGTCTTCATTGGTGTAGTTGTGGGCATGCCTGCAGGGGATTGTACTGATCACGTGAACGGGTGCAAGAAGATCAACCTCAAGTCTGGGTGGCCCCTTCTGATGTCAACCGAGATGAAAGGACATGGAAGGAGGTGAGTTTTCTGCCTTTTGCTTGCTTGGCCTTCATGCTAGCTAGTGAGTTCTTTTACCCTGCCTCTGCCATTGCTGATTCCTTTGCTGATACTAGTCTTTAGGCTTCCAGTGTGGCCTGGATATGAGCAAGTCTCCAAGAATCCAGATTTGGACTACTAAGGCACCCAGCTTCATGGATCAAATAACTGAGTTCTCAGCCTCTTTGGTGCTAGACAGCCATTATTGGATGACTCCCCACAATATTGTACAAGCTAACCCAATAAATTCTCTTTTAACATGCATTCATTCATTCTATCTATTCTACACAGATAGTCAATCTTGACTAATACACACCATCATCACCATAATCATCACCACCATCACCATCACCATCATCATCACCACCATCATCACTACCATCACCATCATCACCATCATCACTACCATCACCATCATCACCACCATTATCACCGTCATCACCATCATCACCACCATCATCACCATCATCACCATCATCACCACCATCATCACCATCATCATCATCATCATCACCACCATCATCATCATCTCATCCCCCAATATCTTAACATATACTCTGAGTCTTGTTATTTCCATTTTCTCCAGTTAAACACTGAGGACATTTCCGCAGGATTAACGCTACGACTCACTGTGCTGGTTAGTTTTATGTCAATTGGATATAAACTAGAGTCATTTGGTAAGAAGGACTCTTAATTGAAAAAAAATGCCTCCATTGATTTGGCATGTAGGTATGCCTTTAGGGCATTTTCTTGATTAATGATTGATGTATGAGGACCCAGCCCACTGTGGATGATGCCACCCCAGGCAGCTGGACCCAAAGAAATTGGGCTGAGCAACCCATGGAAAGCAAGCCAGAAAGCAGCATTCCTCTATCTCTTCCAGGGCCAAGAGCCAGGGCAGCAGCAAATGGGTGCATTCTGAAGAGAATGACTAAGGAAGAGCACAGGAGCTCAGTAACGCGCACAGGGGCCCTATGCAGCACAGAAACTCAGGACAGGGGCTGGGAAGTGGATGGTTAGGAGTGCTTGCTGAGCAAGCGTAAGGTCCTGAGTTCAGATCCTCAGCAGTACATGACTCAGCATGCCTGTAACACCAGTAGTGGGTGGAGAATCAGGCAGATTCCAGAAACTCACTGGCCAGCCACCCAATCCTATCTGGAGAACTCTAGGTTAGTTGAATGGGAAAAAAAAACAAACAAACAAACAAACAAACAAACAAAAAAAAACCTCTTGAGGGAATAAAAGGGAAAGCAGTAGTAGACAACACTTGATGCTCCTCTGGGCTCCACACAAACACACACACACACACACACACACACACACACAGCCACCCATACATAAATGTACACCTCTCTCTCATACACACACACACACAAACTCACACACAAACACACATATACACAGCCACCCATACATACATTTACACCTCTTTCTCATACACACACACAGCTACCCATACATACATGTATACCTCTCTTTCTCACACACCTCTTTCTCTCATTCATACACACACACACACACACACACAGTCACTCACTCACTCATACATGTGAGAGAGAGAGAGAGAGAGAGAGAGAGAGAGAGAGAGAGAGAACACCTCAAGATACCAGCATAGAGAGAGGAACATGTGGGTGTGGCCTTGGGAGCCAAGCTTGGCCAGTTCTTCACTGAAGGGAAAGGTAAATACCTAGAGCCTCCAGGCCACTATGGATCTGCAAGCTAACTCCACAGTCCTCACAGGCTTCAAACCTCCTCCTCCATGTGGAGAGTAACTACCATATCTCCCTACATTTTCCAGCCAGGCCCCATCTTCTAAAGGCTCTATGGCCTTGAAAACAACACCACACATCAGGAACAGAACACTTAGAACAGCCTGCAAGGGACATTTCAAATTCATGACATCTACTTTTCCCACTCCTGTTCAAAGTCTTACCAAACCTCTTAGACAGAGAAATTCAGTAACAGGGAAATAAAGCCCTCCAAATTAGAAAGGATTAAGTGAATTATTGCTGTTTTCAGATGACAAGATTTTATATATACAAAAATCCTCCCCCAAAGAATGGTTGAAACTGATAAATACATAAGGTGTCAGGATCCAAAATTAGCATATAAATAGTAGCATTTTTATACACCAATAATGAACTTGTTGAAAAGAATTAAAGACAGTAATCCCATCCGCAGTAGCTGCAGACATATAAAATATCTACGAATAGATTTAATTAAATATCTCTATGACGGAAATTATAAAATGCCAAGGAAAGGAATTGAAGAGGACACATGAAGAAATGAAAAGGCATTTCATTTTGATGGATGAGAAGAATTAATATTGTTAAAATCTCCATACTACCCAAAGCAATCTACAAATTCAATAAAAACTCTGTTTAAAGGCCAAAAATATTCTTTAGAAAATTAGGAGGAAAATGTTAAAATTCACATGAAACCAAAAACAACCCCAAATAACCAAGGTAATTCTGAGCTAAAGAATGAAGCTAGAGGCATCACACTATCTGAATTCAAAATACACTAGAAATTTACAGTGGCCAAGTATGGTGGTTTGAATGGTTCCAATAGACTCAGATGTTTGAATACTTGGTCCCCAGTTAGTGGAACTATTTAGGAAGGATTAGGAAGTGTGGCCTTGTTGTCACTTGGAGATGAGCTTTGAGGTCTCAAAGGACACATTCAATTCCCAGGGCTGTGGATCAAGATGTGAACACTCAGCTGTTCCTTTGCTCTGCCATGATGGACTGTAACCTTCTGTAACTGTAACCTTCTGAAAACTGTAACCTTCTGTAACTGTAAGCCAAATTAAACACTTTCTTTTATAAGCTGCCTTGTCAAAATTTTTTTTTTATCACAACAATAAAAAAGTAATTAAGGCACAAAGGCATCAGCATAATAATGGCAGTGCTTACCCTCTTCAGGGGCAGAAGCCTGGGCAAGAATGAATGGCTGTCTTTTGAGAATGACTAAGAGCACAGGAGCTCAGCTGCGGTGGAACTCTAGTAGAATCAATGTATGTAGGGTAAACTTTAGGTTGAAATAGTGGAATAGTTGTTTTCACTGTATCTAGGGTAAACATCAGAATGAGTAGCTGTTTTCTAGAAGTACTTAGACCTTGAAGAAATCATTATAGGAAACAGTAATTGTTTTCTGTTATCTATAGAGCTGTTTTTCCAAAGGAGCTTTACAGCCTTTGCGTGACTTTGGTTACAAGATGGTCCCAGCACACCTGGAGTGTCTTGCACTATTGGGTACTGCAAACAGTGCACAGTAAGGACTAAAGTTGCAGGGGTGTGATGTTTTCATTCACAAAACATATAGATTAGATCAGGGGCTTAGTATGAGGAACTTGTTTTACCCAAAGAACAACTTTTGTATAACTATCAATAAATACATCCTTGCAGGGCTGTTTGAGGTTCTGTTACTCAAAACTGTTCCCCCTGCTGCCACAGAGCCTGAATTGCATCTTGGAGTGACCCTCTTTCTTTGATTGTCCCGGACAACACAGACCACCAACAGTCAGCAAGGCAGGCAGAAGCCCTGTGAAGCACAGAAATTCAAGATAGGGTTGGGAAGTTGGTCCAGTGACTGAGTGAACTTGCTGAGCAAGTAAGAACGACAGAACAGAGCATGTTGAGTGCCTGAGAGTGGGCATAGATAACTAGGGTGGCAAGATGGCTCAGTGAGTAAGTAAAGGTGCTTGCCATTGAGACCCATGACCTGAGTTCTGTCACATGGTAGAGGGAGACAACCAACTCCTACAAGTTGTCCTCTGAGTTCCACATGCACCATGGTACACTCATGTTAGACATACACAAACTAAGCAAGTAAGCAAATAAGTAAATAAATGCAATGAAGATAATGAAGAAGAAAAACCACTGAGCTATGGCTCCCTGACTTTCAAGCAAGTTTATTAACTTGGGAAAAGGATAGTATATCCAATAAAAAATTCATTAAAACCCTAATACCCACACAGACATACACAGACATGCACACGTACATACATACATAGACTGTTAGTTTCTGAATGTTAGTTCCACCACAGCAGCAGCCTGCCTGTGCTGCCAAGGGACGTGCATCATCATCACCTGTTGCCGGGTGCCTTTCCACCATCACTTATATGACATGCACACCCCTTAAAAGTGCCCACCAGACACAGCTCACTCTCTCATCTTTTCTTTCCTCTCTTGTCTCTCTTCTTCCTCTTGTCTCTTCCCTGCTCTCTCTGTTTCTCTGTCTATCTGCCTGCCTGCCTTTCTCATGTCCCCACTCTGACATAGCCTTTCACTTATTCACTCTGCCCATCCCCCAATAAACCTCTTACATTAACTCTGTTGCACGTGCAGTGTCTGATTTGTGGCATACCTTATCAGGGCCCGCTGAAGGGTACCCACTTTGCCTTGCTTTTTTTATCCTTTCATTGGTGCACACATGGCTCTCCTGACATTTGATCTGGCCCTGCTGGGATACTACCCACCTTCTCCACCTGCAACAGATCGGCTTTCTCCTTCACTGATGATTTTGCCTTCCATTCAGTACCAGCAACTGGGTCTCTGGTGGGGACACCCACCTCTGACCATTCCCCTGGATGTGAGGCTTCATTTGCTGAGCACAGTTCTCACCCTCTGGCTTTTTTCAAAGTCCTGGGACCAGGCAGCTGTGTCTCGCTCAGGCTCTTACCCTTGGCCCCTGGTCTTGGGAGATGTCTCACTGAACAACCTGTGCCTGCTTTATTCGGTCCTCCTCTGAGTCCAGGGATGCCTGTGGCTCTCAAGTTCTAGACATCTCTCTGCCTCATCATGGGGAACTGTCTCATATACCTCCTTGCTCCCAATCGGATATTTTTTGGAGAACCCCTGACCACTCCTTTCAAATCAAATCTGTTCCCAGTATACCTTGGACCAGGCGGTCAGGGTACCAAGAAAGAATTCTCCACTCTTTCTTCTTCTTTGCTCTGAGACCTGCTTGTTTCTTTCTGCTCTCCCTCTCTAAACATCATATCCTGTCTGTAGCAGGAATCTTAGAGAATCTTATTAATAAAATCAAACCTGAGGCCAGTTATTGGGATGAACACTGGAAGATCAGAGAGACAGAACAAGCCACAGCTAACCTCACCTGGCCAACTTCTCAGCTGGTCTTGTTTCCTCAGACTGGAAGCCTCTGTGTCCTCATATCCGAATGGGTCTCAGCTGAACTGTGCTGCTAGAAGCCTGAAAGCTCAACCAGCCAAATGCTTAACCAGCCAAATGCTTCTAGTTTCTGGTCCTCACGCCTTATATACCTTTCTGGTTTCTACCATCACTCCCTGGGATTAAAGGCTTGCTTTCTGGGATTAAAGGCGTGAGTCACTATGCTTGGCTGTATCCTTGAACACATGGATTTCTGCCTCTGGAATGCTAGGATTAAAGACGTGTGCTACCACTGCCTATCCTTTATGTTTAATATTGTAGCTATTCTATCTCTGACCCCAGATAAGTTTATTAGCATGCACAATATTTTGGGGAACACAATACCACCACACCTGTCTGTATGTGTGTTGTGGCATAGGAGTCAGAGACAGAAAGGCCAGCTTCATCTTGATCAGCACACACTGGTTCTCCCCTGTAGTATCTGCTGACCTGACGCTCAGTGAGGTATGTATGTATGGATCATTTGTCTGTGAGTGAATCTAATTCCAAATTTGAGTCTGATTCTTCCTGCTTTACTTTCTACAAGGACATATTGCTTGTCTGGTTTCTGCAGCCTGCTGCACCCACGTGGACATCTCTCCTGCTTGTCCCCCTTTCCCAGCAGCCTGGGGGACCCATGGCTTAAGCTCTAGCCTGCTGTATTCTCCACATGGCTCCGGCTCTTGGGGCCCGCTGACCCACGTGGACACCTCCCTTCTCTTCTGCTCCTTCCTGGCTTTCTCTCACCTTGCAGCCAGTATGCAGACCCACTGTGCTGTCTCTCTGTTTCCACCTGTAGTCCTGCAGACCCACTGTGCTGTCTCTTCGTTTCCACCTACAGTCTGCAGACCCACTGTGCTATCAGTTTCCACCTGCAGTCCTGCAGACCCACTCTGCTGTCTGTTCCCACCTGCAGTCCTGCAGACCCACTGTGCTATCTGTTCCCACCTGCAGTCCTGCAGACCCACTGTGCTGTCTCTCTGTTTCCACCTGCAGTCTGCAGACCCACTGTGCTATCTCTCCGTTTCCACCTGCAGTCCTGCAGACCCACTGTGCTATCTCTCCGTTTCTACCTGCAGTCCTGCAGCTCACTTCCACTCTCAGCTTCCCCTTGGGAGCTATAGGAACACACTCACACAGTGCTCCACTCTGTGACCCTCTCTCTCTTCTCCACAGACTCAGATTTTATTACAATAACATGGCCTCAGTACAAATCAGTGGCCAAAGCTGGTGAACTTGATTTCCAAATTCTCACAAATTGTTAACAACTGCTACTGCCACAAACAAATGGTACCCAACTATCTTATACCTAAACTTGCTCTTACACTTCCAAAGTCCCTTACCTCTAAGGATCTACTTCCCCACACTAAAAAAATATTTATTTCTATGATTTCTTTGCACTCTGCTCTCACAAAAAAATATTAATATCTTAAGATTATGCTGTAAACTCATCTCGGGATTTGTAAATTGAGAATGGTTTAAAATCTGCATAATTTGTAACTAAATTTGGCTTTAAACTTATAACAAAAGGCTTATAATTAAAATTCTATACATGAGTATGTGCATGTGTGATTCAACTCTTGTTTAAGATATGTGTGTGTGTATACATATGTGACTTATATTTAACTCTACATGTATGTAAATGTAACCTGGATTTAACTCTGTGTGTATGTACATGTAACTTAGATTCAACTCTTGTTTAGGAAAACGTGTTGTAAAAAACAACCAGGTGGCTTTCCTCCATCTCGGCTGCTGACCTCATCAGGATGTAGGTGGCCACATGGCTGGCAACCATCTTTACTAAGGTTAAAGAGTACATATCAGGTGACACTTCTTAGTCCTAATGAGCTCTCTGTTCATTGTATCTCCTTTTAGACCAAGAAAACAACAAGTCTCAAATATTTTGGATTGGTATGGACTTTGTATGATGATAGAAATGTAAGTTTATTTGTTACGGTGTACTGTATATATGATTCAACTCTGGTTTAGAATAACTATATAATGATGAAAATTGAAGGTCATAAAGGCCTATTCAGATTAACGAAAGTTGACTTAGAGATTTGCATCTAAGAATTAATGTCTTTGCCAATTGTTCAACACCAAACTTCTAGAAAATTTAGATAAATGTCAACATATGTTTGATAAATAAGGTATTTGATAAATAAGATTTATAGATTCCTAAGGTCTACTCTGGTTCACAATAATTTTGTTTAGCTTTATCTTTGCTCACTTTAAGCTTTAGCTATTTGGGTAAACTAAGCCATACAAAAACTGCAATATTTTATAACGGAATGTCTGGTTCCCAAGAGGGTCCTTTTCCCAGAGTTGGGCATTTGGGTCGTTTTTCTTGCCTTCTGTGGAGACAGCCTTGGCAGTTTGGAATAAACTTGTTCCATTTTTACTCACAGAAGAGCTGCTTTGTTTCTTCTATGATTAAAAAGTTTTATTTTGATACTAGAAGAACTTCAATTCAAAATTTGTTATTTTTTAAGGCTACATCTAACAGGATTGGAAAATGGAATGTAAAGTTCTATTCTTTTAAAAACCTACTAACTTATTGTAAATTGTTAAGTATAATCTTAAAAATGAATGTTAATGGTCAGTCACCTTAAACAGGGATGGAACATAAAGTCCTAGTGTTATAAAAGCTGATAACTTATTGTAGACTGTTAAGGAACACAAGTTAATAGTCAGTTATCTTATAAATGATCAAATTCATTAATTGTAGTCATGCTAAATACTACTATAATTAAGTACAGGGATAAGGCTTACTTAACACCCCTGTATATGTTTTCAAACTTAACCCTAAATTAAGTAACTAGAAACAAGCAAAGTTTGCCTATTCAGGTACACCTAATAGATAGATGGTCCTCACCTCTCAAGTTGCTGTGGAATAATCCTCTTGTACACTGTAAAGATTTGTCACTCAAATTAGTTTAATAAAATGCTGATTGGCCAGTAGCCAGGCAGGAAGTATAGGTGGGGCTACCAAACTAAGGGTAATGGGAAGGAGAAGGGTGGAGTCAGGAGTCTCCAGTCAGATGCAGAGAGAGCAAGAAATGAACATGTCATACTAAGAAAGGTACTGCCAGGTAACAAAGCATAGATAAGAAATATAGGTTAATTTAAATGTAAGAGTTAAGTAGTAACAAGCCTGAGCTATTGAACTAGCATTTATAATTTATATTATCTCTAAATCAGTTATTTGGGAAGCAGCTGCCTGTTATTTGGGAGCAGGCAGTCAGGATCTGAGAATATGGCATTAAAAGTGTTTAATAAAAAAAGCTTTTCATGATAGAGAGACATGCCAACTCCTGGCAGCACCCCTATCTCCTCCAAAGAAGATGATGGGCACAGAAGAACCTCCACTTGGAGCTTGCTTTAAATCTTGCAAAGCTGGCCCCAGGGTAGAAAAAAACTGCCCTTTGCCTCAACTGCTGCCAAGATCCTGTCCAGACTATGGACAAGCAGGACACTGAGAGTCAATTGCCCCACTTTGCCTAGACAAAGTAGACTGGCCTCCCTCCCACACTGCCCCAAAGTTCCTACTCCACATGAAAGTCTGTTGGATCTTCTTGTCCTCGTAGCTGAAGACTGATGCTGCTCTGAGACCTCTGTTCCCATTGACCACAGAAGAACCTGGGGTAGCTCTCTAGGAGGCCAGGAAGTCCCTGTCATTTTTAATAGATTCAGAAGCTGCTTCACTTCTGTTACTCACATAAAATTTATCCTTCTCAGATGGTGTTTGACAACCAGGTAAGTAATAGCTTTGTCAGTTTAACAGTAGCAACCAAGGCTTCAGCTCCTTTTCAGTTCTCTTGTATATAAAATTCAGGCCTCAGGCCTCTCTCTCTTAGAGCTACTAGGAGGTCTAGACACAGTTACCCTGTTATCAGACTCAGAAAAGAGATAAACTCACACAACAAATTTCAACGTAACTTTTTACTGTACCTTTATTTAAAGAATTCACTCTACAATGACTACCCTCAGTAATCAACCACTTATGTCTCATGGTACATGATTAGATAGAAGAAAGTGTAAAGTTTATGTGAATATATGAAAGCTTAAGTTGTGAGGATCTAAGAAAACGTTTTAGGGTCTAAGGTGTTTTAAGGTGTATAAATGCAAGTTATAGAGGTCTGAATATGTAAAAGCTTAAACTGTAACAAGAAAGTGATTTAAGATGTGTAAATGCAAGTTGTTAAGGTGTGTAAATGCAAGTTATTAAAGTGTGTAAATGCAAGTTATAAAGGTCTGAGGATGAGAAAGCTTAAGTGGTGATAAAAAAAGAAAGTGATTTAAGGTATATAAAAAAATGAGACATATTTCAGATTTCTCTCTCTCACTATTCTATTGTTGTAGTAAGACTCCAAAAGTTCACAGTCTTAACATTAATCAGTGGAATTCTGGTAAGCTATTAATCTATCTCTGGTAAAGTATGACTACTATTATCATAGTCAACAAGTTCAAGATTTTAAATGCTCTTTGGTTGTTTTCTAAGTATAGATTTCAAAGTGCTTCTCATTGTGCTAAAAACATGTCTAATCTATATATATATATACACCTAGTCTTCTGGACAGATAAAAAGAGTGTTCATGCTTTTAACTGAAATCATTTTTGGGTCCCCTATGACTCACAGGCACGAGTCTACTGCCTTTTCTACAAACAGTGGGAATGATAATGTGTCTAAAACGTATTTCTTTTTGTAAACTCAGAAAATTCTTGCAAGCTACAGGGAGTTGAGCACAGGTCAAATGGACTCTAGATAAGTACTGTCAATCAACAGCCTAAGTTTTCAGACCTACTGCCTGTTTCTGAGAGTGGGATCTCCCCCATCTTTCGCTGGTCTTGGGACTCCCATCAATTACCAGGATATAAGAAAAAAAAAATTCCCCCTAAGCCTCTTAACTTTATTTTCTGCCAGATTCCCCTCTGAATCCCAGACAACTTCAAAATGGCTGCCCCAAGTGGTCCAACCTCACAGACTGCTTCAAATAGGCCTGCACTTTCCTACCTCCTAGCGGCAGATGGTCCCACAGAGCCTGGACAGCAAGTAAAACAGGCAGTTATCCCAGGACTTGGCCAGCATTTCAGCTTTCTCAGGGCCCCCAAATATGCCAATGCCTCCAAACAACAGAAAGCAATCTAGAGAACACGGTGCCGCCATTCCCACCTCACCAGCTACCCCTTCCTATTTCTTCACCTTTTTATAATAAACAAAAGGGAGGAATGTTAGTTCCTGCCAGGGCAGGACATCATGTCAAGTGAAATAAGCCAAACAAGTCCCAAGTTTCCTCACACCTCTGTGAAAGTTAAAAAATGTCATCTCTGCTGGGTGGTGGTGGTGCAGACCTTTAATCCCAGCATTCAGAGGCAGAAGCAATGGATCTCTTTGAGTTCAAGGACAGCCTGATCTACAGAGTGAGTTCCAGGACAGCCAGAGCTACACAGAGAAACACTGTCTCGAAAAACAAAACAAAACAACAACAACAAAAAATTCATCTCCTAGCAATCCTCCATAGATTATGGCTAGATAGGTTGAAATGGATAAAGTAAGGTGAGATGATAAACAATGACTATTATAGTATAGTAAGAATGCTCTGTCACCCCAGTAATGACATCTTCAATCCATCTGTGGCCATTCTTGTTCCCATCACTTAATTTGTTTTCTCCATGAGTTGCCCTTGTTTTGGACACTTTATACAAAGGAATCCTATAGGAAGACATCTTTTGCATCTAGACTCTTCACTTGGCATCTTTTGAGACTCAGCTACTTCAGGTTTAAAGAAGCATTTCCTCTTGCCAGCCCCACTCTTGCCTGGTAAATGCAGAAGCAGCACAGGACAATTATACGATTTAGTTTCTCGAGCAATGTATCTTATGAGGAATGAAAATAATGTTGATTGAAATAGAAACACAGCCTCTATTTCCTACTTCTCAGATTCCTCATCACACTGGTTAGTCAGGAACACAGGACCTTCATCATCAGGAAGGATCACAAAGCACCATGTCTCTTGGTTATTTCCCTAACCATGGATAAACCTTCCTCGGGCTACTCCGACATCCTTCTTCCTGCCTTTTGTTTTGTGTGCATGTATGTGAAGGGTCTCTGGCTTGGGATTCAAGGGGACACTGAAGTGGATTGTACTTTGGAGTAAGAAACATATTAAAAAGTTATTAACTCCATGGGTGGACAGACAGACAGATGGCAGCACAGCTCCTAACTCTGTGGTTCCTGCCTTGGGTCCCTGCCCTGCCTTCCCTCATGATGGACCTTAAGCTGGAAGGTAGAATAAACCCTTTCCTCCTCAGGTTGTTTTTGGTCCTGGCGTTTATCACAGCAATGGAAAAGCTAATTAGGATGATGTGTCTTCTTATAATCTCAGAGAATGGGGAGAGCACATTTCCCAAGACTGCAGTCAGGCTGTCCCTGGCTCTGGGCAGTAGGGGAAGGGAGAGAACTCTGGAGAAGGAAGGTGTGACTCAGAGGATGTAGTGGGGAGAGGGGTGCATCTTCTGACGTCCAGGAGACTCTGACAACTGAGGTCCGTAGCTTCCTAGGGGGAGTAAGAATGAAGCCTGCCATTCTCTCAGCGTCTGGACCCTGGGGATTCCATTGCATACTCTGAGGGGTTATTAGGAGGCTTATCATTTCCTCCAGAGCAGCTGAGGGAAGCCATTGCAGGGGGCGTGGCCTCACAGGTAACAGTTCATCCTATTGAATCTCTAGCTTGTTCACCAAGGACTTTTGATGTACTGCAGCGGGACAGCTTTGCAGAGACCAAAACAATTATCTAATATGCAAATAAATCAGGGTCCCCTCTTGGGGTTAAAGAATTTAGTAATGGACTCAAATCGAAGTACAGGGAAATTTTTGGCAGAATTTAAAAGAAAAACCCCAGAGGCAGGCGAGCTGTAAATCCCTCAGCAACTGGTCAGGGGAAAATGAGACAGAGAAAGAAAAGGACCATGGCATTTAACCCAGCATGGAGGTTAGACAGACAGACAAGCAGCTACATGGCATGGATGGAGGCATGAGAGAAAGAATAAGGAAGCCCGAAATGTTGGAGGGAAGACCCAAGGTGTTACCAGAAGGAAGTGTTTAGACATGCGATTTAAAGTTTAAAAGAAGTTTAGCCTTTCTGAATGATTCAGATAAGTGAGCAGACTTACAAAGCAGTGTGGCCGTGGGCCTGTCAGCTTCCGTACCAGGGAAGGGTTGCTGGGAAAGAAAATATAGTATCTTATTAAGGGACTAATCATTCCACTTCGCTCTCCGGTATGGCTTAAGGGAATCCACCTTCCTAGGGGAAATGACTCTGCTACTGACTGACCCAGCCCAGCTGAAATGCTAGGTCTCTACCCTGATAAGAGATTGTATCCTGCAGACCAGAGTTTTCTATTAAATGGCCTTCACTGCTAGCATAACTATATTAAAGACTATAAAATCTGATCATTTGAGTGTCACCTTCTAAATAGACTCCAAAAGGAAAGAGAAAATTTATCTTTAAATATTTGACTTGCAAACACTCCTCTGCTTCTGTTGGACAATCCAAGGAGGATAACATGTTTTTGCATGGGTGTTTGTGTTTCTATCACGACAGTGGGTCACTAAGCCGGCCCATGACTTAGGAAGACTTTGATGCGTTTCTTTTTATAAAATGATGAGAAGAACTTTAAGCTTTAGATAGCACAGGGCTTTGGGTATGTAATAAAGAGAGTTTTCTAACCCGACTGGGGCTTGCTATGGCTTGAATATGAAATGTCCCCTCTAGGGTCACGTGTTTGAATGCTTGGTTCAAACCAGTTAGTGGTGCTGTCTAGGAAGGTTTGGAATCTTTAGAACCTTGCTGGGGGAAAAATGTCACTGGGATGGGCTTGGAGGACTTACTTCCTGGCCCCGCCTCCTGTCATCTCTCTCCTGCCACCATGACTTCCCCACCAGGACGCTATCCCCCTGGAATTGTAAGCCAATTCCTATTATCTCATAAGCTGCTCCTGGTGGGGGGTTTTCCACAGCAACAGAACAGAAACAAACACAGGGCTCATAAGCAACCAGACCAGCAGTGTCTCCCAAGATAGGAACCGCACCAGTATTGCTAGATCTCGCCACACACACTGAGGTTTGCATGGCTGTTTCAAACTCCACTGCTGACGGCACTATTCGTCTCCAGACAGCACACAGGCCACCGGTGGCATCGCTGTGGTCATCCCAGTGATGGTGCAGTGCCAAACAGCTCCACACAAAGTGAGAGCAATGACGCCAATTTTGGAAGCCATGCATGAAAAAGTGATCTGCAAGTGTTTTGGCATAAAGTCTGAATCCAAATCAGCCAGAGAGAGAGAGAGAGAGAGAGAGAGAGAGAGAGAGAGAGAGAGAAGGTTTCAATAGAATCAAATGCAACTGAACAAAGAAAGGCGAAGACAGAGCCTGTGGCTGGGATGTAACCTGCCAATTCAAAGCTGGTTGATAATGGGATGGGAAGAAAAGACGGGAACAGAAAAGCTGTAAATCCATCTGAATTAAGCCTCAACTTACAGAAAAATGACCGTGACACAAACAGCATCCTGCTTAAGGATCTTGAAGTCCCTCCTCTCTCTGTTCCCTTGCCTGAGGCTTCTAGGGAACACAAGGGCCACAAAAAAAAAAAAAAAAAAAACATATTTCATATCTTTGAAAAAGTGCAGGTCGTATAGACTATGGGACACAACCACAGTAGTTCATACAATGCCCTTTGGTTGATTAATTGATTCCCTTTTCAAGACTGAATTATAGTAAAGTATACACAACACAAAATAGACTGTTCCACCCCTTCTTCAGCGTGGTTCAGTTGTCTTAAGTATGTTTGTACTGATTTACAACCAGTCTCCAGAACTCTTCACATTTTACAGAACTGAAGCTGAGAAACAGTGGGTGGGAGAAAACTTCTCTCATTTCCCATTCCTCAAACCACCCTTTTACTTTCTGTCTCTGTGAATGTAGGGTACTCTATAGTATTGGCGGATGGTGGGGTGGCTCAGTAGGTACTGCACCTGCCAAGCAAGAATGAGAGCGTGAGTTCGGATCCCCAGCATCACATACAAGCCAGGTGCAGTGATGCATGTCTGTAATCCCAGTGCTGAGGAGGGAGAGACAGGCAGATCCATAAACTTACTGGCCAGCCAGCCTAACTGAATCCGTGAACTCTATATTCAGTGAGAGGCCCTGTCTCAAAAAATAGGGTGGAGAGCAGCTGAGGAAGACATCTGACATGTCATGATCACTTACACATACATGTGCAAGCACACAAATCTCACAGAAAAGGATCAAACAGATGCATTGTGTTCTTTCTGTGACTGGCTTATTTCACTCAGCCAATTCTCTTTCCAGTTCATTGAGGCTAATGTATGTGCTGGACTTCCTTCCTCTCAAGGCTGAGCACTGCTCCCTTTCATTTGCATACCCCCTGTTGTATTGCTTATCCATTCTTCTATTGATGGACATCCCTCCCCCTCCTCCCCCTCCTCCTCCTCCTCCTCCTCCTCCTCCTCCTCCTCCTCCTCCACTTTCTCCCCTTAACTAGACCCTCTCCCTTATGCATATGGTTGATTCAAATCTCCTGAGTCTCCCAGCCTTCATTTTAGAAGGCTCACATGAAACTTTCTATCCCAACTCCACCATCCTGGGATAGGGATAGACAAAGCCAACTGGCAATTCAGGGATGACAGCACGTAAGGCTTGGCCAACAGAGGCAGGGCCTGAAGGGCACATTAATCTGGTGGCAGTTTTTCTGAGAAAGGAGAATCAGAGCTCTGTTGACATGGATAAATACTGAGGGGAGACGGAAAAAAGCTTGCAAGTGGAATTTATCTACTGCCTGATCATACCCCTTCCTTCTTTTCTCTGTTGGATCCCAGCTCTTATATCTGGACCTGCTTTGGGTCTTTTTCTTTTGGGATGGTCTTTCCACACCCCCTGAGGACTGGTAAGTAATTCCTATACAGCCCGGTAACTGGTTTCTGTACCAGAATTCCTATGTGCCAAAACATGTGGCTCCTGATTCCTGGGGCAAGATCCTTCTGTAAAAAGGGATTTCATGGGGATGAAGAACTGGCTTAGCAGTTGTGAGTGTTGGCTACTCTTCCACGGGACCTGGGTTCAGTTCCCAGCAACTATGTGGCAGCTGGCAACATCTGTAACTTCAGTTCCTGCAATCTGGTGACCCTTTCTGGCCTCTGAAGATACTGCATGCACATGGTGCACATACACACACACACACACACACACACACACACACACACACACACACACACATGCAAACACTATATACACAAAGCAAAAATGAATCTAAAAAAAAGAATAAATGTCTATTTGGGCTCACAGCTGAAGGTACAGGTTCAGGAGCCTCCCCTGGTGATAGCCTTCATGTGGGCAGAGTCTCAAAGCACCACTAAACACCTCAAGCTAGGGACAAGGAGTACATAGGTCTATCTGGGACATCTCTCTTTGCTCATAGAGGCACTAGGTTTCAACCATGAGGGCTTCACTCTGATGACCTTATCTTAAACACACTCCAACTCTCCTGACCCCTGCTTAGCGTTCAGAAAGATAGGGTCCTCATGAAGAGCATTCTGTATTGGGGACTCTCTGGTCTCTAGGGCTAAACTCTGACTCCAACAAAACATATATGTTCCATCTCAGCTGTTCTTAACAAGTCTGATGCTATAGCTGTGAGTACTGGGTTAGGTATAGACTGTGAGATCTTTACCATTGTTCACACATGCAGACACTAAGAGACATTGAACATTGTTGGATTCTCTTTGGCATCCAGGCATAGGGCTAAATGCTTCATATCAGCTACAATCCTCACAGTAACCTTTGTCTAGCATCTCAACATAATGCTTTATCCTTCTGTGTGTTTTTATGTCCTTGGGTCACGTTTCCATTGCTGTTATCAGCACTGAGATACCAGGGCCTCAAATGCTGCCGACTTTCTACTCTATGTTCTATTTTATGCCTTCGTTTAGACATGGAGCTATAAAAAGAGTGTGATGCCCAAGAGTAAAGGATTCCCAAGAGTATAGAATGTCTACTTTGAATGTTGAAAGAAATTCCCTAGACATATCTCTAAGGCATGGGGAAGTTTAGAGAACAGTGTGGAAGGCCAGGGGGCCAGATGAAGTCTATCAAAGGAAGGAGTCTTCAGGAGTCTAGCTCTCTGTAGCACACACCCCTCCCCATTTAGTCTTTCTTTCTGTTATTGTTGTTTGCTTGCTTGCTTGCTTGCTTGCTTGCTTGCTTGCTTGGAGATTTTTGTTGTTCTTTTTAGATACATGGCCTTACTACGTAGACTTGGCTCATCTGATACTCACTCTGCAGCCCAGACCAGCCTACAACTCACTGCAACTTTCCTCCTCCAGCCTCCTGAGTGCTGGGATTATAGGCATGTGCCAAGCCGGGCTAAGTTCTACCACCTCTTCCAAAAACAAAACACAGCACACACAGGGTGTGGAGAATCCCAACATCCAAGACAGCCCGGAGATCCACAGGACCACATGACACATTCAGTTCTGGCCCAGAGACCCTTTACTGCTGCTTCTGGGAGCTACTGTAGCAGAATAAGAAAGGGACACACTTGTGGGGCATGCTGGTGCACACACGGGTAAACTTGGCACTTGGGAGGAGGAGGCAGGAGGATCAGGAGTTCAAAGTCATCCTCAGCTACATAGAGAGTTCAAGCACAGTCTGGACTACATAAGAACCTGTTTGAAAAAACTAAGGCAGGAGACTCTAGATGCAATGCTCACGAACATCTCTCTTTCTCTCTCTCTCTCTCTCTCTCTCTCTCTCTCTCTCTCTCTCTCTCACACACACACACACACACACACACACACACACACACACACACACACACACAGAGCCATGCTTGACTCTCTTACACTTCACTGTTTGAACCTGAAAGCATTGCTTGTTCTCTCTGAGCTTACATCCTTCCATGTGCAAAATGAGCTTCCTCTTACAAAACTGTCGGGAGCATTGAAGGGACTTTTCCTCCTTATGGACGACCTATGGGACAGAAGACAGTGAGTGATCATCACTGTATCATCATCCCTGGGGGAAGACGGAGATAACATTTGGTACTTCATTCTATCCCACGAATATTCTGGGGCCGTGGATTCAGAGCTGGGGCTTCTCAGTTCATGTGAGTCTGCAAGGCTGAGTCTTGGCTAATAAATCTGTCTCCTCTCAAAGAGGAGTCCTCATCTCGCATGGCACTCAAAACCCTTCACATGAAAACAGCAGACTCTCCAATGTAAACGTAAGTAAGAAGGGCCAACTAAATCTATATTCTATTAATTAGTTTGTGCCAGGTATTTTGTTACAGACCATACAAAAGTGTGTATGTGTATGTCTGTGTGTGGGAGAGTGGATGTGTGCGTGTGTGTGTGTGTGTGTGTGTGTGTGAACATGAGCGTGTAGAGGCCAGAAAAGAACCTCAGGTGTCATTCCTTAGGCACCATCCATTATATTGCTTAAGACAGGGTGTCTCTCTCAGGGGGTTTTGGGTCCTCTGAGCAGCATGAATGACCAGTAAGCCCCAGGGATCCCCCTGCCTCCACTTCTCAGCACTGGGATAGAGGCATGAACCACCATGCTGTGGCTTTTATACATTGTACTGGAGACTGAACTCAGGCAAACACTTCATCAGCTTAGCCGTCTCCCCATTGCGTACTAAATACCCTTATAAATTTAAGTGCACGTGGAATTCATGTCCTGTCTTCATTGTATAGACTTTTAGAAGACAGTCTGTTCCCTGAGAAGCACAAGGAGTGTTGCTCACCTTTCTCATCCTCCTGCACCCAGGAGGTTGATGTGAGTGGGCAATGCCAATGGGATCCTTGCCCTCTGGTTTCCAATAGGTTCCCATGTTGGGAAGCACAGTTGTAAGCAGAGAGGGACATGGAGAGGGATGCTCGAGCATTCCTTCCAGCTTCCCAGCTGGCTGCACCTGCTGACCGGAGGAGGCCTCAGCTCCTCCGGCGCTGCCTGCAGACCTGCATCCTCCAGCTTCCTGTAAGCACGGCTTTCCTACCCACAGGTGTGATTTGGGCCCTCACACTCCTGGCCAGCACGTTCTCCCTGTCCGGTCCCTGCTGAGGTCCTTAACAATACTGTGCCCTTGTAAATTCTCACCTTCTGTCCCTGCTGGGCCTCCCATTGATCTGGCTATGAATGCAGACAAGCACGTTAGAAAACTAGTCAGACAGAACCAGCTAGATGAAGGTCAGGAGGGAGCACTCTGGAATACTACAAGGATGAAGGTGAGGATGGAGCACTCTGGAACACTATGAAGGTTGTTGCTGAGGGATGGTTGACAAGGAGATGTGAACCTTGGCTACAAGTCCATGGCTGGATGCATTAAGGACTTTCCCCACCCTCCCAGATCCTACCCACTCTACAAAGAGGAAAAAAGCAGATGCATTTTTCCAGCAGCAGCAGCAGCAGCAGACCCTATAAGCACAAATGTTTCACTAGAAAGCGACTATCCACATACACTAGCAGGAATGACGATCAGTGAGCTGGAGCAGGGAAGGCTGCCAAGTCAGGGTTATTCTGGTGGGCCTCACCTAATCCCCCGGGGACTCCGCAAGCTTGTGGATCACGTACATTTCTGGGTTTCCCCACTAGAGAACTGACAGAGTATGGATGGTTTTGCTCCACAACTCACCAGTCATTGATTGGCAGTTGTTTCTAAGGGAACGTATGTAAGTTTTCCTTGGGGAGACTTGAAGAAATGGTTATTTATCCCAGATAGATAGATGGTTGATAGACCGAAAAAACAATTCTCCCCAAGTCTGGCTTGGAGAACTAGAGAGTTCATGGGGCTTGCTTACAGGAATGCAGATGATTCAAAGTCAGCTGGCTGCATCATTAAAAAGCTCACTCCAGCATGGGCTACATCCCTGGAGTTCCCTAAAGGCCAGAGCATGGGTTTCCTTGTGGCTGTTGCTGCTTATACAGCCTTGGGGTGTGGCCTTGTGAAGAACTTCTTGTATTTCACTCCCTGACTCCCATGAGCCTCCTGGAGGGGATGTTTAGGGTGGGAGGAGATTACTCCTCACAGAACACAAGGTCCAGAGTGAGGCCTGGAAGGCAGAGAGCAGTCCACACCCTCAACACACAAGCACAGAGAGGACTGAGTGTTGGTGGGGTGTGTGGGTGTGCAACCACTGTGGTCCATTTGCTCTGCTTCTGGTCCACCGTTATGTAGACAAGCTGCAGGAGCAAGCTCCCTGCACTGTGCCTCACCTGCCATGACAGACTCAAATCCTTCCGATACAATGAGGCAGAATAAATCTTTCCTTACCTGTGGGTATGGGCTAACCCAATGACTGCATGTGGGCAGTACATAGAATACGTCAATGTCCAACATGCTGTGGGGCAGAAGAAAGTGGGGTGCCTCTGAATAATGATTTTAAGCACTTACATTTAAGGGAACCAAGTCTATGAGAAATGAGTGTGTTTTGTAGACTGTGGAGGGGGAACTTCTCATGCAGCTGAGTTTGTGGATGGAAAAATCCACTTAGATCCTATGCACTCAGTTACAGGAGACAGACACCTGCTCACACTAGCACAGGGCAGTGGGAGACTCCATTGTAGGCACAGAGGATCTTTGGTGGAACTTAGGGCCAGAAGCTGAACCTTACTTATCAGGGCTGGACTAGAGTCTGGAACAGCACCAGGAGTCTAAGGCAGCTGATCTCCCTCCTTAGATGGGGTTTGGTTCCACTCTCTGGGTTGTTGAGCTTTGGCCTCCTCCTTGCTCACTGTCTCTGCTACTCCATGGTGCCTGCCCCCATATTCCTCTCCTCTCCCCTTCTCTCCCTCTCCTATTTTGGATACAAATTTCAGGTTGGCGAAAACACACCCATGGATTCTGAAGCTGAACAATAAAATGAAGTTGCTCTCCTTGTCTGCTAGGATCTTATCAAATCTTTAAGATTTTTTAAAAAATTTATTTTTATGTGTACGGGTGTTCTGCCTGCATGAGTATATGTGCATTGTGTGCACGCAATGCCTGAGGAGGCCTGAAGAGGGCACCAGACCCTCTGGAATTGGAGTTAGAGCTGTGAAGTGTCATGTGGGTGTTGGGAACCAAACCCAGGTCTCTGTGAGAGCAGTATGCACTCTTAATCACTAAGCCATCTTTCCAGTCACTTCAAATCTTTAAATTTCCAAGTATATTTTTTAATCACAGAGCAAGAAAGATCTCTTTTTTAAAAATAAATTGCTTGTGTGAGTGCATGCCAATTGTGTGGGGCTACCCACAGAGGCCAGAGGGGGCATCAGATCTCCTGTGGCCAGAGTTACAGGTGGTTGTGACCTGCCCAATGTGGGTGTCAGGAACTGAACTCACGACTCTGAAAGAATAAACATGCTCTTAACCACTGTGCCGTCTCTCCAGCCCATGAGAAATATATTATGAGAAGAAACACGGGATAAAGCCTGCCACTAGAAAAGCAGCTGTTCTAAAGAGAGCCTAAAGCAATGTAGGTTTGTGTCTGGAGAACCCTCCACCCACGAAGTCTTCCACACAGTTCCTACTCATTTTTTTCTGGAGCTTAGAAAATTAAGACAAAATGAGATTACCGCTCCCTGTGCTTAGAGCCAGAATTCTCTGATTTTGATTCATAAGCAAAACTTCTGAGCACGGCCTGAGGTATGCGAATGCGCCATGCTACTCTCCAGAATCCTGTATGACTGGCAAGGCTGACGGACTGATTAGGAACGACGTGGGTGGTTGAAATGTTGCAAGTCCAGAAACACTGTCTTGGGCCATCTGCAGCCCCCACTCCCAGTGTCAGTGAGTGCCCTCCTCTGCATGTGACCTGTCATCTGTGGGACCATCAGGAAAATCCTTCGGAAAGCACAAACAGACTGCTAGTTCCCATGAAAAAAGAACTAGGGATGTCATCAGACAGCATCTGAGGCCTGTAGCTGAGCTCCGTCTACTTTTCTATGTCCCAGCTATTTGATACTTGTTTGAAAAGTGTCTTGACTCATGACTTCCTTTCTTCTGTTGCTGTAAAAGCGGTAAACTGTCCACATTCTGAAATCTATCACTGAGTAAATATTAACTGACGATTTTCACACTTAGTCATACAAATTGATCAAGAACCAGGTCCTTTGCTCTCTTTCAGCTCTTTCACAACTTGTCTGAAAAAGGTCAGTCCGAGTGATGACATGACTCACTGGATGCCAGACTGAAAGTTCAAAGCACAGCCAGCTGTGTCTCCATGGCCACCAAAGTGGCTAAGCTCTCCCCTGGAAGGCAACAGATCTCACCAGGCCTTCAGCCTCAAAGCCATTAGCACTGACTTAGAGAGACTTTGATTCCCTTAAAGGCTACACTATATCTGGATGCCACACCACATCTGATGTCACACTGAGTCTGGATGTCACACCGCATCTGGATGTCATATCACATCTGTATTCCGCACCACATCTGATGTCACACCACATCTGGATGTCACACCACATCTGGATGCTACCACATATGGATGTTTTCACTACATTTCAACTCCCCCTATCAAGAACATGATGTGTCTAACACTGTGGTGCAGTTAGATATGAGCAGAAAAACTCTGTCAGGAAAAGACTGTGGTCCTGGGAGGACTACCACACAGGCTCTGTGAAGTCACATAGAAATGTATGTCCAGTGCTCAGCATGTGAGATATAGTTGTCTGTCAGACATCAGGCCTGCTTTGTGCAGCTGGAAGCTGTCAGTCACTATTGCAAATTATAGTCACCAAGTGAACTGGCCAGAACCCAGGAGGGTTTCCACAGACTGAAAATTCAGATAGAAGAGTGACAGGAAGCTCACAGAACACTGGAATTCGTGTGTGTGTGTGTGTGTGTGTGTGTGTGTGTGTGTGTGTTCACATATGTCTATGTGTTCCTATATGTATATGTGTGTTCACACATGCCTGTGTGTTCCGGTATGTGTATATGGAGCGGGGCTGTTGTATATAGGTGCCAAGAATGCACTCGGGCGTCATTCCTGAGATACTGTCTACATTGCTGTCTGAGGGAGGGCTCTCACCGGCCTGGAGTTTCCAGATTCAGCTAGATAGCTAACCAGTGAGCCCCCAGCATCAAGCCCGTGTCCACGTCCCCAGCAGCAGAATTACAGTGTGTGCCACTGCCTCTGGCTTCTTTTGTATGCATTCTGGGACCCGAACCCAGGTCCTCATGCTTTCAAGACGGATACTTTGCTGACTGCACTGCCTTCACAGCCTAGAACAGTGGAATTTAACAAAAATACAGATATCACATTGATTTATTCAGGTGTGTGTGCCTGCACGAGTGCACATGCCCATGTCACAGCACATATGTGGAGGTCAGAGGACAACTTAGGATAGCTGGCCCTGTCCTTCCACCACGTGGCTTCTGAGGATCGAAATCCATCACCGTGCTTGGCTATCTCATCTGCCCTGGAGTTCTTAATAATAGCTGTGGGCCAGGACTCTAAGGCCAAATTGAGGTGGCTCTCTAAGAGTCTCTCTTCCCCACCTCTACTTCCTCCCACTCATCCCCTCCCCTTGTCTCTGTCCTTCCTCCTTTGGGAGATTTACAGAACCAAAGGAGCCCTGGAAAGGAGCACAGAACTTGGGCTTCTTAGAGAGTTTTATTTGTCATCCACGAAATCATGTACATGGATTTCTTGTCCTCTCTTTTCCCCCTTTTATGAGAAAAGAACTAATGGCAAGCCGATGCTCAAGATTTAATTTTTAAGATAAATTAATTTCAGGGGAAAATACAGGTCAATGCAAATTCAATGCTGCTCCGTTTATCTGCCTAATTCAATAAGCCCTCCCCAAACACCCGGTGTAGACCACCCCCTTCCCTCTGCCTCTATGCCCCAAGATCAATTTCTCCACAAATGGATTCCACTTCAGTCTCCACTGGGGGCTAAGTACTACTCACAGTTGTTCGGCGTTTCTCTGGCAGGCATTCTCAAATGTAATCTTCCTAATTTACACAGGAAACCCTCCCCCTCCCTCAAGAGAAAACAGGAGGCTTAAGGCAGATAATGGCTTCCAGATTCAACTGTGGTGGTCAAGAGGGATGGCAGTGGGTGCTGTAGGTCTCATCCCAACCTGCCCAACCTGATGACCCGAGCCCCAGACCCACATGGTGAAAGGAGACAATGGCGCTCACCAGTAATCCTCTGACCTCCCTGTACATGTGTGCACAAACCCGTAATAAACAAATGAATAAGTAAATAAAGATGCAAAAAACAGTTAGGTGGAGAGCAAGTGAGTTGAGAAAGACGGTTCTCACTGACCTCTGGTCTCCACAGCTGAGACGGGATCACAAAAATGAGTAACAACATAAAAGGAGGTAAAGCAAGCTAGCTGGGGGGGTGGGGGGCACATGCTTATAGTCCCAGCCCTTAGGAGGTTGAAGCAGGAGGATTGCTGCAAGTATGAGGTCAGCCTGGGGTACATAGTGAATTTGAGGTCAGCTTGAGCTGGGTAGTGAGATTCTGTCTCAAAAATGAAAGAGAAATAAAGGGAGGGAGAGAAGAGAGACAGAGGGGAGGGGAGAGGAGGGGAAATGGGAGGGAAGTTAGGAAGGAGAAACTGGGAGAAGGGAAGGGGGGAAGGGATGTTAGTTGGAATGAACACATATATTCCTATGACTGAATTAACAATTACCTTTTCAAATCTGAGACCTGACATCACCACCTGTCTGAGAAATCGTCCACGGCCTCTCCTACTTAAGAAAGTCACCATAGGCTTTTATGACTCTCATCATTTCTGTTTCTTCCTCCACACTTCCCCGGGGTACTCAGACATCTCTACAATAGTAAGCTATCTGTGTTCCCCTCCCCGAGGCCAAGTGCCCTCTCCTCTCTGGGCCCTTCCTGCCTTGGAAGAGGAGGGCGTACAGGGTAGGGCAGTTGCCACAGTACAGGACAGCACAGAGGTAAGCACTGGAAAGTAGCAGGCAGTGAGTTCATGGACTCCAATAATACTGTCAGGCTCCAATAGTACCGTAGGCCGTACAAGTGAGAATCTTGGAATGGCTTGGAAATTTATTTAAATGCAGGCCATCTTGCTCCCTGCAGCTGAACCCAACTATCATGCCTTCAAAGAACCTCTGTTTGAAAGATAATAAAGTAGAAGCATTGGTTGTTTTGCATCTCATGGTTTTTTAATGTACTCCAAGGAGGGTATATAACACACGGAGACAAGCAACTCTAATTCTCCAAGGCAGAAATCCTCCCCTGATGCCCCATTCAGGGGGCAAAGGTGGTCTCTGAATAGAAAAGAGAGAAGGTCACTGCTTCAATTAAGCAGTCCTGTTCAGGCAGACAGGGAGCCACCACAGGTTCCCGCCGTCCCTTTGTTTTATGGGGATGTTTAAGAGGAAATGGTGAAGGAGGAGAAATCTTCCCACTTCTTGTGGCAGGGCTCACAAATTGTCTTATTTAAAGGACTTGCTGGTGGTTCTTCTGCTACCCCGTTATGGAAACAGTGCCTAAGAGATATGGCAATTGTAAGACAGAATTCTCTTCACTGAGTCTAAAGATAGCCGTATCATTAAGTCATGTTTGGGTTGGCAGAAAAATGAATCAAGTTGTCACTGTACTGTGCAACCAAACAACCAGAATGCTGTGTGTGTGTGTGTGTGTGTGTGTGTGTGTGCGCGCGCGCGCGTGCACGTGCGTGCATGTGGGTGCACATGTGCAATGCATGGGCATGTAAGGGGAGGCTGATCTCACATGGTTGACCCCCACTCTCACTCTCATTTTTTGGGGGAGGGCCTCTCACTGAACCTGAGGCTGACAGTTTGGAATCCACCTGCCTATCTCTGCCTGGCCGGGATTCCAGGTGCCCAGCAATGCACCGCTTTTGTGTGGCTTCTGGGGATCAGAATCCAGGTCCCAAGAGTTGTGCAGCCAGCACTTCAGTGACTAGCCGACTTTGCTGCTCCCACCATTAGGATTATTGATGAAGCCGCTGTCTGGCAGGGGAGAGAATGAAGCACCCAAACAAACAGTGAATCCAAGTTCTAAGGATGACTGCTCCAATTTCCATGGATGACTGACCCCCACCCAAGTCAATAGTTGTTAACTGATCACATTTCTGCTTCAACGGTGATTTTTTTAATGAGTGAAAAACAAAGCCAAGGGGACTCCCTGATGACTTAAAAAATAATTCTGCCCAGGCGGTGGGGGCACATGCCTTTAGTCCCAGCACTCGGGAGGCAGAGGCAGGTGGATCTCTGTGAGTTCGAGGCCAGCCTGGTTTACAGAGTGAGTTCCAGGACAGCTAGGGTGAAGAAAAAGTGGAGAAAATCATGGATGAGTTCTGTTATCCGGGACTTTTGTTTGGTAACTGATCCCCACCTCCACCCCCAGCCCCCATGACATGTGAGAACATTTATCCTGGAACATAACTGAATTTTCAGTAAAGTGAAATATTTTCTAAATGTTGCCATCTCAATGATGTAAAAAGTACATTTCCTTTCAGAACAGGTGTTTTGGAAGAAATTAAATGTGTATCAAGATGGATATTTTAATTTGTAATAGGAAGCTAACACAGATGGCTATAATGAGGGCCCTAAATCATGCTTTAATTCATCACTGAACACTTTATCTCATTACACACCACTCTCGGTGTTTTCCACCCTCCAAGCACAGTTTTGAACAGATGTGCCCAAAGGCCTCCATAGTGCCTAAGTGATACTGGAACCCCACGTTTGGTTAGGTCTCCAAAGAGGGCTGAAGAAAAAGCACATTATAAGGTTAAGTTTGTAGGACACTCATCTTCTACATGGCGTAGTTCATGTTACTCAGTGAGGGCACATGTGTGAGCATACACACACACACACATACACACATGTATGCCTGTAAAAGACACATTCTCAGGAACATTACAGAAATATAACAAGAGGGGATATTGTGAATTTCTGTTTGTCTCTAGGAACATCCCGCAGCCACTTGGTCCCAAGTAAACACACAGAGGCTTATATTATTTACAAACTGTATGGCCTATGGCTAAGAATTCTTGCTAGCTTACTTTTTCATCTTAAATTAACCCATTTCTATTAATCTATGTATCACCACATGGCTGTGGCTTTACCTGCATCCCATTACATGTTGCTCCTTGGGCGGCCGGCTCACATCTCTTCTGCCTCTGACTTTCTTCTTCCTGTCTCTTGGATTTCCTACCTGGCTATAACCTGACTCATCATAGGTCAGAGCAGCTTCTTTATTAACCAATCATAGCAACACATATTCATAGCATACAGAAAGACATCCCACAGCATCACTATACTCTGTGAATGAAATGGAAGGATGTCTCATTGGCCAAGATAATTGCTTTACGAGATAAAGCGTTGAGTTTGAACCCAAGAATCCAGAAAAACCCCTGGGCATGGTGGTGCACACACATAATTCCAGTGTCATGAGGTGGAGACAGATGGATCCTGGGACTTGCTGACCATCCAACTGGCTGATGGATGAGCTCTGGATTCAGTGAGAGATGCTGTCACAAAAACACACATGTGCTGCATCACATACATCATTACACACACACACACAGAGAGAGAGAGAGAGAGAGAGAGAGAGAGAGAGAGAGAGAATAACTGAATCTAGTGCCCTGTAATGTCCTTACTGTATCAACAAAAAGACAGTAATGTCCATTATCATTACATTTCTACAAGGCTTGGAATAAGCATCAAGACCACTCATACCCATAGTTCTTGTGTAAAGTTAATTTTATAATAGACCTTAGTTTATCCTGAGGAATTCATAATTCAGATACAAGAGAACACTGTCATTTATTTAATTACAACATTCTTTCTGTCACAATAGTGATTCACTCTAAAAACTGAATACAGGGAAAAACTGCAAATGTTATAGTTCAGTTGGTCAAGTGCTTGCCTAGTGTGTATGAGGACGTGGGTTCCATTCCCAGCACCACATAAGCTGGATATGGCGGCACCGGAGAGGGGGGGATGGGAGGATCAAGGCCATCTGGGTACATGAATGCAGTCTCAAAAGGAAAGAAAGGAAAGAAGGAAGGAGGGAAAGAGGAAGGGAAGGAGGGAAGAAAGGAAGGAGGGAGGGAAGGAGGGAGGGAGGAAAGGAGGGAGGGAGAGAAGGAGGGAGGGAGGGAGAGAGGAAGGGAAGATGGAAGGAAGAAAGGTCAACCTGAGCATAAGCATTGGGAAGTGTGATGTGACATGACACAGGGTGTCAGTGATGTATAAGGATGGTAAAAAAAAAAAAAAAAAAAACAAGGCAGGAGCCGAGTGGCGGTGGTGGCGCACGCCTTTAATCCCAGCACTCACGAGGCAGAGCCAGGTGGATCTCTGTGAGTTCAAGGCCAGCCTGGTCTACAGAGTGAGATCCAGGGCAGGCTCCAAAACTACACAGAGAAACCCTGTCTCAGAAAACCAAAAAAAAAAAAAAAAAAAAAAAGAGGCAGGAAGTATGATCAAAGCTCGTTGCAATAGCTCCACAGACCACCTTCAGAAAGACGAGCTTTATCTAAAGGCCATAGAAGCAGCTTTGACAGGCTTTCATCGGTAACCATTTGTTTGAACTCTGCTTCTCTCTCCAAGATGGAGGATATCTCCATCAGTCTTCTGTACCTAAAACCTTCCAGAATTTTTAGACTTGCCATATGTTAAACATTTATTCTAGCAAAAGAGGCTTCTGGTGTCCATGGACTCTCCCAACCAGCCAACATGTCTAGCCCTCTCTGTCTGTTCTCAGCTATGGTGCTTCCAGGTCTCTCAGCCCAAGGGATGAAGTCTTGATTTATGCAGATGGAGGAGGAAGGGCAGGGCTCACACAGTACCTGCAGCGCGGCCATGGCTAATCAGCCTCTGCCACACAGTACTCCCCTAGGACACCCCACTGATGTCTAGCGTTCTTCCCTGGAAGTTAGAGCCTCAATCTAACATCAAGCCCTGAAGTGGACTGACTGCTTTGCTGACACCACTAACAAACACCAGGTTAAATTCAGATCCTTTGCTTTCTCAAAGTTTAAAATTAGAAATATGTTGGACTGGAATACCTCCATTAAACTACAAAATCGTCCTTGCTAAAAACTCATGCACAGTATTCTCCAAGTTACTCAGCTTTCCATTACAGTAATAAAGCCCTATGATCAGGAACTTACGGAGCAGAAAGGTTGGTTTCAGAGGTTTTAGTCCATGGTCAGTAGACTCTGTTGTTTGGGGGCCTATGACGAGGCAGAGCACCTTGTCAGACTGCCCAGTTGGGAAGGTTGCTCACCTTACAGCATCCAGGAAGCCACGAGAGTAAAGTGCCAGCACTCTCGTATGGCCGTTACGGCGCACTCTGAGTAGCTTAACCACCCACCTTCTACAGGTTCCACCACCCTCCACTAGTGCCACCGGCCAGTGGATTGTGGGATATTTGATCACACTGTGTAAAGATGTCTCTGTTTTACCTTACCTGTCTAAGGCTCCTTCTGATTGGTTTTAAAAAGAGCTGAACAGCCAATAGCTAGGCAGGAGAGGATAGGCAGGACTTCTAGGTAGAGAGAGGAACTCAGGGGAAGAATCAGAGAGGAAGGGATTCGCCAGCCAGACATAGAGGAAGTGGGATATAAAGTATGGAGAAGTGGCAACAAGCCATAGAGCTGAACAGAGATTAAAATAAACAGGTTAATTTAAGTTATAAGAGCTGGTTGGGAACAAGCCTAAGCTACTAAGGCCAAACTTTCATACTTAATAATAAGTCTCCATGTCATTGTTCAGGAGCAAATGGTCCAAAGAAAGACCTGTTACACTGGTGACCAAGCATTTAACACGTGAGCCTTTGAGGACACTTATCTAACCCACAGCATCTCCCCAGAGCATGTCTAGACAAAGAGACTGGTCCTCATGAGAAAGGGGATGATGCCTGTGGTACAAGAGAAATAGGAAAAAAACACATACACACATATGTACATTTGCATAGGCATATATGAACATAGATATATGCACACATTCACATGTACATGTACATAACGTAAGCACATGCATACATCTGTGCTGTGGGATGGTCTGTTTGGCAAATGTGTTGCTAATTAGTCAATAAATAAAACACTGATTGGCCATTGGCTAGGCAGGAAGTGTAGGCGGGACAAGGAGGAGAATAAAGCTGGGAAGTGGAAGGCTGAGTCAGAGAGACACTGCCAGCCGCCACGATGACAAACAGCATGTGAAGATGGCGGTAAGCCACGAGCCATGTGGCAAGGTATAGATTAATGGAAATGGATTAATTTAAGCTGTAAGAACAGTTAGCAAGAATCCTGCCACGGCCATACAGTTTGTAACCAATATAAGTCTCTGTGTTTACTTGGTTGGGTCTGAGCGGCTGTGGGACTGGCAGGTGAGAGAGATTTGCCCTGACCGTGGGCCAGGCAGGAAACTCAAGCTACACATCTGCACACACACACACACACACACACACACACACACACACACACACACTGTAGTAATGGAGAAAGAGTTGTTTTGCAAGGAGTCAGGGAGTGCCAGAACCATCCCAAACAGCTGGAAGATCACCCAGGAGGGAGTTTTCCCCAGCATGCACTGCACTTTCCCATGGGCAGAGAAGGGCCTCTAATGCAGAGCATAAGCTGTGCCCCCCCCCCCCCCCCACTATAAAAATCCCTGTGAGCAACAGCACGCCCTGGCTGGAAGAACGATGCACCACTTCTGGCTGAAAACAGGCTTCAGCAACAGATGGCTCTCTTCTGGGGCTTGAGACGGGCAGGCCTTGAGAAATATCCTGACAAGAGTGAAATACTGACCTAAGGACAGGAAAAGCAGAGCCCAGGGAGACGGCATACTGTGTGTGAACTACACCATTTTCTGGGTGTGCGCTGATGGATATTCTCCCAGGACACAGTAACAACGCAATGGCTTTGTTCAGGCGACCAGCAAAGAATTTGTAAATAGAGAACATCTTGGGGAGACTGAAATTCCGTGCATTCTTTTTACTGCATGGAGATACTAAGATTTGGTTCCCCATCTTTGTGTCAGGAAGCTAATTATTGCCTCACATCTAGATTTTTAAAGCAAAGCTTATCCCTCTTTATATTCCACTCCAAATTCCTTCTTTTCCCAAAGTGGCTGCTCATCTGTACCAAGGATTAAAATAAATCCCAGTCACTTGCTGGTGATGAGCTCTGTGTGGGACTGTGATCGGGGGTCCCCAGCCATCAACACATCCACCCAGGCATTTACTGCAAAACCACAGCACACACCTGCCACCCTGTGACCCAGGAATCCTCCTGGCAGGATGCAGATATTCCAAGGTGACCTTGGTGCCTTTCCCTTGGCCTGTCAGGTTCCTGAGACAATGGACATGAAGAAAAAATCCCGGAATCCCGTGATGGGAGAAAGGAAAGACTGAAGCCTTCCACCAGCCAGAGGTGGGCTTATCCCCCAGAAAAGAACCAGAGTTCTAACCACTTGGCAGACCACCTTACAGAATGAGACATAAGCCAGATAATGATGGGCCAGTGATGGGAAGAGCCACACCTTGACGAGGACTGCTTAGAAGTGCAAATCCTTCACCTTCAATTTAAACTTTAGTCTCAATTCAGGATCCCGAGGATGGATTTGGGGACTTCCTGGATCTCTCTGTCTAGCTTACCAATGTAGCCACAATGATTAAATCTCCTTTTTCTGCTTTGCATTATTAACTTTGTATCACTTAATTGGCTTATTGAAGAAAAGTGGCCAAATCTAGTTTGGGACACAGGCTGTAACCTCCAAGTTTGCTCACACTGGGATGTTCAGGAAGCTTCTGTGGGGCCCAGGAGTCTCTATCTGGCCAGTCTCGTCTCTATCCATGGCCTCATGAGCTGTCCCTTTCTTATCACTGACAAGACCTGTGAACTCAGCACAGAATTTCACCACTCATGGATCCCTAGGTCTCAAAACATTGGAAGTTCCTCTTAGGAGCCAACTGTTATAGGGCAGGGCCAGGGAAGAACATATATACTGACCCCACATGCCCCTCACAAAGCACTCTGCCAGTTCTTAGCATCCCATTTTCTGTCTGGAGTCACTGGTGACATCATTAACATCTTGAGGCTGGGTGTCTCTGGGCTAGAATGTCCTCACATGGCACTGAACTCCAAGTCCTGACACTCTCAATCTAGTATCTACATAGACCCTTGTCATTGGGTAAGGCTTGGTTTCTGTCCATGATTCTGATGGTCTTGTCTGTCTTCCAGCTCAGCACACCACCTCCATGGGGTATCTAGGAAACAAATGGAGGAGGGGGAGGGGGCAGTAGAGTCAATTAACCCCCACCACTCCCAAGGAGGCAGCATACACAACTCTGTGCAGAGATAATTTCCCAGAGACTTCTGCAGATAGAGACCCAAGGCTAGCAATGGAGGCCAGTTACCCCCTAATTAACTAGATGATTCAGGTAAGCTTTGAAGAGCATTGTCTCTGCTAATTATACCACCCTAGACACTCCACTGTCCTTTGAGGCATTCTTTTTTAAATATGAAAAGGGCAAAAGTTTTTAAACACACAGGTGTGACTGAAAACTACCACAGACATCACAGAAGTGTGAGGCAGCCATGGAGGCGCTGGTGAGAATCTTGATCTCAGAAGCTATTAAAAGCCATCCTTTCTCTACCCTTTCACCAGCCTGCCTGATTGCTTTTAAATGAAGATGTAAGTTCTCCAGGGGAAAAGGGCACAAAAATAGAATGCGGCTTTCCCCTCCACTGTTTCACAGATGAGGGTGTTGGAGCCTCAGGCGGTATAGACAACCAGTGCAAATGAAAGGCTTAACTGCCAGACTCTGAAAAGGCCTTCTCCACCCCCTCTCTCTCTAGGCCCCTCCCATTCACACAAAGTGCCACAGAACTTAAGAATTTGGGGAAAAAAAGAAAAAATAAAACCCCTAGCAAACTCAATCGCTATAACCAATGACTCGGTGAAGCATCCTTTGTTACATTCCAAACCTTTTATTAGTGAGTTTCATTTAAAGTAACCACCACCACCACCACCTCTCAAAGGTAAACTGCTTCAAATGCTGCCATTGGCTATCATGGAAATACGGAGCATGGAGCCAGTATCAGACCAAAGGTGTTTTGAATGTCCAAGACAAAGACAGCCATTTGTAAAAGATCTTAGGGACAGTATATCCACCTCACCATGATCTAAAGTGTGACTGACTTGGGGGAAATCTAAGCTACAAATCCTGTAAGACAAGATCAGATGTTCTGAATGTCTTGTTCTATTTTGTTTTTCAGTGAGTTTAGAACTTGATTTAAAAAAAAAAAGTACAGGGGCTGGACAGAAGGCTCAGTGGGTAAACTGGCTGCCATCCAAACATGAGGACCCAAGTTTGAGTTCCCAGCATCCAAGTAAGAAAGCGGGACAGGGTGGCACACACCTGCAATATCAGCACTGGGTCAGAGGTAGGTGGATTTCTGGGCCTTGATCAGCCAACCTAATTGGTGAACCACAGGTCCCAGTGAGAGATCCTGATGGATGAGTCTTGAAAACTGAAACCTGAGATTGATCTCTAGAGTCCTGATGCACACACACATACACACATGAACACACAGTACATACACATATGATACCCTCCCACACACACAAATAAATGAATACAAAAGTACAAGACAACATGAGATTCTCGACCTTCCTCTGTTTAAGAGAATGTAAGGAAAATGTGTAAAGCAAACATCTAAATTATCATGTCCCTTGATGTAGGTACTCTATCCAAACCTGTACCAAAAGCCATGCCAGAGCTCTGTGAAGGAGGGCTCTCAAGAGTCCCCAGCATCGTACATACAGAGCTATAGTGCCCACTCCATTTTGAAATGGATCCAGAGTTTGTGAATGTATAAGAAGACAAGAGGTAGAGAGGCAAGGAGATCTGAACAACTCTGAGCTTCTAGAATCTGATAGTAATGCCTCCTGAAAACATCTAAGATTCTAAAGTGAACTCCTTCTGATGAGAATGTAATGCTAGACTCCAGACCTGACTCCTGCTCAGGCCACAACCCCAGCAGCAACACTTCCCCTCTCACAGGTATTGCAGGCACCTACTGAGGGCATTCATTGTCCCTAGCTAAGAGACTTTCAGGGCCAGGGTCTCTCACCTCAGGAAGTGAGATTACATCAAAGCGGGTGTTAGTGGCCACCCATCCTGCTCACAATACCATTCCTTCTGCCTAGATCCTGTGCTAGGAAACCACCTCCTACTCAGAGAGCTATTAAAACAGATCCACTAACTCTGCCATGCCCTGACTCCCATCATGCTGTCTGTCTTTGGTGCTGGGGCCCTGAATTATCCTAAAAAAAATCTCCCACCATTATGCCTGTCTATCCATGGCATTAATAGCTCTTCTAATAAACTCCTTATCCCCAACAATCCATCTCAGTGTCTCCTTGAACTTGTATCCAAGACCACCCATTCACCTGAGTTTGTTGAAATATCTGTTGCTTGTCCCAAAGAGGAGTCTATTGACCTCCATGGATTCCTTTGCTAAGTATGCTGGCTAGTTTCTGTCAATTTGACAAAAAGCCGGAGTTATCTGGGAAGAGAAAACCTTGACTGAAAAATTGCTCCCATCAGATTGGCCTGCGGGAGACCCAGCTCTCTGTGCCATCCTTGGGCTGGTGGTCCTGGGTGCTGTAAGAAAGCAGGCTGAGGAAGTCATCTAGGTCAAGCCAGTAAGCAGCATTTCTCCATGGTCTCTGCATCAGTTCCTGTCTCCAGGTCCCTGCTTTGAGTTTCTACCTAGACTTGCCTCAGTGAGGGACTGTGACCTGAGAGTTGTAATCTCAAATAAACCCTTTCCTTCCCAAGTTGCTTTTGGTCATGGTTTTTTATCACAGCGACTAAGACACTGGCATTTACATTTTCCTGAACTAAACCATATCTTTGGTAATCATTATATATTTCAATAAAAACCCAGTTCTTCCCAATGCCCTAGGTTCTCTGTAGTTTTGTGACTACGAACCTTTGTTACACAAAGCATGAGGTTAGAAACTACATTCCCACTTCTCTAGAATCTGTAACAAACACAGTTTAAATCAAATATTTTTTTCAGTACAGGAAGCAGAAAATAAAGTCCCCACTGAGAGAGTGAGATTGATGTCAAAGTCCCCGCCACTCTTCTTTATCCTTTACTTCTCTTTCAATTTTCTAGACTCTTTGGTGATTTTGTTTATGTTTTATTTTGTCTGGCAAGCAGTGGGGGAGCGGAGTGGGTGTAGAGGAGTGTTAGAGCTGGGTGTGAGGATCAGCTGACGTAAAACCAACACAACCATAAAGAACCCACTCCCTTCTCCTTCCTCTGGAAGCGTCAACAGTTCATGATCCAGTACACTGGTGGTAGAGGCTAAGTGGCCCTCAGAACAGGACCAGAACAAGCAAAGGTGTCTGGGACAGCTCTTCACGGGCTTAGTTCTCTAATCCCTGGGCCCAAAAAGAAACAAAAGAGAAAAGAAAGGATGGAGAGATTGGGGCAGTTGACAAAATGCCTGTTAGTCAGCATGAGGACCCGAACTCGAATTTTCCAGCCTGCTAGTCAGTATGAGGACCTGAGCTCGAATTCCCCAGCCCTCACATAAAAAGCTAGGCATGGCAGTGATGGAGGAGGTGGTAACAAGAACAACTCTGGGGCTGGATGGCCAGTCAGGCTGTCCAAATCAATGAGATCTAGGTTGAGAGAGAGAGAGAGAGAGAGAGAGAGAGAGAGAGAGAGAGAGAGATCCTGTCTCAAAAATACAGTGGAGAATTATAGAGGAAGATGTTCAATGTCGGCCTCTGACCTCCACAGGCATGCACACATAAGCATATTTTCACCCTCATATACATGTACACACACACACACAAACAAGAAAAAAGAAAAGTGCCATTGTTGGAACAGGAACTCTTATGGAAACCCATTAGAACTCAGTAAGTCTCACTGATTAGGCCCCTTATAACCACGTCAGGAGAGGAGATAATAGTCCAAAGAGAACTTTGCATCCCTCCACTCAACTATTTGCCTATTAAAATAACACACCCCAAAGAGTTAAAATTTCCTAAGGAACCCCAGAAGCCATGATGCCATATCAGTAGGGGATGGAGTTCTTGCCTCCCAGGAAGGGGCTGCACAAAGTTCTGACAACAGGCAGAATAGGCTGGCATCCACTGATGGGTCAGTGATGGGCAGGACCACACCTTGACCAGGACTGTTTAGTTACACATACCCCTTGCCCTCTGTTTAAACCTAAACCTCATGTCAAGACCTCAAGACAGACTGGGAATAAAAGTCTTCACTGTGCCTCCTTATTTCTTCCCCATGTGGCCATATAGAAATCTCTTTCTCTGCTCCTTGATATCACTGGTCCTTAATTGGCACGTTGGAAGCAAATGGCTGAGTTTCTTGTGATGTCAGGGCCCAGACTCTAACAATGCCAGTGACATCTCTGCAAGATGGTTTGTGGATATTTGCTGTTTACTTGTGTGACAGTGAGTGCTGTGGACCAGAAGGCCTTCAGGAATTACTTAGCACACCTACACATGCAAATGAACCAGCGGTGGAGTCAGTATGAAGTGGCCGACTCATTGTTGTCCTGCCAGAGCTAAGGGAACGGTCATAAACAAAAACAGCGTTTCTCTTCCATTCTTTCTTCTAAAGAGTATTTGTAACTAATTATTTGACAACTTTGTACCCATGTATGTGTCTTGATCATATCCAATTCCAATGCCCTCCAGCCCCCATACCCCCCACCATGTTCACATTCTCTTGGACACATAACCTATGGATATATAACGCACTGTGTCCAATTAGTGTTTCCAGCATAAGCATCAACATGGAGCCAACCACCCATATCATGGATAACCTAAGATATCCACCATACCCCTGAAGAACAAATGACTCCCCTTCCCCCTTGTCAGTAGCTCCTGAGCTAGATGTGGGGCCTCATGCTCCCTCTTCAGTCATGTTGAAGTGTTGACTGGCTTGATCTTGAGCAGGTCTTGTGCAGGGAACCACAGCTGCAGTGAGCAGAGTGGGATTTTTAAAATAGGGTTTCTCCTCATGTCCCAAACAAAACATAGTACACTCTGTAAAACTAACATTTTGATAAATAGTATATGCTGTGCAGGATATACTGGCACCCCAGAGAAAAGTCATTCCCTAATCTAGCAAACTTCACTTACCCTTAGCCTGGAAAATTTGGTAGAGACTCCAAAGGGGAAGCTTGGGGGCTGTAGACACCCCAACAGTCCTAAAATGAGCTGATTAATATTCTTCCCTTCAGTCTAGATTCTTCCATGTTTCCTGTGCTTTGGGTGGGTTCCTTAATGTTCTGTAGATTTCACATATTCCTCCCACAATAACGTAAATTTCACTTTTACACTTCTTATCTACTATAACCTGGAAACCCCTTCTGCAGAGCTATATCCTGCTTATCCCTGCTTCCTCAGAGCCTGGAGAACATGGAGATGGTCAGGATGCCAGTGGAGACAAAACTTGAGTGATGTGTTCTACATGGATTCCAGGCATCTCCTCCTGCCTTGAGGTCTTCCATAACCAAAGCTCAGCTGGAGACCCTTCTCCACATGCATCTGCAAGATGTCATGAAGGGCTTGTTTTTGTTGCTTCCTTAGGAGTGTTCCATGCCTCTGTCACACTCACTTGGTTATATCACACAGGCCTCTGTCCCTGCTCCATAAACACTGACATAAACATTACTGTGGTGGTATGAATAGGAATGGCCCCCATAGCCTCATGTGTTTGGATGCTTAGTCCATAGGTGTGGCCTTGTTGGAGGAAGTGTGTCACTGTAGAGGCGGGCTTTGAGGTCTTACATGTTCAAGCTGCACCCAATGTGATACACATTCTCCTTCTGCTGCCTGTGGATCAAGAGGTAGAACTCTTAGCTCTTCTCCAGCACCATGTCTGCCTGCACGCTGCCTTGCTTCCTGCCATGACAATAATGAACTAAACCTCTGAAACTGTAAGCCAACCCCAATTAAATGTTTTCCTTTGTAAGAGTTACTGTGGCCATGGTGTCTCTTCACAGCAGTAGAAACCCTAACTAAGACAGTCACTGAAGATGTGGTTCAAGGACCTACCTCCTCAATAGGCATCTTTGATCAAGCCACCCCATGCCATTTCTGTTCTATGAAACTTTCATATTAGAAGTCAGAGCACAGCACAGTTTGAGTTTCAATGATTGTTCTTTAGTTCAGTGACCTTAGCTCTGAGGTCCTTTAAATCAAGGACTATTTCAAGTGGTCGCTTGTCTACACCCTATCCCATCCCATTGCCTATGTCCACTGGACATGTCCTACAGAAAGGCATTAGATGTTATTCCACCCATTCTAGAACTTACTGGGAAATAGAATATAACATGATCTACAACCTCCAAAAGCAGCAAAAACTAAGGTATAAGAGACTCCCTTTGATCAACCTTTCAGTTCCGTCCCCTAGGTACCCAGGTGCTCTCCTTCAGGCCAGGCTTTCAAGGACTCACACTGGGATTTCTTTCACTGATAAGTTTCCCAGATGTTTAAATCCCACATGCTGAAGATGATATTTAAAAACTCTACCTTAACACGGCCCACAGAATCAACTAAGAGGGCTCATAGGGGCTCACAGAGACTGAATGGACAATCAGGGAGCCTGCATGGGTCTGCTGCAGGTCCTCTGCATATATGCTGTGGTTGTATAGCTTAGTGTTCTTGTAGGACTCCTAACAGTGGATTGGGGGTGTCTCTGCCTCTTTTGCCTGCTCTCAGGACACTTTTCTTCCTACTGTGTTGCCTCCCCCAGCCTTGAGATGAGGGTCTGTGCCTAGTCTTATTGCAACTTGCTATGCTGTGCTCAGCCCTGGGAGGGCTGCTCTTTTCTGAAGGGAAACGGAAGAGGAGTAAGTGGATTTGGGGGAGAGGAACAAGGCAGAGTCAAGGGAGGAAAAACTGTGGTCAGGATGTGACATATGAGTGAAGTTTAAAAAAAAAAAATCTACCTTAGGGGCTGGAAAGAAAGGTCAGTAGTTAAGTGTGCACACTTTTGCATGAGACCAGAGTTTGAGCACCCATATCAAGTGGCTCACAAATCCCTATAACTCCAGCCCTGGAGTATCCGACACCTCTGGCCTCTTCAGTCCTCATGTGCACATTCACACACACATACACACAATTAAAAATAATAACACAAGGGATGAAGCTGGGACCCAGTGACTAAGAGTACCGACTATTCTTGCAGAGGACCTGGATTTGGCTCCCAGTTACCTGTGACCTCAATTTTAGGAAATATGATGTCTCTTCTGATCTCTGGGGGCTCCTGCATGCTCATGACACACATGACCGCATGCAGGCAAACACACAGAAACTTTAAAAAATGAGTAATTTTTAAAATAATAAAAATAAATTTTATAAACTAAAACCTCTACCTTGGGGCTGGAGAGACGGCTCAGTGAGTAAGAGCATTTGCTTCACAAGCATGAAGACCTCAGTCTGAATCCTGAGCATCCAAGTAAAAGCCACGTGTCCCTGGGCATGTGCCTGTAACCTCGGTGCTGTGGAGAATGGCGATGGATCTCCCAGGCCTGCTCCTGGCCAGCCTAGCTCCAGCTTCAGTGAGAGACTGTTTCAGAGGAATACAGTAGAAAGTGACAAAGCAGGACACACAATGTCCTCCACTGGCCTCCGCATCCACACACACCTGCACACACCCGTGTTCACACGACACATGCATGCACACACTCTGAAGAGGGCAAGGACTCTACCTCAGCTAAAACAAAGCCAAGCAAACTGTGTAGGGAAAAGTGAGAGGCTTCAGTTATGGTCCTTTCAGTTTCCTACCAATCTGAAAATGTTTAAACATCACCCCTCGTTCTAAAGTGGATTTTTCTGATGATGAGAGATAGCACTTTCACAGCCTCCCGGATGCTGGCTCACCTTCTTCCTTCACTGACCAAGCAGCATAGCTGTATATATTTTGGATTGGGTCCAGTCTGGAACCTGAGCTTGCGATGTAGTTTTGGAAATGTGCAGTTTCTGGTGGTCACTGACACAGTGTTATGTTGGATAAAACAGACCAGGCAATGGGGTGCATGCAACAATCCAACTAACATCAAAATATATGGATTACCATAGTTAATTTTCCAGAATTATCTATTTAGCAATGACCAAGTGAACCAGAAATGAGCAATTTAAAACCTTATCTTAAGCCCTCTGCTCATATTCAATGTTACAGGAGTTTTTGGGGGGATAAACTAAATCATGTTTCCAAAAATCAAACATATTGGTAAGTAGGAAATTTCCAGAAGGCAGCATCAATAAAGCTGTGTCTGTCACTCCATTTGAGATGGAGATGAGTTTGGCAAGGGCTACTGGCTATACCAGCTCCTGGACAGAGCTGATAGTGGTCCACAAGAATGAAATCATAGCATCTGTTCTGCAGGGGTATAAATTGTTCAGAGCAATCCCTCTGGCTACAGGGCCAAAGTCAGCATTACTCACCACAGATTGAACAGCCAGAAATGTTGACATCAAGCCCCATGCTAAGCACAGCAAGGCATGTTGTTGTAAGTCAAACAACTATCACACTAGCTGTGGATGGAAATAATTTTTAATATCCTGAGGGTCGGGATAGATATAACACCGGCCACTTGCCATAGCAGAATGCACCACAGCATAGGTAGGAGTCAGCTGATGATGCATCCAGACACAGGAATTCTTTTTCCATTCACCAGGAATTGCAGTTTAAACAGGACTCAGATCAGAGCATGTTGGTACATATAATCCTAGCACTTGGGAGGCTGAGGCAGGAGGATCTTTGAAGAATGTTGCATAACAATTTCTTTCTAGTTGAAACATTCCCTCAAAGAGAGAGAATCATAAAACTCAAGAAGTAAACAACTTGCAAGTTTCAAGAAGTTCCTGAAATTAACAAAACTCTCAAGGTCCCTCCCCAAGGTTATAGAAATAGCAAACAGTGACTCAGGGAGGAAACACTCCAATAAGCCTAGCTGTCTACATGTGACTGACGCTCTGACCCCCTGAGCTGTGTGCAAGCTGTGCAGAGAGCTTGGGGATGCAGTGGTCTGAGATGACACTCACACTAGCATGAGCATTCAGAGCTACCTTTGAGTAGTCTCTGCTTCTGCAAGTAGCCCAATAAACTCATTGTTTGGTCATGTTGGACTTGGGTAGAATAAGTTCTTCCATCTGTCATTGGTGTCCTCTCTGGGGTGGGTGTGTGGTGAGATGTTTGTTCGCATCTCCTCTGAAAAAGTCAAACACACAACAGAGGTTATAAACAGACCCAGTGTCAAAACAGAAACAAACACACAGAACAGAGCTCTGCAAGAAGTGGTTGTTACCTGCCCCTGGTCTAGGAACTATGAAAGCCACGTTTGATTCATCACATATCAAGGGAGAAACCCAGGCAATAATGATTTTTTTAAACCCACAAGATCTGGCTCTAACAATGGCATACTTTGCCCAAATCAACAGTGAAAATAGTAACAACTGTTACAATGTTGATATCAGGAGTGGAGACTACTCAGAAACGAGGATTTGCTGAACACGGAAAACACCCCTAGAGAGCAGGGTGGGTGCCTTAGTAAGTAATGCATGGTGTAGCAAACTTTTAGAAAGAGAAGCAGTGACAGAGAGAATCAGAAATGAACAATTTAAAACTTAAACTCTCTACTCACATTCAATGTTACAATGTTACAAGATTTTGTTAGGACAAACTAAATCATGTTTCCAAGAATTAAACATATTGTTAAGTAGAAAATTTCCAAAAAGCAACATCAATAAAGCTTCCTCGGCTACTTCAGTTGGGATAGAGACCAGTCTGGCAGGGGTAGTGGCTACACTGGCTTCGGATATTAAAGACAGTATTCCACAACCTGACCCTCTAAGAGTCATGAGAGCTTCTGAGGGCTGGAGAGATGGATCGGTGGTTAGGAGTGCTTGCTGTTCTTTTACACCAGGACTTGAGTTCAGTTCCTAGCACCCACATCAGGCAGCTCACAACCACCTATAACTCCAGCTTTAATGGCCTCTTCTGGCCACTACAAGGATCTGAACCTGGCATACACTCATACACAGAAACACACATACACATAAATAAAAGTTAACTTAAAAAAAAGAGAGAATTAATTTATCCTGAAAGTGAATTCCTCATGTGTGTGTGTGTGTGTGTGTGTGTGTGTGTGTGTGTGTGTGTATGTGTGTGTGTGTGTGCACTTGGATTTTGTGAAGTGCTGAGAATCGTACTTAGGTTCCTGGGCGTGCTAGACAAAGATCCTAGCACTCAGCTATATTCCAGCCTTCCAGTTGTTTTTCTGAGATTTGGGGCCATGTAGCCTAAGCTGATTCTCCTGCCTCTCAGAGTGCTGGGATTGCAGGTTCTGCATCGCCATGCTCAGCTAGTGAACCACATTGAAGCTGACTGAGAACACATCCAAACCCGGTGTTCCTGTGGACTTAAAGGAGAAAGACAGAGTGAGTGAGCTGCTGCTGTGGATGTCGAAGGAGGAAGTCTAGCCCAGTCCCCAGAAGCAGCTCTGACGTCTTGGAAAGACTCCAGAGGATCCTTGTTCATACAATTTTGTTCCTCTCAATAACTATTTTTAGAATTTAACTTCTAATCTGAGTGACAAATGGAAAAAGAAATTCCTGAATATTCTCTTCAAAACAATTGCCAAGTTTAGTCTTACCATGGTGCCTGTGATAATCGGCTCCGCAGCCTTGAACTCAGAGGTTTGAACTCATTCTGTTTGGGGAAGTAACTAAAATTGTTTTTCCTCTTCTACTCGAAGGAGTGCTCAAGATTCTGCTCTGGGCATGACTGGTCCACTTTAAAGACAATTGTCTTTTCTTTCCAATCTGTTTATGCCAAGAAATTTGAATCTGGGGTCTGTGAACCACTAGGTAATTTGTTGGCAGGTTATGATCTGACTTTGGCATTTACTCATCTGATAACAATAAAATAATTGTGATAAAAGAATAGCTTTGTGAGATTACTATACAGCTAAGGATGTAGCTCAGTCAGTAGAGTGTTTTTCTAATGTACATGGAGCCCTGAGTTTCACCTCCCAGCACCACATAAAACCAGATGTGAAGGCACACACCTGTAATCCTAGTGGACACAGGTAGACTGGAAGTTCAAGGTCATTCTCAGCTACAACAAGACTGGGTCATCCTGGGATACAAAGATACAGCCTCAAAAGAACAAAGGAAGTGGGGAGTGTTGTGGGATATTTATACACTCTGTGAAGATGTGTTGCTGTGACTCGTTTAATAAAGACCTGAATGGACAATAGCTAGGCAAGAGAGTGTAGGTGGATTCCAGGCAGAGAGAGAACTCTGGGAGGAAGAAAGGCAGAGTCGACAGCCAGATACAGAGGAAGCAGGATGGGCAGTATGGAGATGAGGTAACAAGCCTCGAGGAAGAATGTAGATTGAAAAATATGGATTAAGTTATAAGAACTTGTTAGGAACAAGCCTAAGCCAAGGCAGAGCCTTTATAATTAATAATAAGTCTCCATGTCATTATTTGCAGGCTGGAGGTCCTCACAAGGAAGTACTACTACATATAGCATTCAACATGGAGACTCAAATATACAAACATAGAGCCTAAGAAAGCTAAGAAAAGTTCTGGACAAGGAGCCAGGTGTGGTTTCCTAGTACTGTAGTTACTCAGGTGGGCAGATGCTCAGTGTACAGAGGCACAGAACCACTCGGTAAACTGACTGGCCCTTTAACGCTTGGCTCACATGGTCAGAGAACACTGAAGATAAGCAAAAAGCATGATCCAGACACATAAATCCTCTAAAAATGTACAGTATGCCTTAAAAAGTGCTTAGATGCAGAACAGAGAAAAGAAAATAAGTATAGACTGTCATAAAAATAGTTTTAAAATAATAAAGTCTTTAAAGATAGAGTAAAGCAATATTTTAAAAAAGCCATGTAAGGATGGGAAATATTATAACACAGAGAGTTTGCACACTACATGGTGTTTTGTAAATTTTTGAATTTTTTGAGTGCTAATGAACAGAGAATGTCAGCTGCTGAGAGACATTGGATTACAGAAAGGACTGCTGAATTAAACCAGCCTAGATACTTTAGGGTTGTCTCGGCTTCAAAATGGAAGTTGGGAAATGTGTTGCATTGGGGTAGAGGTTATGCTTTTGTTTCCACAGGAAACAAAAAGCTATGGACTCCTTCAAAGTTAATAAAGATCAGATTTGATCAGGGGAGACCTCCTGAGGACCTTGGTTGCAGACATGAGGGAGGAAGGAAGAAAAGACTACAGGACAGGTGACATGTATGCTGATCCTTCCGCATGGGAACAGCTCTGAGACTGGTAGAAACATCATAAATCTTGTTGGTTACAGAGTCCTCATGACTTATTATATTACAGTTTGGATATGCAGTCCAAACAGACTTATAAAGTTGACAGATGCCTTTTATCTGCTCAAACAGAACAAAAAATCATCTTTAGCTGACTTGTACATACTGCACATTCCATACATGTGTTAATGAAGATATGTATGTTACCTTTAAAAGTTTGTGTATTTTCAGAACAAAAAGACCAGACACCAATGAAGACAAATAGCCCAGGTGATGCAGCCTCTAAGAATACCTCTGTTAGAGTTTCTTCAAAAATATGTATCCAAAACTTCAAAGCTGCTAGCTAAGAGGGTCCAACCTTACAGACTACTCCAGCCAGAACTTCAGATGAACCCTCCACTTTCCCATTACACAGAGACTAAACAAAAAATAATACAGCTAGCTCTCCCAGGACTTGACCATTATCCTAATTTACTTAGGGTTCCTTAAAGATGCTGTCACTCCAGACAACAGGAAGTGGTCTAGAGAACATGATGTTCACATTCCCAAGAAGTGGGTGGGTGGGTGTTTTTTGGCTGTTCAGTGGGTTTGTCATCATTTGGGGGGTTGGTTGCAAGTTGTTACAGGTCATAGTCAGGGAAAAAAACTAAACAAAGTAGGTTAGATTCAGGAATCTCTTTGCAAAAAGAAAGAAAAGGGGTGGGGGAATATAGGAATGATAGGGTAAAAGGGTAGATTATTGAATCTACTTTTAGACTAAAACTCAACTACTAGTCTCGAATATTTTACATTGGTATGGATTTTTGTATATTGATACAGAATTAAGGTTATTTTTGTTTTAAATACTGTACATATGTTTCTACTCTTGTTTAAAATATTGTACCTATGCAGCTCACTTTAAAATGGAATGTAAAGTTCTAGTCCTTAAAGATTATTATTATAAACTGTTAAAGATAATTAAGAAATGTAGGTTAGTAGTCAGTCATCTATAACAATCAAACTTGTAGTTATGCTAGGTATGTTTTCAAGGTCAAACAGAGATATTTAAAATAGGTAGATGGTCTTCAAACACTTCAGAGGCCTACAGAATCTGGCATTGAAAATGTTTTAATAACACAAGACTTTTCATGACAGTAAGACATGTCTGCTCCTGGCAGCACCAATTTACTTCAAATAAGGATGATGGTCATTGAAGAACCTCCATATGGAGTTTGCTTTCAATGTGGCAAAGCTAGTCATTTGGTAAGAAACTACCCTTGCCTTGACTGCTGACAGTATGCTGTCCAAATTGGACAAGCAGGACACAAAAAGAAGGCAACTGCTGAACTTTGGCAAGACAAAGTAGGACAATCCTTAAAAATTTCTGCTTCACAAAAATGTCTGTCAGATATTCTAGGTCTGTAGGCCAAACAAAGATGGATGCCTCAATGTTGCAGAGGAACCTGTCCAGGCAACCAGATGTCTCTGTCATTTCTATAATTTTGGAACTTGTTTGTTCTGCACTTCCCATTTACTCTGGTAATATTATATCCTTCTTGGATCTCTGATGGTGTTGAAGACTAGATGGTTATAGTTACAGTTTTCCTTAGTTATGATAGAAGTAAATTAGGTATAAAACTTTGGACTCACCAAGATCAGATAGAAAACTGAGTAGTTTCTCAGGGTTTGCCAAATGCATATAGACTAGACATTGTAAATGTAATTCTTACCTGATGATTTTTTTCTTGTACATAGTTTTACTTTATTAAGTTTAAAACCTTCCCTTTCTACTTAGACAATACCTGATAATTGTATATAGTTTTACTGTGTTAGAGTTAAAACCTTTCCTTTTTATTTAGACAAAAAGGGGGAAATATTGTGGGATATCTATACACTGTGTGAAGATGTATTGCTGTAATTGGTTTAATACAGACCTGAATGGACAGTAGCTAGGCAGGAGAGTGTAGGTGGGACAACCAGGCAGAGAGAGAACTCCAGGAGGAAGAAGGGTTGTGTCAGCAGCCAAATGGGGCGGAAGTAGGGTGGGCAGTACGGAGATGAGGTAACGAGCCTTGTGGAAGAACGTAGATTTAAAAATATGGGTTAATTTAAGTTGTAAGAACTAGTTAGGAACAAGCCTAAGCCAAGGCAGAGCCTTTATAATTAATAAGTCTCCATATCATTATTTGCAGGCTGGAGGTCCTGACAAGAAAGTACTACTACAGAGGGAAGGGGGAAGAGGAGAGAGAGAGAGATAAAGAATAAAGCCTGATGCTGAGGCTGAAACAGTTAAAAGTGCCATTGCTGTTCTCACAGAGGATCCAAGTTCAGCTCACACATATACACTGGGTGGCTCACAACCATTACCTGTAACTCCAGCACTAAAGACCCAGTACCTTTGTCTGGCCTCTGTGGGTACCAGACATCACACACACACACACACACACACACACACACACACACACACACAGAGACAGAGACAGAGACAGACAGAGACAGACACAGAGTCAGACGCAGAGAGAGACAGAGAGAGAGAAATGAAAACAAAAATAAATATTTTATTTAAAAAGAAAGTTGTCTGTTTTGGCTCATAGTGGTGAAAGTACAAGGTCTGAGTGCCTTACTTGGCAATGGTGAGCCTCAAGCAGCCTAGAGCACCCTGATGGGTAAGGACAGGGAACACATGTGTCTGTCGGAGAAAGCTTAGGCAGAGGATTCCACCATGGGGCTCCTTTCTGATAACCTTAGCTAGGTCAACACAGAAGTGGAGAGTTCCTAGCCCTTCACACCATTAGCATGTATTTGAGGATCAAACTCCTGTGTGAAAGCAGGGAGTACCACCCGAACACCACAGCAGGGGCACCAGGAGGAAATCTCACTCATCAGGGAAGCCTGGTGGTGCCTGATGCTACAGTTCCCGAACTGTAAGTGGAGACTGAGGAGAGCAGCTATGGCAGCACCACACAGTGAGCCTTCATGGGTCCTGAAGACTCAAAGAAACTGGCCTTGGTCTACACCAGAGAGCAAGTGACACAGGCTCTGTCCTAGCCACTGGCTGGGGCCCTCTACGGAGGATGCTCACTTCAGATGAGGTGTTTGGTTTCTTTAACTTTTTATTTTGAGATAATTACAAATACCCTCTCTAAGTGTCGTTGGCTCTAATTCTGCTCCATTCACATTGAAGAATAATAAAGAGATGCTCTGGACTCCCTCAGTTAGCCCTGTTTTCCCTCATGGTAACATCTTACACAACTATCATACGATACCACGATGAGGAAATTGATGTTAATCTGCTTGCCTTAGTTGTATTTCAGCAGTCTCTCTCTCTCTCTCTCTCTCTCTCTCTCTCTCTCTCTCTCTCTCTAACTCTCTCTTTTTCTCCCTCTTCCCTTTGCCTGTGTATACTTAGGTCTAAGCAATTTTACCTCATATGGATAAGTGGGACTTCCACAGTCAGGATCCATGGCATTACAAAAACCAGCATATCTTTGATCCTCCATTGTTATAATTTATTAAAGAATTTTATGTAAATGGGAGCTGTACATTATAACCTTTTCAGATTGATGTTTTTCAATCAGTGTAAGTTACTGCATGGGTTGGTATTTTGTGTCTTTATATTACTGAGTAGTATTCCACGGTATGGATGTACCTACCCAACTACCCAATAAATTTGGGCTGTTTCTAGTTTGGGGTTATACTAAATAATGAAGCTGCTATAAACTTTACTGTGTGGCTTTGTTGTGAATGTAACTTTTCGTTTTCCTGGAATAAATACTCAAAAGTGCAATTTCTATAGTATGGTGTATTCATTACTTTTTCTGTTGCTGTGATAAAATGTGCCAGGAAAAGCAATCTGAGAAGCAAGGGTTTAATCTGGCTTCCAGTTTAATGGTTCAGTCCTTCATGATGGGGAAGTTGGGACCGCAGGAGTGTGAGGCAGCTGGTCACATTGCATCCACAGCCATAAGGAAGGCAGAGAAGGATGCTGATGTCTAGCTTGCTCTCATTCAGCCTAGGACTTCAGCAAATGGAATGGTGCCTCCCAGGTGCTTCCCACTTTTAGGGCGTGTCTTCCCTCTTCTATAAACACAGTCTAGACCTCCCTCACAAGCATGCTCAGGGGCTAACCTAAGGTAGACAATGACTCGCTGATGGGACAAGAAGCTCCTTTTCTAGATCCTCTCAGCAATCCATATAAACCATCAAACACAGTTCATGTTTATTTCTGTAAGAAACTCCCAAATTGTTTTCTAGAGTGCTATACTCTTTTAAAACATCACAGCAACCCATGAATGGTTGTGTTTCTCTGTATTTTTCCAGCATTTGATGTTATTTAATATCTTAAGATTAATCTTTTTAGGGATTGGAGAGATGGTTCAGTGGTTAAGAGGGCTTACTGCTTTTCCAGAGGATCCAAGTTTGGTTCCCAGCACACCTGCAGGCTGTTCACAACAGCCTGTGACTCCAGCGCCTTGCAGTCAGATACTCTCTTCTGGCCTTTGCAGGTACCTGCACTCATATGCGCATACCCATGCACAGATATACATTTATTTACATAATTTAAGGAGATAATACAAATCCTTAAGAAGTTATTTTAGTTATCCTGACAGATGTACCCTATTGCTCATTAGGGATTTAATTGACATTTCCTGGATGGCTCATGATATGAAACATCTTTTTGTGTTTTCATCTACAGTAAAATGTCTGTTGGTATCTTTTGTCCATTTTCTAGGTTGGACTGCCTGTTTAATATTTAGGTTCAAGTTGTAAGAGTTCTTTATAGCTTCTAGTTGTGAATCCTTCGTCAAATATGTAATTTGCAAATACTTCCTCCCCGTGCATAGTTGGCCTTTTTACCCTCTCAACAGTATTTTGCAGAGTGCAAAATTTTCATTTTATGAGGTCTTCCGGTATTTAATCTTCTTGTCAGCTTCACTAGATTTAGAGTCACCTAGGACACACTGCTAGGTGTGTCTGTGAAGGTGTTTCCAGAGAGGTAAGAACAGAAGCTTCACCCTGGGTGTGAAGGTGAGCATCTCATGGGCTGGGTCCCAGACTGAATACAAAGTGAAAAGGTAGATCACCAGCCAAGCACCAGCACTCAGCTCCCTCTCAGCATGTGCAGAAATAGCTGTAATGTGGAAACAGGAGAGGCGGGTGCAACATGCATGTCCCGAGAAGCGTTGTGCACCTCGTTTGGGGAGCTTTTCCCTCGGCTCACGGACTACCCTCCTTCTCACAGACAATTTTCTTTTTTCATAAATGGTGCCTGTTTTTATTTGTAACCATGTATCCCTGGTGCAATCCTTCATCCTGGGACACAAGGCCCTGGAATGAGGTGCTCTCTGAACTCAGATTTGCTGCCTAGCTATAAGCAAAATTTCCCTTTCTTTTTCTTTGCCTCTTTTTCAGATACTGGCCAAGAGCCTAAGCATGTTTCTCCCAACACTCTCGCTTCTTACTCTTTCTTGGGAGACCCCCATCCCAACAAAGCAGCTTACTGACCTCCATTACTGAACATGAGCTTTCTGGGACCCTAACTCAAGAGAGCATGATATTTTTTCTCTTCCTTTTCTCTATCTCCCTCTTCTTGGAAGCATCTGAGATTTATAGCTTGCCCATCCTGTTCCAAGTCCTTTGTTTTTATCAAGGATATCTGGCCACATTGTCAAATGAGGCATAATGACACTGTGCTGTTTCTTGTCCTCTCTAAATGCTACTGGAGTTATTAGGGTCAGAGCCTGGGCCTTGGCAGCCCGAGAAGCTCTGTTCAGCTATCCATCCTCAAAAGGTCCATTAAACAGAAAAATAGTGAGAAGCAGAGAACAGAGGCCCATGCAGTGTGGTCACGTGGAAAGAGGGGCAAAGAGGTCCTGGGACTAACCAAGTTCATCTTCTGAGGAGTGGGTTGTCCTGGCATGAAGCTTACATCTGAATAGGGGGTAAGAAGTATGCATAATCATGCCGGCCCCTCTGGTCGGGATGCAGTCCTGCCCCTTATTGTCTCAGTGCCAGCTTTTCCACAAGGTGGTGTAACAAGTTGTCAGAACCCTGTAGAATCTCTTTCCAGGAGACAGTCCCACCTCTGACAGACACCAGGGCCAGCCTTTCCCTTTTCCTAGCATGAGACTCCTGGGGCAATTCTACTTTCTTGAGATCCATTTTTCTCCACAGTCCAATAGCCAAAGGTTGGGAGGGCGGGGACCGGGGGGCACATAAATGTCTCTTTGGTGGATCTTCACTCCTGCTGGGAGGGTGACCAAAATGCTGCAGGGAGACAGGTTCTGAGAACAGAAAGTTATCTGAGACGCTGGCAAATGCCACCTGTGTCCCTTCTTAAACTGAAAAGGGAAAAAAAAAACCAGCATACCGTTGAGGAAGCTGTGGCTGCAGACATGGTGGGTTTAATAGGAAGGGAAAGACAATTGCACACAGAAGGAATATCCCTGGAGGCCACAACATATAGGTGTGCAGGGAGAAAATACAGCCAACTATATTTTCCTGATGTGGTGAGCAGATCTGGCTGAACTGGAGGAGTTGACAGCTGCAGCTGGTGTCTCTAGCATCATAAAACTCCACAGAAGCCACTCTTAGACTTTGAGGATCAAACAGCCTGACTCAAAGCAGGGATAACAGAAAAACAATCACTCCTTACCAGGGGGTGGGAGGTAAAAACAATAAGCCTCAGAGCCAGGCAGATCTCTGAGTTCGAGGCCAGCCTCGTCTACAGAGTGAACTTCAGAACAGTCAGGGCTACACAGAGAAACCCTATCTCTATTTAAAAAAAAAAAAACTGCATTAAAAATAATCTGTCTCATATCACGGCTTTCACCCCATGCTTCTCTCTTAGCTTTCTTCAGCGTGTGGTTGCTCCAGACAGGAGAATCATCGTCCATGACGAAGAAAGAAGTGTAGACAGGAGGTGCCAGAGAAAGGACCGCAGGGGTGGAATGGGTTAGAGAAAGCGGATTGTCAATTAAAAAAAAATCTCAGATCAGAAAAAAAAAAAAAAAAGAGCTACAGGAAATCAATTCGTGTTTTAAAATTTTCTATTGCTTATTATTTATTTACAAAATTAAAAGAACTGAGGGTAGAGCTTGGTGGTTGAGCTTTGTCTAGCATTATAAAGTTCAATCTCCAGTCTGAGAGAGAGAAGTTTGACATCAACCTATTTTCTGTGTTGATATCAGCCACATATCTCCAGACCAGACCAACAACATAAACACATCCCCTCCCCATCTCATCTCTTGAAAGAGCTTCCTCTGTGACCCTTAAAACTATTTTGAGAACTATAAAGTCACACAAAAGAAATCTTAAAGCTGGCAGGATATAAGATGTCTAAAGATGACATTTTCAACTTCTTCTCCTGGTCAAACCAAAAGAAACGCTGGATGTTGGAGGCACAGCCCAACCTAGAGGCTCCTAGACTAGCGTGTCTGACCCTATAATGACAAATATGAGGCAGCGGAGGGAGACCTGGTGATGTGTGCCTGGAATGCCAGCACCTGGGGGCTGAGGCAGGAGAATCGGCCTGGGCTACAGAACAACAAGATTCTGTCTCAAAAACCAAACAACAAACAGGTCTTGTGTTTGATAGCAAACACAAACACATACAGGTGTGGTGAGCCCTCATCCACACAGCTCCACTCTTACCTCTTTTCTGATTGTTCTCTTTGTCCTTCGCCTCACGCGGGAGCCATCACCAGACATAGCAGGATGAGAGGGCCAATGGTGCACCACAAACAAGCTCAGGGTGTAGCTCGGCCGGTCGGCAGGGTGCTTGCCGAGCACTCACGATGCCCTGGTTTGACAGCCTGCCCAATAAACCTAGCTTGCTGGTACACACCTAAAATCCCAGAAGTCATGGCGTAGAGGCAGTAGGGTCAGTTGTTCAAGCTCATCCTCAGCCCCATCACGAGTTGTGGGTCAGCCTGAGCTGCAAGAGCCATTGCCTCCAGAGGGGAGTGGGGGTGGGGGATCAATGGGGCTTTCACTCGGAAAAAGGAATGAGTAATATTGGGAGCCTTGGTCAGAAAAAGTGATAAATTATAATTTAAAATACTCCCTCCCTTCTCCCAAAACTCCCATTTCTTAGTCTGGAAAACATCTACACACTCAAGAAATATTTTCATCAATATGTCTAAATATGCTATTCAAAGTAGGCTTTTATGTGAGATAGCCCCAGGGAACTTTCTGGGGGGAGGGGAAATCTGCCTCCAAATTAGATGCACATGGCCTTAAGGTTTCAAGATTTGGTGAAGTACATTGTGTCTTCACTGTATCCCAAGCCAAAAATGGAAAAGGAAGGGGGCAAAAACCTCTTACCTTAGCTTTCTCAGCACTGAAAAGGGATTTGATATTTCAGGAGGTTTGAAAGGATAGAGCAAGCAAGAGAAACAGCATCCCCAAACAAAGCAATCAGGACCCTTGAGCTGGGAGCTGGCAAGCTGCCCAGCAACGGAAACAAGGCGCTTTGAGCTTTGGGGCATCTCATTCAAGGATGTGTAAAGAAGAGGACAGTGGGTGTGAAGGACGATACGGGACATGGGTCATCTGATGGAGTCTGTGGCCAAGACCCTCTGACCCGAGTCCACAGAAAAACAGAAAAATCTGTGTCTAGCAAGAAGATGGTCATCTCCAAGCAAGACACCATTTATTCACAAGCTAGCCTCAGCCCCCGACATATAATAAGAGCGGAAGTGTGGGCACACACAGGCAAGCACAAATTCTCACACACATGAACATTCACCCAGAGGCAAGTGTCCCCTGGCCTAGTTGTGGCAGTGGCCACTGGGAAAACTAATTTACAAGGACTTTTTAATTGCTTTGCACTCGTTTTTCATCTTTCCCATTTCTTCCGATGGTGATTAGGACCGTATTTTGAAATCCTAATCCACCACTACAGCGCCGCAATTACATAAATACAGCATTACAAATGAAGGTTAACATACCAGAAATAGCACAGCTCAGGCAGTTGCAATTTGTCTTTGTGGATGCAAGTGTGTGTGTATGTGTATATGCGTGTGTTTATAAGTACCTCCCATTTATTTGGCATTTGGAAAATCATTTGTTAGTCCAAGCAAGGAAGAAGATAAAAATCCTCAGCTGTTTTTAACTGGACGATATGAGGCAGGAAAAGGCATGTTCTTCTAGTCACAGCAAATGAAAATGTGGTAAGGAAAGGGTGCAAGTCAAATCATACATCCTTAGAAGGGTCTGCAGTTGCCCAGGCAGAGTGCGTGCCACAGGCAGGGACCTGCCTAGTGCAGCAGCAATCAGAAGACCCCAGGACCTCAACTACTGTAACCTAAGCACTCCTCTCTCTAGACTGTGAAGCACAGGCTAGCTCTTGACTTGAGATCCTTCTGACTCAGCCTCCTGAGTGATGGAATTACAGGCATGAAGCACCACATCTGCCTCATTCACTCATTCTCTGGATTGTGCCTGCATACATTTGTATCTCTGTGTGTATGTGCATGCATATGCATGCACTTACACATGCACTTGCATGTGGAGGTTAGAGGTCAACCTCGGTGGTATTCCCCAGGATGCTGCCTACCTTGTTTTTGAGCTATCATCTCATCCACATTTTTCTTAATGATGCTCGTGTACAGGTGAGGGCAACAATTCGAAAACTAACGGATTTTTCCTCTGTTGACGCCAGTGCTGAGACTGTGTGACTTCCCTGCTCTGCATCTCTACTGGATGTGGTTGTCTGAAACTGCTGACCAGTGTTGCTTGTCACTTCTCAAAATTATGAACAAATGACCGCGCTGAAGGGTGAGAATTGATGGAGATGAAGCCCATATGTGCCGTGCCTTCTAGATCAAATGAAATGTTCAGCCAACTCATCTGTCAGCTAGTTAATCATAATAATTACTGCACTATATGGTAATTAGGCATAAATGGGACATAAATGACTCTTGCTAGCACCATTGTACAGATCAGACAACAAATGTTGTGGGTTTTTTCCCCTTTAATAGTTTTGGAGTATTCATCTGTATTAGCTACTTGTCTCACCGCTGCGACAGAAGTCCTGACAGAAGCATCTCGGAGAAGGAGGCTTGGTTTGGGCTTCCACTCCGAGGGCACACAGCCCACCACGGAGGAAGATGGGGAGGCAGGAGCAGGAGGTGCCTGGTCACATGACATCCACAGTCAGGAAGCAGAGGGTGATAAATGCTGCCACTCAGCTGCCTTTTGCCTTTTTATTCTGTACGGGAGCCCAGCCCACGCAACAGGGCTGCCCGTGTTCAGGGTGGGTCTTTGCACCTCAACTAAACCGCCGTGGGAAATCCCTCACAGACACACCCAGAGATGTTTTTTTCATGATGATTCTAAATTCCAGCAAGTTGGCTTTCAAGATTGTCACAGCCTATCTACTGAGTCAACTGTATGGATGTCCCACCAGGATAGAAGGAAACAGCCCCCATCTGGATAGAAGGAAACAGCCCCATCAGGATAGAAGGAAATGCCCCACCAGGATAGACCAAAACAGCCCCACAGGAATAGATGGAAATGCCTCCACTAGGATAGACGGAAACAGCTCCACTGAGATAGAAGGAAATGCCTCATGAATCCTAAAACCAGATGATACAAAGCACTCGCTCACCTTTAAGAGAATAAGAGGTGATTTATTATAGACCCAAAGAGGAGGGAGCACAGGTGAGGAACACCGACTCTGGTGTCTCAACATAGAAAGAGCACCATTAAACTTCTACAGCTCCACACAAAGAAGTCATGAATCTAGTTATGTTGGTAAGAACATCAGGTTGGTGGGTCACAGAAAAGCAGGGAAAGACTTCCTTTTGGGTTTCAGGTACCCACCTAGTGACATTCAGAGCTCTCAGCTTGATGGCAGCTGGCGATCTGTTAACTTATTCCAAAAGGATTTGCCTGATATCACAAGGCTATTAGATCAAACAAAGAAGGTGGGTAATGAGTAGGTGTTCAGAAGCTAAAGATAGCACAAAATAATGTGGCTCTGGACCTGCCACATTCCAACTCTCCACAGCCATAAAGTCTTAATGTGTCCATCACCCTTTTAGAGTCTGTAACACAGGTGGTTGTAAGATACTTTTAGGGTAACCAGTTCATAAGATGAATGAATTCCTCACACCAGGTGATCTTACTCTAGTCAGATGGCAAATCAGGGCCTCTGCATGTGATCAAAGAGAGAACCTCCACAGAGAATGAGGACGAGAACCTGAAACACAGTGGCTCACACAGTGTTTGCATGCTCTGGGTGCTCAGCAAAGCTCTCTTTCCTATCTCACACCATCTCCTGTCTCACATCAACATCACCTCCACATACACTTATGGTGATATTTTAATTGTACTGAGATGTGATTTTATTTGTATGTTAATAAATAAATTGCCTGGGGATCAGAGCTAATAGCAAGCCATAGCAGAAACTGGGCGGTGGTGGTGCACACCTTTAATCCCAGCTCTTGGGAGGCAGAGCTAGGCGGATCTCTGTGTGGTCAAGGATACAGCCAGCATGGAGACACACACCTTTAATCTCAATACCAACCATAGAAGACCTGGAGGTCTGTACAGACAGGCAGTGACTAGGAGGTCATGTGGTTGGGTTTACACCAATGCAAAGGCAGAATAGAAAGTCTATAAAAAGACAAACAGACAGGAAGTAGGTCTCTTGCTGAGGAAGATAGCAGCGGCAGTGAAGGGTAAGGTTTTTAGCTCTTAGCTATATCTCTGACCTCTTGGGCTTTCATCTTTGCATTGGCTCTGTTTCTTATTTAATAAGACGGTTACATCTACATACACTAGTATCACAGGTCTCCATCACCTCCCCACAAGTTAGATGCTCATGCCCTGGATCCCACATGAAGGATACACATCTTCCTTCTCAGGCAACATTACCCTGTGCTAACATCCCCAGTTTATTCATGCTGAAAAGTGCTCATCAGACAAAAGTTATACAATGTTTGTATATAGCAGGGTATTGTGTCAACAAGTAAAGATAAGCAGATTTCAAGTATCCCTGGGAATAGATGTGTTGGGCATGAGCATGCTCTGGTCCTGGGAAAATGGTGAGGGTGGCTTCTCGTGTGTGTGTGTGTGTGTGTGTGTGTGTGTGTGTGTGTGTGTGTGAAGTCAGAAGGTTTCAGGTGTCCATCCTTTGCATCCTCCTTGTTTGAGGCAGGCTCTCATCTCTGTTCTTCATGGCTGTGTCCACCAGACTAGCTGGTCCATGAGCTTCCAGAGACTCTCCTGTCTCTGACTCTCATCTTGCCTAGGAGCTCTGGAATTATGGGTGCACACTACCACACCTGGCTTTGAATGGGTTCTGGGGACTTGAACTCAGGTCCTTCCATTTGCAGGGCAAATACATATTGAGCCATCTCCTCAGTGCTATTTCCTTCTGATGGAACATGGCCAAGAAGGGACTTGGAGAGACTTGGAAGATTCTAGCTGGATTAATAGAAAAGAACCAGGATGGAGACTTCCGGCTGTGGCCTCTCAAAGAGAAATCACAGTTTGGAATGAGCTCATTCAGCTAGACAGTGAGCACAAAGACATCTCATGGCTTCATGGCTCTGTGCTCTTTGGAACACCGGCAGGTACTACGAAAGTGAAAATTCTGCCTCTCAGATCTGTAAAAGGCCTGCCCAGAGCCCTGATAAACCCAGCATCTCACAGCAATGGCAGCAGCAAGAGCCACTCCCCACACTGAAGGGCTAACGTTGTTTGCATAGCAGCATCATTAGTCACTTCTGGGCCTTACCTCCCTGGTTCTTCCTATAGCTGGGTAGGTAGTCTTTTATTCACTCCATTTTACAGAAAGGCAAACAGACCAGGAGGTGTAAGATTTTGTCTTAGTTATGATTTCTCTGGCTGTAATAAATGCCATGACCAAAAGCAACTGAGGAAGGAAAAGGTTTATTTCAGCTTCCAATTCTATATTACAGACCATGATGAAGGAAGCCAGACAGGGACCTAGAGACAGGACCTGGAGCAGAGGCCGTGGATGAATGCTACATACTGGCTCACTGCTCATGGTTTGCTCTGCCTGCTTTCTGATGGCATCCAGACATGCTCAGGGTGTCACCACTTGAAAAGAGCGGGGCTTTCTCATAGCCATCACTGATCAAGAAAATGGCTCACAGGCTAATCTGGCGGGAGCGTTTTCTCAATTGAGGCTTCCTCTTTTCAAATGTCTCTAGCTTGTATCAAGTTGACAAAACACTAGCCAGCACAGATGTCACACCCAACAGACACATAAATAGCAGGCAGAAGGATCATATCTGGCACCTTGTCCCAATACTTTTCTCCTTCTATTCATAAATATTCAGACTATTTGATGGATAGATGTTTGTGGTGGTTTGAAAGAAAATGACCCCCAAAGGGAATAGTACTATTCGTAGGTGTGGCCTTGTTGGAGGAAGTGTGTCACTGTGGGGGTGGACTTGGAGGTCTCTTTTGCTCAAGCTTCTCTCAGTGTGACCGTCAGTCGACTTCCCGTTGCCTACAAGATGTAGGACTTTCAGCTCCAGCACCACGTCTGCCTGCATGCCACCATGCTTCCTGTAATAATGATAATGGACTGAACCTCTGAAGCTGTAAGTGAGCCACCTCAATTAAATGCTTTTCTTGTAAGAGTTGCCATAGTCATGGTACCTTTTCATAGCAATAAAAACCCTAAGAAAACACTGCTTGCGTATTCTTCTGTGAAAATATTTTTTCTTGCCCTATGTGGATAGAAAGATCTATGTGCAGAAATCATTTTAAAATAACTATTTCATGATCTTTGAGAAAAGCTAATTAACATGAAGAAAGGGCCTGTTACCCAGGTCATTGCAAGTTACTGTACTAAGGTTGTGGGAGATAGCCTGTGGAGGAAGGTGGGGCCTCCTGAGCAGCTAAAGGTAAACATCTTCAGTCGGCCCTGTCATTACCATTGTCTCTCCCCAAAGATCAAGTCATTTATAGGTCCACTGTGAAATAAACTGAAAGGCTTTTACAACTTTCCCACCATAGCATGGAGACTTGTGTGTGGCTGTGGATATCAGATTTACCCACAAGGCTGTCAGCCTCAGCAGACAAGAGCAACCCTCACACACAACAAATACAACAATCGTGTTCCAAATAAAACTGCTGAGGCCCAGAGCACAGCAAATTCACCTGAGCCAGACTCTGCTAACAGCAGGTCTCTGCCCCCAAAGAGCAAACAGAGCCATGGTCTTCAATCCTGGCAAGTCAGTAGAGCCCCGGAGGCTTCTCAAATCCCCCAAATCCTATTTGTTGATAATTAATTCTTCATCAGTTATCATATTCTAGAAGGAAGACTAGCGTGATGGGTCTCCACGTGCAGCCACAGTCGAGAAGAACTTCATTAAGAGGAACTCAAAGCAAGCCAAAGTTTCTTGATGGACTCATCCAATGTCATGATGGAAAACATGAAACCACTCAGAAGGCTGAGGCAGGTTGATCCCAAGAAGAAGGCACACCTGAACTACAGAGTGTTCAAGGCTAGCCTGGACCATCTGATGAGACCCTGTCATCTCAAAACAAAAGTTAAGAAGGGGGAGGCAAAATCTTTTAGAATGCAGCAACATTCCAGCTCCAACCAACCCAAAGCAACTTCACTAAATTCATTGTCAATTAATCCATTTGTCAATTTGTTTGTCAATTCCACCAGAATTTTGTTTGGCTGTGTGTGGGGGGAGGGGCAGGGGACAGTTTTAGGGTTTCCCATACGGGAGATCATATCATTAGCAAATAAAAATGACATCACTCCCTCCTTCCCTCTGATTGGTTTCTTTCTCTTGCCTAATTGCACTGGCTGGGACTTCCAACATGCAGCTGAGATTCCGTATCACAAAACAGTATCAGATTTTGTCAGATCTTTTCTATATTCCCGGAGATGATCTTGTAAGTTTTATCTTTTGTGTCACTAATGAAGTGTGCCATGCATTGATTTTCAGTCATGGCAAATGATCCTTTAAATGTGAAGTTGAATTTAGATGGTTAGGATTTTTGTCTATCATTTTTTTTATCTATGTTAATCAGGGATATTGGCCTATAATCTTCTTTTCTTACAGTATCCTTTGGTAACAAGGTAATGCTAGCATAGGAAATGAACTTATCAGTATCACATCATATACTTCAACTTTTGAAAAAGTTTGAAAAGAACCAAGTGTCAGTTTTTAACTATTTGGTACGTTTCACCTAGTGGTACCATTTAATCTTGGATCTTTCTTTGGTGAGGATTTTTTTTAATCACTGATTTAATCTGCTTATTAGTTATTTTTTTCAGATTTTTTTGTTTCTTAATTAATAAATCCTTGTGGGCTGTGTAAATCTAAAAATTCATACATGTCTTCCAGCTCAGCCAATGCATTGATGTGTAATTGCTCATGGCAGTTTCTTAGGACAACGCTGTCTGGACTCTCTAAAAGGAAGAAATAGAGTGGAGATATGGACTCAGCTAACAGTGGGTGAGAGGAAGACACACCTTCCCTGCAACCACGCAGGAAAGAGGGTTCAACCCCTTCAGTGACAGAGCAAACTGCCAGAGACTCTTATACAAACTCAGCAAACTGCCAGAGACTCTTATACAAACTCCAGAACTTTCAGCTTCAGCTTAGAACTCATTGCATCTTCAGGAAAAGGTTTACAGCAAGGTCATGGGTCATGGGGAAACTTGGTGAGAAAAGAGGAGGAGGAGGAGGAGGAGGAGGAGGAGGAGGAGGAGGAGGAGGAGGAGGAAGAAGAAGAAGAAGAAGAAGAAGAAGAAGAAGAAGAAGAAGGAGAAGGAGAAGGAGAAGGAGAAGGAGAAGGAGAAGGAGAAGGAGAAGGAGAAGGAGAAGGAGAAGGAGAAGGAGAAGGAGAAGGAGAAGGAGAAGGAGAAGGAGAAGGAGAAGGAGAAGGAGAAGGAGAAGGAGAAGAAGCTGCTCTCAGGAGCTGCGAGGGTCTCTGAGCAGTAACAAAGGGAACTAACAATATAGCTGACTCCTCCCTCCCTGCAACCAACTTCCCAATCAGAGGTACATTTCTGTCATCTCAAGTATCATCAAGGACTACAGACATCCAGGGAAGGACAAGAAAATCCAGAGGAGTAACTGGTAGGAGAAAAGGCCATTTCAGAACCTACAAGGAAGATTACCTCGCCTGAAATGAAGCCCCAAGAAAAGCAACCAATACAGATTGCTGTCCGGGAAGCAGATAAGAAGAGAAATGGACACAAGAGAGATGTCCAAATGTGGGAGTCTGTTAGAGTCCAGCTCCGACCTGTTGAAGGGTTCTTGGGGAGAGGAAAAAGGAATGAGGAAATGATAGATAGAAATATAGGAGACGACAAGACAGAGACACAGGATAGCTTCAGGGGGGCCCTGGGTCAATACCCAATCACCTCGAGATTTACTCCAAAGGGCTTTTATACAATGCCAAGGGGCGAGGCAAAAGACTTCCCCCTTTCAAGATGAAAGCACAAGGCACAGCCAAGTGTAGACCCTTCAAAACACCTGGTACCACACCCGTGCCCAAATCATCCCATTACGCAGCCCTGCTGGGTAAAGCAAGTTCAGACTTTCTGACCTTGAGTAAGGTCTTACCAGGAAGCCTCTGTAGGCCTCCTTATCCAAATACAAAAGGGCCTCACCCAGCACCTCTTTCTCGTCTCTGGACGCCATTTCCATAGCATCCGTGTTAGTCTAAGAGGTTAAAAACAAAGGCTGGAGATGGCTGTGTGCCTTGGAATTAAAGCAGCATCCACAGTCTTATTAGCTGGACTCAGATGGTCAGGAGCCATCCATCTTTCTACTCAAGGGAATAATTGACTGCCAAGGGGTCCAGACAGGCCTCTTCACTCTCCCTGAGGTCTGGCCCCGAGTTCAGCACAATTAGCTAAGTGCTCATGTGGGGGAGAAGGCTGGCAGCACAGTCGGCGCCCACTTACGCACACGGTGCTTAAGCAGAGAGAACTCTGCCTGCCCACAAACCAGGACCAACACTGTCACCAGAATCTCTCATGGCTGGAAGGGTTTATACGTGGGTGGGAAGGGCTCCTCCTAGGAGCCTTTCTCTGAACAATGTGCTTAAAGACATAAGGTGCAACTCAGAATTACAAGAGAAATTGGTTATATTGAAATATGAATGCTGTGAATACTATTTTATTTATGAGTTTTTAAAGTTTATATGTATGGGTGTTTTGCCTGTGTGTGTACCACTTATGTGCTCAGCACCCTTAAGGACAGAAGAGGGGAAAAAGCTCTTGGAATTAGAGTTACAGACAGTTGTGAGATGTCATGGGGATCCTGGGAATCTAACCCACATGCCCTGGGAGAGCAGCTAGTGCTTTTAATCTCAAAGCCATCTCTCCTGCCCCACATTTTATGGCTAGCCAGGAACTTACTATATAGAACAGGCTGGCCTTTAATGCGAGAAATCCACAGAGTCTGCTTTGGGGTAAAGGAATTTATTAGGGAGGAAAACTCACTACAGCACAGGAGAATTATCATAGGGTCCTGGAAGGCCGAGGTCCAGTCCCGCTCTATTCTTCCACTGAGTCTGTCTCAGCATCCAAACCCATGAAGGAGAGAAGAAAGCAGTGTAAATGTGTCTCAGGTCTCAAGGTTATCCCTGAGCCACGCCCCAGGGGCAAGTACTTCAAAGTCATAGGTAGTTAAGACAGTTACCTGCTACATCTTTAGAAGCAGTGCTTCAAGGTCATAGATAGTTAAGACAGTTATCCACTCCAGGCCTTGAACTCAGAGACCAGCTACTCCACCTCCTAAGTGCTAGAACTGAAGGTTTGTGCCGTTGCTCCTAGCCTGTGGTGGTTCATCTTGATCACCAACTTGATGCATTTTAAAATCTCCATGGAAACTGACCTCTGAACATGCCAATGAAGGGCTTATATAGATTGGGTTGACTAAGGTGGGAAGATCCGCTCTAAATGTGGGTGGTAACATTCATTCCATGGCCAGGGGTCCCAGAAAAAAGAAAAAGCTAGCTGATCACAAGCATCCCTCTTTGCTTGCAGACTTCAGATACAATGTGACCAGCCACCTCCTGCTCCTATCACACTCGTCAGCCTTCCCTACTGTGACAGACTGCACCCCCAGAGTTATAAACCACTCTGTCAACCTTCCCTACTGTGACAGACTGCACCCCCAGAGTTATAAACCACTCTGTCAACCTTCCCTACTGTGACAGACTGCACCCCCAGAGTTATAAACCACTCTGTCAACCTTCCCTACTGTGACAGACTGCACCCCAAGAGTTATAAACCACTCTGTCAACCTTCCCTACTGTGACAGACTGCACCCCCAGAGTTATAAACCACTCTGTCAACCTTCCCTACTATGACAGACTGCACCCCCAGAGTTATAAACCAACACAAACCCTTCTGTCCTTACACTGCTTCAGTTGGGTATTTTATCAATGAGACAAGTAACTAAAAATAATTACCAGAGTATTTTCATTGATGATAGAGTAATAGTTATGGATCTATTTTAGACACTAAACGATGAGACCTAGTGACAGGAACGATAGTTACAGCTAAAGAAGCCACAAGTATGTGAAGCCATCTCTAATAGCACGTGATATGAGAGAACCTATAGTAACTGCTACCCCTGTTGATTCTGCTGTGGGGCTTCTGGCCTCCATTTATCGGTGAGGGAAATGCTAAGCTTTATTTACACATTAATAAAAATAAATAAAAGTAATAGTTTTTCCAGCCAAGTCCAGATTCTGAAGTTCACTTTGGGTACCTTAGGTTAAGAATTTTGGTTGTAAATGGTCATTTTAAATGACAATGACCTTCTCTGTTCAGCATGAGTTCTTCAAGAAAGCAAGCATCATCTATTCACCTTTTAAACTGACTGTACCCATGGCAGGATAGCCCTGAGAGGCCTGGCATCTGTTGTGGAATCAAAACATACATGCAGAGACAAACAACTCAAAATCTCTCCAAACTAATTGTCAATCACTCCCTTTCCTGTTGACCCCTAAACAAGGACTATGTGGCTTCCCCCTCTCCTTTCTCTGTGTCTGTCTCCTTCACACTAAGGTTCATTTAGGAAGGTTGAAAGGTCACTGTGTCCCTAGAGCTCAGCCACTGACTGTGGACAATCTAGGACTTTGGGAGGGTTAATTCAGTGCCACAGTTATTACTGGGGTCCTTGGGGTCAGAGGCCCTGGAAGCCCTCATAAGCTAGGCTTGTCCTCCCACCCTCAAGACACCAATGAATGACAAGTAGTGACAAAAAATACAGAGAGAGTAGATCTGTCTGGTGTGGCCACATCGAGAAGAGAAGCAAAGAAAGAGGTCAGTGACCCCAAAGTCCACCTGGGGGTCCTGAAGTGTAGGTTTAAATACGGGGCAGGAAAGCAGACCTGGTCCAGATCTGCTCCTGCCCTTCACACCCATCATTAGCTCATCTCCAGGCTGCCCTACAAGGTGGTCACACCAGTCAGAGCTGCACGAAATCTCATTCTGGGAGATAAGTTTCTCCCTGACTGGTACCAGGCTTCATCCATTTCCTTCTCCTGGTATGAGACCCCTACAGGAATTCAATTTCTTGGCTACATTATCTCAAGAAAGGGCATAAGTATCTCCTTAGACTATCTCCATTCTAGTCAAGATGGTCATTGTTCTGGTGGAGGCTCCGCCTCAGCCCCTGGCACCCATATACCCAGAGTCCAGAATGTTCTGATGGAAGCTCCACCTCAGTCCCTGGCACCCTGGGATCCATATACCCAGAGTCTGGAATGATTAGGTGGAAGCCCCATGTCTCTCTCTCCCCAGACCCTGCCCCCTCAGAAAGCCCACCAAACACGGCTCCTCCCCCAGAGATGCTCAAGACCACTCCCACAGGGTATTTAAACTGCCCCCCAGAAAAAAGACACACAGTTTTCTGGTCTCTCCCGTCTTTTCTCTGGGGGCCCAGAAGATCATCCAGGAACACTTTACCCATTAAACCTGGGCTTTTTCTTAATTCATTTTGACTTGGTCTGATTTGGATTGCTGTGTTGATGGAGAGGCTAATCAGGATGCAGAAACTTTTCAGTCACATGACCAGGTTTATATTTCAGGAGAGCAATGCTCACTCCATCTTGTCTCATAGTATTCTAACTTTATCCAAGTCACCGACCATTTCTGCCCGGATGGTGGTGGTAGTTTCTCGACGGTGTTGCCCTGTTCTTTCTTGCTGACCAAATCTGACCCACATCTACCTTAGTATGGCCCATGGGCTAAAACAACTTATGGACATTTCTTTTTGTCTTTGTTCATTAAATACCATCCAATAAATTCTTCTGTTTTGGCCACTGGCTCAGGAAGCCTAAGTGTTTAGATATAAACTTTTTTTATATGGCCTTTTTATAGACAAGACCCACTAACCTCTGTCACAGCATTATCAGGCAGGCCTGGCCAGGAAACCTGCAGCTCCCTAGGCCACCGGGGAAGCTCCTTCGGAGGACTGGTTACCATAGAGTTGCAAGAGTTAGGAGTCTAACAGGACACAGCAAACACATAGAGATGAGCAGAAGAAGGAAGCAGCCATGGCCTGCCCTTGAGGCACAGAGGATGTGGTGTTACTGGCTAAGAAAGCAGGGCGGAGATCCTGGTTCTTACTGTCTCATCCTTGGTTTCACACCAGTACTTCCTACTGAAGCCAACCGGAAGGTTGTCTGCTGTGGGATGTTCTGTATGGCAAATGTGTTGCTAATTAGTCAATAAATAAAACACTGATTGGCCATTGGCTAGGCAGGAATTGTAGGCGGGACAAGGAGGAGAATAAAGCTGGGAAGTGGAAGGCTGAGTCAGAGACACTGCCAGCCGCCATGATGACAAACAGCATGTGAAATGCCGGTAAGCCACGAGCCATGTGGCAAGGTATAGATTAATGGAAATGGATTAATTTAAGTTGTAAGAACAGTTAGCAAGAAGCCTGCCACAGCCATACAGTTTGTAACCAATATAAGTCTCTGTGTTTACTTGGTCGGGTCTGAGCGGCTGTGGCACTGGCAGGTGAGAGAGATTTGCCCTGACCGTGGGCCAGGCAGGAAAACTCTAGCAACAGTTGTCAGCAAGGGAGGCTAAAGAATGCAACCGAGCCACACAGGGAAGAACAGGGTATCTCTGTGTCAGCGCGGATGCACAGGGCAAAGGAGTGGATCACCAAAGCTTGTCTCTCAGTTTGAGGCAATGTAAGGAGAGCGTCCACGCTGTGCCTGGAACCAAGACTCATCACTGTTGTCTCCATGTGTGCCGTTGTGAGGTTCTGCCCTGCAGATGGGTCCGTATTAGGTTGTCTAACCGAACATGACTAAGGCAAACGTCAGATTGTCTAGTTACTGTGACAAAAGCTATTAGAAAAACGAAGGGTTTCTCTGGCTCCTGGTTTGAGGATACAGTTGATCATGGTGGGGAGAGCATGGGACCAGGAATGCAAGGCAGCCAGTCACATTGTGTCCACCGTCACTGGTGTTCAGCCCAGTTTCTCCTTTGTGTTCAGTCCAGGACACCACCCCATGGATGGTGCCACATACATTTAGAGTAGGTCTTTACACCTCAACTAACCCACTCCAGAAAACCCCTCATAGACAAGACTTGTTTCCACGTTGATTCAAAATCTCATCCAGTTGACAATCAAGATTAAGAAAAGCACTGTATTTAACTGGCTTAGACTAGAATTTTTGAGTAAGGAACAAAATGGGACCACACTTGTGGCTCCCAAACACATGAGGTAGGGCCCAGAAACTTCTATGGGCCCCTTCTTTCCTCCAGTGACATCATCCATGCTGCTTACCACACAGAACAGAAACACGGTAATAATATAAGTTCGCTGGGCAAACTCCCATGAGGCTTTGGTCTGTGGGGAAGTTTTTCCTAGAGGTGAGGAGATTGTTAGAAGAATTACACTCTGCCCACTCACACAGAGTTTTCCTTCCCGAGGTCTGTCTGCTGTGCCAACCTCTAAAACCACAAGCGTGACAGCTGAGTTTAACAAGCTTCCTCTTTTAAATGCCAGCCAATGAAGTCAATGGCGGGTGTAATAACATGAGGAATGAAGCCAGGATGGAAAGTTTTTTGTCACCTTGAATGTCACATGCCGGAATGAAAAGGTGCAAAGACTAACATGGGCTACTTACTCGGGACACTGTCCAAACAGAACCCCAACGACTAGCTGCTTAGAAACTCACCACATTCAGTTTCTAACAAGGTGAACACTGGGTCCGGAGAGTGAAGGGCTCTAGGAGCCTCCTCTGAAGCTTTGCAGAGAAGGCTGTGCCTTATTCCTTCAGCCATCCCCAGAAGAGGTGTGCCTCTGCCCGTCTTCTTCCCACATAACTTGTCAGCGTGTGAGCGTGACATGGATGAATGCAGGCAATAAATGTGTGCACGATTTGGTCTTCCAGACCAGCCTCCCCCTAATTCTGCTCCTCTCGATCTTGTCTCTGGGTAAAAGCTGTCAGTTCCCAGAGAGTGAGAGCAATCCAAAGACCTGAAGCGGAAGGAACTCTTCCCACCCGGCTACTGTGTTCCTCTCCAGCACAATCTCTCACGAGAGTCTCTAAGGGAATGTTGGGCTGGAGGTTGGCTTCTAGAATTGTTGATACTAACCTAGAATGACATCAATGACTGATAAAAGTTTTAAAAAGTATGACATCTGAATGTACTTAAATTTTCTATTTTAATTTACTTGCATTTTTATTTAAATTCATTTTTAAAAGAAACCTTATATTAGTGTAACAAATACAAAATTCATTCAACTTTCCAGAAATAGAAGGTAACCAGGAAAACAAAATAAGGTTATTCTGTGCCTCAGAAAGCCCAGGATCTGACACATGAGCTTTGTGTTGAAGAGGGGGAAATTGGCAAGTGTGGAGAGAGCTGGTAAAGACTGACTAGTGCTGGGACGATGACATTGCTCACCAGGTAAGAGCGCTTGCCTCCACGCCTGACGACCTGTGTTCACCCCCAGGACCCACATGGTAGAAGGAGAGAAATGAGCCCTGCAAGCTGCCCTCTGACCTCCACATGCTCACCATGATAAGCACCCACATGCATGTGCTCACATGCATGCACACTCACAACTGAATAAATGTAATGTAAAAGATATACTGATGTGGATATAAAATGGTTTCTTTTAAACAACCGGAAGGATGGAAAGATCAGGCGGGGAAGGGCTGGTAGAGTCTGTGTGGCACTGCAGTTTCTAATCTCATTATTGTGACCACAAACCTGAGGAGAAGCAACTTAAAGAGGCCAAGTCTGCTTTGGCTCACAGTTGGAGAGCGAACGGTCCATCCATCATGGCGACAGAGGCCCCCTGGAGATCAGGATGGTGGAAGCAAGTGGCAGAGCCAGGCTGTCATCTTAAAAGACCAAGAAACAAAACAGACAGGAAGTGGAACTAGACTGGAAAACCTCCAGGCCCATCCCCAGAGACACACTTCCTCCCTGGAAACTTTAATTCCTAAAAGCTCTGTAACCTTGAAACAGTGCTACCAGCTAAGAACCAAGTATTCAAATGTCCCCCATGAGCTTGCGGGAGACATTTCTTAATCAAAGGACAACAGTTGGCCACGCCAAGTTTGTCTAGGGGCAGAGACACCAGGACCAGTTCTGTAGACCTTGAGATCTGAAGGAGCTGAGTGAAGCCCGTGGCCAGGAAGGCGGGCCAAGGACAAAGGCCGGGTGCTGTGGACACGCAGGAGAGTGGGAAGGGGTGTCACTGTCTAGTTCATTTCTGTTACTGTGATAAATATCCTGATATTTATCAAAAGCAACTCGGGAGGTGGGAAGGATTTATTATACCTTACAGTTCTATGGTACAGTTCATCACTGCAGGGAATTCATGGGGACAGGGACACAAAACAGCTAATACACCCAGAGTCAAGAAATCCAGGCTACATCTGATGTTCACAAAAGTGGAGGACGCAGACTCCTACCCACAAAGATCCTCTAATACAGAGCACCAGCCGGCTGACCCTTCCAGAACAGCTGCCCCAGCTGTTCTCCTCCCTCTTACCTGCTCCATCACCCACTCATGAACAGGCACTCTTTCCATTAAGGCCTGCTGAGCTCTCTGCATCCACAACTTCCTCTTCCATGGTGACCATGATATCACTCAGTTTTCCAGAGATCTCCTCACTCTGGGACATGACTCTAGGATCACCCACCCAAGGGTAACATTCACGAACAGAGCCCTCCCCTAACCAGCTGTAGTGTTCAGGGAGAGAAGGGCTGTCTCCAGTAAATCCATCACAGGGAGTTCAAGAAAATGAAGACGCAGAGCAGGAAGTTTAGCTGGGGACCAGGCGGCACTTCAGTGAAGAGCTAGACTGTATTAAGCGTCTGTTAGATAGACACATGCATTAGTATGCACGACAAAGTCATGTTAGCAACCTACACAGTTTTAACTCATGCTCCATGGTGTATGTAGCCAGCCTCACCACATCTTCGTGCATGTTAGAAAACGAACATTGAACAAACCCTTCCTGTGCAAAAACCTGTTTAAATGCACCACAGTACACAGGAACTGAGCCAACCACACTTCCTTAGGCACCCTTTTTGAATATTAGACAACTGTGCATTCAATGCACTCAAAAATGTATCCCTTGAGGGGGACATTATTTCAATCCTTCTTGTGCAAATAATGAATTGAGACTGCGAAAAGTTACATAACTTACCCATGAGCCCTTGGGAGCTAGGATTAAATCCAGGTCCTAACCACAACTCTGCCATCCAGCTTAGAAGATGGAACACCCAAATGACATTCTAGAAAAGCTGCCCCAGAGAAGACTCCAGCTTATTAGCATGCCCCGCCTCCGTGAAATTATAACTTGCCCACTATGCAGTGGCACCTGCTGAGCTCTACTCACAGACGTGGCATAGGGGGAGCCCAGGACAGAAAGCAAGTGCTTTCTGTAGTTTACTTTCTGTTGCTGTGATAAACACCATAACCAAAAGCATCTTGTGAGAGGAAAGGGTTTATTTCAGCTTCCACTTGCAGGTCACTGTCTATCACTGAGGGAAATCGGGACAGGAACTCAAAGCAGAAGCATATAGTAGAAGCAGAGGAGGAACACTCTTTACTGACTTTCTCCCTCTGGCTGATGCTCAGCCAGGTTTCTCATACACCCAGGACCCTCTGCCTAGGGCGGCAGGGACTGCCAATCGTGGGCTGGGCCCTCCCACATCCATCAACAATCAAGACAGTTACCCATAGATAAAGCCACCGGCCAATGAGATCTGGGCAGTACCTCAGATGAGAGCCCCTGCCTCTTCTCAGGTGACTCTCGATTGTGGCACGTTGACAGTAAGAATTAGCTGGGACAACAAGGTTGTGAGACCCGCGTGCAAAGCCAGAGCCTGTGGCGGACAGTTAGCAGAAAGTCACTTTGGACTGACGGCCCAGCTCTGCTGAAATGAAAGGGGACCCAAGTCCAGGGCACAGGGCATCTCATAGAGCAAAACACTGGGAAGCAGACAAACAGACCCAGAACTGGAGCAGAGAGCCTGAACTACGCATGCTCCGTGCACCTGCGTGACCTTCCCTAATTTCACCTCCTTGCTTTTTCCATGCTGGTTCACAGCTCTTCTCCTGCCACGAAAGAAATAAAATTTTTACAGCCCGTGGGTACACTGAAGAAATAGAACCACTCTTGAGGATAGAGGGCAGAGGCAACTTCCTCTTTGGTCCACAAAACTACCCCCCAAAAAAGCAGTCCTCTGCCCCACGCAGGGCACCACTGACTCTGCGCTGGGAGTTTTGAAAACTGGCCGCATAGAATTAAGGCTAATGTGCGGTCTGTGTGTCCCTGGGCAAGCTATTAGTCTCTCTGAACCTCTGCTCCACAGGAAACACCAGTCTGGGAGCACTGAGTGATGCCTAGGGACCCAGTGCTGTGCTCCACATTTAGAACATTTTCAGGCGTGGATATGCAGAGGTTAACATCTCTGAGTGGGATTGCTTCTGTCTCAAGGGGCGGGACTTGAGGTGGTTCTTCTCATTGACATAGGAGTACCAGGCAAAGGAGCCAATCTACCAACTAGATGATCTAAGACCCTCCAAACCTCTAAATTTGACTTTTTTTTTTCCCCATTAAATTTGTTTAGATTTATTTTATGTATCTGAGGGGTTTGCCATGTACCACTCTTGGGCCTGGTGCCCACAGAAAGTCAGAAGAAAGTGTCAGATCCTCTGAAATTGGAGCCACAGGCAACTGTGATCCACCATGCAGGTGCCAACTGAACCCATGTCCTCCAGAACGCAGCAAGTGCTCTTAGCCACTGCGTCATCTCTCCAACTCCTGGACTTTTCTTTTCTTTTCTTTTTTTTCAAATCACTGGGACAGATAATTACCTTTACCTGCCTCACAACCTAGAGAAAGCCTAACGCAGATCAGAGATATGAAAATGTGGGTGTAATGACATGGCACATGGGAGGCCTTGGTGGGTTGGACCATGGTGCTCCGGTGGGTGAGGGAGATGCGGCCAGCAGCGGCGTGGTACAGTGAGAAGAATATATATATATAATATATATATATTATATATATATATGAGAGAGAGAGAGAGAGAGAGAGAGGGAAAGAGGGAGAAAGAGGGCGGGAAAGAGGGAAAGTGGAGGCGTGCACATCTCATGGCGAGAAAGGGAGGAAGGGGAAGAAGAAGGAGAAGGGAGAGGAGGCTTTACGTCAGGACACAGGGCGGGTTCCCAAAGGGTGGACCAGAATGCCAATAATGGGGGCTAAAAGGTGGCTTCACAGTTGAAAATACACACTGCTTCTGCAAAGGACCTGAGTTCAATCCCCAAAACCCAAGTCAAGGGGCTCAAAACCACCACTAACTCCAGCTCCAAGGGATCTAACACCCTTTTCTGGCCTCCTCTGGCACCTGCACTCACATGTGCACACTGTAGTGCACTTAAAAATAAAATAAACATTTAATCTATAAAAATGTCATCAACTCTAACGTGATATTAGAATGTCATCATTTATTGCGATTGGAATCATGATAAGCCAAGCTCCTCTCGCCCAGCAGATGCACGCACCCCCTCTGAGAGCCAACTGCTCTTCATTTTTGGAAAGGAGAGCTAGGTACTGTTGCCTTCAGGTCCACACCATTGAAAGGAATGTGTGATTAATATCAGAGGCACTATTACAGCTGCTGCTGTGGGTGAGCTGTTCACATCATCAGTGTCAAGAGCCAGGCTGCTAATGTATTTATGCATACGGATGACAACCAGGAAAAGCAATTAGGACTTGGGCATCTGTGCTTTTGTGATTCCTGCTCGATGGACTGGGCAGTGGGGCTCACAGAAACCCATGACAACAGTTGCTAACTGCGGACGGCCTTCCCTCCCCGGGGGTCAGGTTCACTGTCTCTTTATATGCCAAGCAGGTCGGGTTTGTACCCCAAGCCCTCACGTGTTCCCTTTCATGGGCCAATAGGACAAGCATTGGGAATGCTGCAGGAGAAAGCTGGGAAACAAGCAGGGAGAGGGAGGGTTGTGGCGATTCTGAGGTCTTCCTGGGGCTCTTTCCAGCTATCAATTAGTGAGGCCCCGCAACAAGAGGAAAAGTAGGTCAATATTATCATCCCAGCTTCGAGGATGAGAAAACAGACTTAGGAAGAATGACTCGCCCAGGGCTGAGCCACGGATCCGAGGAGCTGAAGCAGAATTTGATGGAAGAGTCCCCGACGCGGAGTCCTTAGCCAAGTGTGCTTACTTAGCATGCAGAAGGTGGTCGATAATGAGCAGACTCACAGAGTGAGTCTGAAGCTGATGCATGAATCAGATGGGTGCAGATTCCAGGTCCAATTCAGACCAGTTCAGATCCTGAAGCCTCTAGGATTTTGTTTGTTTGTTTGTTTGTTTTTGTTTTTTTAAGAATGTGCCTCTCCCAACTGGCACAATGCAAGGAAAGGATTTGGATGTCGACCAATTGAAAATGAGGAAGTAATCTGATGTTCATGGTAGACATTGCTTTGACTATCTAATATCTGAATAGTATTCTTACTAAGAAACAAAGAGGAATTGGGAGGACCTTTCCCAATCCTTCCCCTGCTGCCTAACCCCATGGAAGGCGAATTAGCTTCTCTTTTAACTCTCAGGGTAGATTAGTGGTTATGTGCTAGAGAGAGAGAGAGAGCAAGATCAAGGGTTGGGGCCCAGTAGCCACAGGCATTGTGCCCAGTGGGGTGGCACAGTTCTCATGAAGCCATTTCCATGCCAAGCCTTCGGCTGTCTTTCACTTCCCGTGTCCCCACCCCCAGGGCCTCGACACCCATTTCCCTATCCGGTCCAACAAACGCTTTGTATCTTAAATTAACCATGCTCTCTTGTATTGTTCACAACTCCAACCAGTACAGTTTCTGACCTAGAAACATTTGCCAAGACGAATCACAATTGCCAGCTTCAGATTCCTGCACCCTGCTGGTGGGACCTCTCCTAATCCTTCCCCACTGCCTAACCCCATGGAAGGCGAACACGGGGAAAATGTACCACCAAGAGCAGTTGGGCAGTGATGGTCATATGTTTTGGGACTCAGTTCCTCATATCCTCAGACATATTTTTCTACAGACATACATGCAAAAATGACTTACGCATAAATCACTTTACATGTGTGTGTCTGCACAGTGGCAAGGGTAAAAGCCTGCCGGGAGATGGCTAGCTGGGTGAATTATCAAACACAGTAGAGAGTTATTGAGTTCTTTTTGTAAATGAGGGTGTTTTCTATATGTCAGAAAAAACACAATAAGTCACAGGCTCCGAGTAATGAGTATAATATTCTATCTTTTATACAAGCAGGAAAACATAAGAATCCACATTTTCTTTCTTAAATAAACATAAGGCCGCCAAGCAGGTAATAGAAAAAATATTAAAAAATAGTGTTTTCCCATGAGAGGAGAGAGAATGGGGCCAAATAGAAAACAAGATGGGATGAGTGCTTTTTATTGATGAGTATTCTTTTTGTAATTTCAGAATTTTAAAATAGCCAATAGGCTTTTATTAAAAAAAAAAAAAAAAAGGGGGAAGCAAGATGGCTTAGAGGGTAAAAGCACTTTGCCCAAGTCTGACAACCTAACTCTGATCCTTGGATCCCATGGTGGAAGGAGAAAACCCACTCCCAAAAGTTGTACTCTGGCCTCTACATTATGTATCATACATAGCATGTGTACACACACACACACACACACACACACACACACACACACACAAATAAATAATTCAAGGTGTTACCTCAAAAAACCAAAAAGCATCTGAAATCTAATTCATTGGACACCTCCCACCCCCACTTCCCCCCACCCCCGTCCATCTATCACCTTCAGTATGCGAAGGGGGCAGACCCAAGCAAATGCTGAAGCCTTTCTGCCAGAGCCTTCTCTCAGGAGGTCGCCTTTCACACACTAAGAATGGAGTCCCAAGGCCAGAGTGTTGCAGTGTCTAGAATACACAAGGCCCTGGGATTGATCCCAGAACAAAAGGAAAAGGAAAAATAAAGAATAGACTCTGGTTCACGTTACTGAGGAGGAGACTTGACTGGTCTTGAAAGCCCAGTGGATGATTCAGGTACAGGAGGATGTGAAGGTTCCGAGGACCTTTGCTTTGTGGGATACAAAAAATATTTCACTCCAGAAGTGCATACTCTGGAGATGTGTCTTCTCAAATCATATAAATCATTATCCTCTGCATGGGAGACCCACTATACAGAAACAGGCAAGGAGACCATTCAATGTGAGGCCTGGGGTTTGAATGAGAAAGGATGCCCATAGACTCGTGTGTTTGAGCACTTGTCCCCCAGCTAGTGTCATTGTTTGGGTAGGTTTGGGAACCTTTAGGAGGTTGAGCCTTGCTGGAGGAAGTGGTCTAACCAGGGACACAGTCCATCATGATGGGGGTGGGCTCTGAGGTTTTATTGCCCAACCCTACTTCCTGTCCACTCTCTGCTTCCTGACTGAATGCAATGTGACCAGACTGTTCACAATCCTGCTGCACAGCTACTTCCCCATCATGTTGAACTATGTCCCTGCTTAGACCATGAACAAGCCCTTCCTTCCCCAAGTTTCCATCTTAGTTGTTTTTCTATTACTGTGATAAAAACCATGACCAAGGCAACTTATAAAAGAGTTTATTTTGGCTTATGGCTTCGGAAGGATAGGAGTCCATTGTGGATGGGAGATATGGCAGCCTGAAGCAGGAGCAGGAAGCTGAGAGGTCACATCTTCAGCTATGAAGCAGAGAGCAAACAGAAAGTGGGGTGAGACTTTAAACTCTCAAAGCCCACCCCCAGTGACATACTTCCAGCAAGAGCCCCTCCCCACAACCTCAGTTCTGCCGACTGAGGACCAAGGGTTCAAATTCCTGAGCCAATGGGGAACATTTCTCATTCAAACCAAACGGTTCTTTTGTTAGGTAGGCATTTTGTGACCGCAATAAGAAAGCTACTGATATAATGAGTTACTGGGAAATATGGGGTCCTGGCAAATTCTTTGTACCACTGAAGTGTGTCTGGTGTGATTACTCCACAACCATTGCCTAATGAAGAGATTTGTGCCTTCTTGCCTAGATGCCCATGGATCAAACTCAAACCAAGGTCCCTGAGATAAAATGGACTTAGTTATCCTCTAAGCTATCTCTTGAAAATCAATAATATTTCAAATTTAATGAGTTGTAGGACAAGGAAATTAGAGTTGGAGTAAGCAGTATTGATTAAATGAGTCTGTCAACGGGAATCTGTAAGTCTGCTCTGTAATTAAGTAACCCACGTAGAGTACAATGGACCTAATGCCATCACTTCTGTGGAACTATCAGAGGGCTGGCTGCTTGGTCCTCAGGAAAAGTCTTTCCCATGCCCTAGCTGGCATCCATGCCCCACCTGGCACAGACACCCCCGCCCTTCTTGCAGGCAGCAGCAGGCTCCACGACCAGCAGCTTCCCCACCACTAACTGTCCTGCTCTAGTCTCAGAGATACAGCAGACTTGAACATCAAATTGAAAAATGGCAAATTAAAAAAAAAATCATGTTGGAGAAACTGCCGTTGGCCCACGAGCCTCAGTGGAACGGCACTCTCCCATTGGTGCAGACTTTAAAGCCTCCCTTGTGTTTTCTATTTCAGAGAAGATTGGGGATGGCTAGGGCAAAATCTCACTGATTTCATAAAAGAAAGGCCAAGGGGGCAGGATTTTAGACATCTGCTGTCACTATCCAACATCAAGCCTCTTAGTTCCAGCTCCCAGCACTCCACAACCTCGTCTACATCCATCTTCTCTACCCTTCCTGGGGGAACTCTGTTGTTTTTCAATCTGAGTAATGGTTGCTTTTTAATTAATTAATTATTGTTAAATGGAACCTCTGACCAGATATTATTCCTGGGATCTTTGGACCAGTGGGCATCCTGGTACATTTTATTCAAGAAAGAAAAAAAAATGAGATTGCAGGAGAAATTTAGCCCTGTCACCCATAGCATGAGCTGGAAAATCATAGCATGAAAACCTTGGTATCAAAAGGGCAGGCTGGAGGCTGGTCTGGGCACCAGCTGGCAGCAAGCTCTCAACCCTGCAGATCTGCAAAATCTGAAGCTGTCCTTCTGCTTTGGTCCTCAAGTCAGAGCTCTGTGAAGTTGACCAAGGAAAGAATGCGGCTTCTCGTTTTCAGTGTGTCTGCTCAACTAGTATCAGCTACTGTGTTAGGAATATAGAAGGATGTCCTTGACTTTGGGCAAGGGGAGAGCTTTGGGGAAAACCCATTATCAACTGGATCTAAACTGATAAAGGGCACCCTGGAGCTAGAGAAGGGTAGCAGAGGCAGTGATTTTCCAAGGCAGGTATTTGGCAAAAATGAAAACAAACTCTTCCATGACTGTACTTAGAGGCACTCAGGCTGCTCCTGCATTTGGCAGACTACAATACAGCCTCTAACCAAACTAGGCTGTCTCAAATCCAATAATAGGATTCTCTTTTATACCAAAAAGTATAGGGAAGCACCAGAATAGGCAGGTGGCATGGAGCATGTGCCTAGGCAGACTGTGAGGGGTTTGTACTGTGAGACCCAAAGTCTAAAACAAACACGAGAGCAGGGCCCAAGGTTGTTCAGGGCTTGCTGTGTAGGCAACAGGATCCATTGCACTTTCCATACCGAGACGCCCAAAATGTTTGTGAAAGTGTTGAAGACACAAGCGTGGGGCAGGAAAGTGAAATCAATACAAACCTTTTAAGTAATAAAAGAAATGAAAACAAAATAAAATCTGCAAGAACTAGGGTTTCATAGTTAGACTGAAGTCCCACTCTCCCCCTTCCTGGTCCTGGAAGCCTGAGCAGTTTCTGGCCTCCCGGAGGCCCAGTCTCCTGATGTATAAGGCAGGCTGGGAAAGCACAGATGTGGTAGGGTGGAGGGCAGAGAGAAACCACCAAGGCAGACTGGAGCAGAAGACAAGTTTATTTAGATCCTCTGAGTGAGCAGCAGGTAAGCCAGCAATGAAAGAATCCCCAGAGACAGTAGACTGTGGCTGCTTTAATTTGGGAATTGTCTTCTTTGGGGGTTTGAGGTCCTCACTATGCAAATGAGGTCAGTTCTGATTGGTTAAACTTAAGTCTGGAGGTTGCTGGAGTTAGAGTGTTTGGCCATGTTCCTTCTTGCCACCCCTAACATTGTGGCTCAGATTTTTCTGTTTCTCCTCAGTTGATAGTTACCCACAGAGGTGGTTGTGAGGACTGGATTAAACATGGGCAAAAGTGTGTATGTGCCAATGGATGGGCAGCTGAGGCCACGTTTTGTTTGTCAGGTTTTTTTCAGCTTGTAGTCAAGTTTCTGGAACAGTAATGTGTCCCCCAAGGTGTAGGCTAAGTTTACAATGACTCACAACCCTGGCTGCATATGTGAGAGTGCAGAGAGATTCAGTTTAAAATAACCTGCACCTGAGGCTAGAGAGATGGTTCCATGGTCAAGATCACTGGCTGCTCTCCAGAAGGACCTGGGTTCGATTCCCAGCATCCACATGGCAGCTCACAACTATCTGTAACTCCAATTCCAGTGGGTCCAACATCCTCTTCTGATTTCAACAGGCACCAAGTGCTCATGTAGAACACCCATACATATAATAAAATGACATTTAAAATAAATAACTTGTACCTAACTGCACAGCAAATTAATTTGTTAAAGCAGAAGTCTTGAGGGTGGTGGCTAAACCTTAGTATTTTCACAAGTGCAGCCTGATGTTGAGTTCCACTCAGGGAAAGGGAAATAAAAAATGTACCAGGAGGAAGAGAAGGAGAAAGTGGTGTAGGAGGAGGAAGAAGAGCAAGAAGGGGAGGAGCTGGAGAAAGAAAGAGAAGGAGAAGGAAGAAGAGGAAGAAGGGGGCAAAGATGAAAAGCAGAGTGAGTAGACTCTCGAATGGGAAAACAGATGAACCAAATAAAGAAGAAATCTACAGTGAGGAGGGTCTACGTGGCTGTCTTCTGAACTGAAACATCCCTTAGAGAGGGAGAAAAGGGGCTCACCAGCTGCAGGAAGTGAATTAAACAAGGCTCAGGAAGTTCACAAAACTTACAAAGTTCAGAAAGTTACAAGGTTCACAAAGGCCCTCTCTAGAGTTTTATAAGCAGCAACCATTGCTGGTGAGAGGAGAGTCTCCCACTGGTCAAACTGCCTCTAAGCTGCACAGAGGGGTTGGTTCTTCTGTGGTTGTGCTCCTAGAATTAACCTCAAAGTCCACTGGTTTGCTAAGCAGAGGGTGGAGTTATTTCTTTGGACTCTCATCAGCACCCCACCTAGGGTGAGTGGACGTCTGTTTACATCTCCCTGGAAAAAGTCACACAGGAAGATCACTTTCCACAACAGTGAGGAGTGGAACCCCAGCAGCAGAATGGTGAAGGGTTTTCCTTAAGACAGAGACATCCACTGATGTTAAAACTGGCTACTGTCTCCCAATGAAAGCAGTCACACCAATGAATATATGTGTTTTGTGAAGAGATGGAGAAGACGGGAGAGGGAAAGGCCAGTGACCATCATTTAGGCTGACAAGGGACATGCAGAGCAAGAAGGCACAGAAAAACTCATGACAGGAGTCGGAGGCACCCAGGAACAAAATCCTGGGAAGTGCAGCCCACCACCATGCTCTTAGGAATAACTGTGGGGATCTGTTTCATCTACAGCGTAGAGAAGGGGAACTGGACTCAGCTCGGGTTACACCTGGACACAGCCCACACCAGGCATATTCTCAAGACAATCCTACCTACCATCAGCCCTGGAGCCAGGCATAACGGTGCATGCCTAGAGTGCCAATATTTAGAATGCTGAAGCAGGAGCACTGCCCTGAGTTCAAGGCCAACCTGGGCAGCATTGGAAACTCCAGACCAGCCTGGGCTAGATTATAAGACCCCCATCTCAAATCAGCAACAAAAAATAATAGCAGTGAACCCTGACATGTTGAAATGCTGATTCCTGGCACACTCCCGATTTGATATTGAAGCCATCATTCTAGAAACCGTACAACCAAAGCCTGGGGGAGGCTACTGCAGCAGTCTGCCTCTTTGTAAATAGATCTTTTGGTCATTTCTCCAACTTTAAAGATTTTATTCAGATTTAAGTGTGTGTTTTGCCTGCATGTATGCATATGCACTTTGTGTGTGCCTGGCGCCCCAAGGAGGCCAGAAGAGGGTATCAGATCCCTTGGAACTGGGGTTACAGATGATTGTGAGCCACCATGTTGGTGCTGGAAACTGAACGTGGGTGCTCTGTAAGAGCATCAAGTGCTCTTAACTGCTGATCCATCTCTTCACACACACACCTCAAATGTTTATTTTTATTAGCAAATATATGTCAGTACATGGGTCTTGATGATCATTCATAAAATCTATGACTAGGAGGCTCACTCTGATACACCTCTATAACGTTCCCTGATTCCCAACATGCAAATATCTGTTACTCAGTGAAAGTGAGGAGAGCGCACGTCAGGAGGGAAGAGGAGCATTGCTGGATGGACAGCTAGCTGACAGAGTGACAGCCACTAACTAATTCCCTGTGTCTCTTCCAGGCTCCCCACAATCTCTTGGTAAATAGAAGCAACCCAATAGAACTCAAATAGAGTTGAATGATTGCATCCTATAATGTTTAGAAGCGTGCAGATTTTTCTCCATGTAGATGCCTCTTACAGGCATGATTGCAGCCAAACATCTAGGGTGAAATCATTCAAACAGAGCCAGTACCATTGAAGCAAGGCTTTCTGACCACACACGAACCCTTTTAGCTTTCAAAGCTTAAAAATGAAGGAAAACGTCTTCATTTAAAGATCATGAAAGTCGATTTGTGCCATTTAACATCCCTGATGCTCTTGGCACGACGGTTTCTGTAAATGTTTAAGACTTCTGGTTTGTTCTCTGTCAAATAAGAAGGAAACCACTTCAGAGCAGAAATGTTATTTCTCTGGCTGACTCAGACCCTTCCTTCTAAAAACCAAGCACCATACCTCCAAGACACTTACCCTGATGCTCAGGCCAGGGGAAAACTTCCTACCTGTGTGTCCTGAGCAGGCCTTATAACTAACTCCTTTGTCTTGAGGTTGTCTTCGTTTGTGTGTGTGTGTGTGTGTGTGTGTGTGTGTGTGTGTGTGTGTACCTATAAGATTGCATCACATCCTTCCTGGGGAATTCTGGGAATGAGCAAGGCAGCCATGTTGTATGGATGCTGCCATGGGACAATTCCAGTAGGTAACACAAGCTCCAGATTCTTTCACTGGCTTCCTATTTATCGTCATGCAGCTTGGCAGTTTCTTGTGGGGTCAGAACTCTCCACTCAATCCTGTTTCCACACCCTTACCTTCACAGGCATCAATCTTTATTAAATACTTTCCTCCTCAAACTCTATTTCAGTGTGCTTCCCAGGACGACAGACCCTAGGAAACCAGGAAATGGTTGCAAATAAATGAGTGAGTGAAAAACAAAATAGAATGTAAGAACATATTAACAATATACACAAAAATTAATAAAAGAGGTTACAGACACACACAAATATTTGTCAACTTGACACAAACTATATCGTCTGGGAAGAAGAAATCTCAGTTGAGAAAGTGTACCCATCAGATTGGCTTGTAGTCAAGTCTGTGGGATGTTCTCTTGATTAATGATTGATGTGGGAGGGCCCAGCCCATGGTGGGTGGTGCCAACCTAGGCAAGTAGTCTTGGGAGCTGAAAGAAATATTTAAACATGAGCCCAAGGAGTAAACCAGTATGCAGTGTTCCTTCATGGCCTCTGCTTCAGTTCCTGCTTTGAGATCCTGCCCTGACTTCCCTCAATGATTGATGATAACCTGGAAGTGTAGGTCAGATAAACCCTTTCCTCCCAAAGCTGTTTTTGGTAATGGTGCTTTTATCACAGCAATAGAAGGCAGACTAGGACAGGTGCAAATTGAAGATATCTCAGTGGCACTCAGTGGCTACCACTGTCAGCTAGAGATGCAATTGAGGTGATGAGGAAGTCTCCAGAACATTCCTATGCAGTCTATAGTGCATAGAGATACAGATTGGATATATAGACATAGTGTGTAGGGTGTGCAGGCAGCACCCCTTCCTACACATGCCTTCTGCCAGACTCTACTGTAGTTTGAATGAGAAGTGCCCCTAATACGCTCATGCACCTAGACTTGGTTCCTAGCTGGTGATGCTGTTTGGGAAGGTCATAGACCCTCTTGGAGGCAGAGCTTTGCTGGGAGAAGGGGCCACTGTGGGTGGTCCTTGACGTTTCTCTGCCTAGTCCCTGGAACTGAGAGCCACACCAAAGCCTCCCTTTTCTGTATTGCTTCTTGTTGGGTATTGGTTGCATCAATGAGAAAAGTAACCACCACAGACACAGTGTTGTCCCATCTCATTCTCCGAGCTGCTCCTTGAATGGAAGTCCATCAGCTTCATTCTGCAAAGGCTGGACAGGATGCCTCTCCCAAGCGAGAGGAGCAGGAGCTTGCTGTCAATCCCATGGCCACTGAGCTGCAAAGCTGGCAAGCAAATTCTTTCTGCCCAGCTCCAAAGAAAACTTCTCCATGGTTCATTCCACACCTCTGTCATCCATGCAAATGCTTCAGCTGGTCACCTCTTCTCAGCATGGTCAGACTGGCTGGCTGCAAGCAAACGCTTGGCTTGACATTTCCTTCTATCAAATTAGCTTCTCCAATGAGAGCCTGCTCCCTTTGTTTGAAGTGTAGCATCTCATCCTGTGTGGATAAATAAACCTTTCTTGAGCAATGCCCATTTTACTTTAATAAGATTTTAATATTTATTCTTTGAAATTTTCATACACTTATACAATGAATTTTGATCATATTCATCCACCACTACCTCCCTCCAACTCTCTCTAGTGACCCTGATTTCCCTCACAAATTCATGTCCTCTATTTTGTTGTTGTTTGTTATCAATAACCCCAGTGAGTGCTGTCCATATACACATGGGCCTGTGGCCATCCACTGAGAAATCTACCAGCAGTCAAGTCCCCAAAGTAGAGTGACTCACCAGCCCTCAGCAGCTATCAACTACCAATAGCTCCCCCACCAAGAGTGAGGCCCTGTGGTAGTCTTAATGTTGCCTTTAGTGATATATGAACTGTTGTTAGGCTTTTGTTTGCTTTGTTGTGATTTTTCTGTTTTGCTGTTTCTTTTTGATGTGGTGGGGAATGACAATGATGATGATGAATTAATACTAAGAAAACTGTCCTTTATCACCTAAAAATCACAACCTTATTCTACAGTGAGAATGATTTTCTGTTAAATGAATCAATGATTGAGATAGTTCTGAGGCACTAAAGGGGGTGTAAGAATGTACAACTGGAGCTGGGGAGATGGATCAGTGAGTAAAAGCATTTTCTGTGCAGGCATGAGGATACAAGTTCAGAGCCCCAGCACTCACAAAAACAGCCAAGCATGGCCACAAGCCCCTGTAATCCCAATGAAAGGCAGAGACAGGAGGATCCCTGGGGCTTGCTGGATGCCATCCTAGCAGAAAGGTGGCAAGTTCCAGGTTCAGGAAGAGACCCCATGTCAAAGGATAAAAGGTAGAGAGTAATAGAGGAGGATACCGATGCCCTCCTCTGGCCTCTGCACACATGCATGGGTGCACATATCCATATACACCTGTGCATACACATGCATACACCACACACCCATGGACATGTATACAACACACACACACACACACACACACACACACACACACACACACACACACTTTGAAGAAGTACTGCAGTTCTGAATTCCTGGAGATGCAAAGTATTTCATTGGCAAAGCAGAAAACTAACATATATTTGAAAAAGAGTAATTACTGGTTAAAAAAAAAAAAAAACAAACAAACCACCTATCCTTTCAGCATAATTTAACCAGAGGTAAAACCTAGTAAGCAAGAGCTGGTCGGGGATTAAAAAAAAGAAAAGGAAAATAAAGTGCTTGTGGGAATGAAAAATGGAATTAAAGATTTAAAAGATGAAGAGGGAATTGGTAAATAGGATGCCCAAAAGAGACTGAACTTATAAATAATTAGTGATACAAGGAGAAAAATCACAATGATTTAACCAGAAGCAAAAATGAAGTCCTATCACTGGAATGGAGAAAATCTATAATTCTGAAGCAAAGTATCTGACCCAATAATTCTCTTCCAAAATGGTTGTCAAAGAAATGCATTCTTAGACAGTAAGTTGAACCCGTTATCTGTTGCCATGGCAACAGGTAAACCCACAAAACTTTAATAAGATACAATGATAAGCGTTTATTTTTGTTCATGAGGTAAGGGGTTGGCCAGGGAGTCCTGTTGATCTGCACGCTGCCATCTCTCCTACCCACGGCTTTGTCTAGACAATGGGGTCCACTTGACTGGCACATGTCTCAAACTCTGTTGTTCTAGCTTGGTCTCTGGGCAGCAGCAGGGCTCCAAAAAGAACAGACACACACCTGTGCTCTCCATCTTCTGTCAAGTTGTCTCCTACGCTGTTAGTCAAAGAAAGTCACATGATTGAGCCAAAGTCAGGCTATAAGGGGGAGAAAGTTACTAGTTGAATGAAGTGAGCACAAAAAGGCTCTGCAGTGGGACCATTCATGCAGTTATTCTGTCTGCCCATGATCTGCAGCTAGAGACCACCAGATCGTGATAATCCTGTTGAGTCTATTCCTCATGTCAATGAAGTTGGAAGCTAGGAAGAAGGCACTAGAAAGATTAACAAGATCTGTGTTTATGCTAAGTGATGTGGGGTGCAGGGAGTTGGTCTGGATTGGATGCTGTTGGGATACAGGGGTATTTAATGACTGGGTATATTGGTAAACATCTCTCTGGAAGGAACAAAGCCTAGGCAAAGGCTAAAGGCATAAAAACTTTTTTTTTTTCATTAAAAAGCAGAAGTCACTTGTAGTAGCCACAGAGGGGGAGTGGGGAGGAGTTGGCCACGACTGACTTTGGATATTTATTTTGGCTTTTTTTTTTTACTTTGAGATAGGGTCTCACTTACTCTGTAGCCCAGGCTGACCCCAAGCTTGTGGCAACCCTCCACTTCCAAGTGCTAGGATTATAGGCATGAACCACCTTGCCCAGCTATGTTCGTGTTTAATCAGTGCTCACACATGACCACGCCACATCTTGCTCTGCTCCGCTCCAACACAGTCACAGAGTGAAGCCTCACCTGAAACGGATGTTCCGTGAAATCATTTATGCCCAGCACCTGAGCGCTGAAGCCCACCATTATGCAAGCCAGCTCTTGGATGTCCCTGCTGCTTTTTGCTCAGCTGCCACTCGCCACCACTTCAAGTTCATTTTAATTCTCCCATCAGTCATCTCAAGAGATGATTCAACATAGTAAACTGCAATAAAGAAAGAACTAAAGCTTTGGTATACATGAGTCAAAAGTAAGCATGAATGAACCTGCTGAAACTGAGCAGTGCCTAAATAAATATTACACAGTGAGAAAATAAGAAAAGCATTCATCAAATGAGACATGCAAGCCATATCCTGAATGTATTTGTAATGCAAACTTAAGTAAGAGCTCTTCATCAGCTTTCATGATTTCAGTCTCAGGCAGAACAGCTGAAAACTGATAGCTCAGTGGGTAAAATGCTTGCTGCACAAGTGTGAGGACCTGAGTTCAAATCCCCAGCACCACCCAAAATGCCAGGTTTAGTGATATACTCCTGTAAGCTCAGCAGGAGGCAGAAACAGGACAATTACAAGGCTCTCTGGCCAAGCCAGTCTAGTTGAAGAAGTGAACTTCAGGTTCAGTGAGAGAGTCTATCTCAAAACCATAAAACTGGAGAAATGAGATTGTAGAAAACACTCTACAGTGATCTCCAGCCTCTATACATGCATGTGCAGGTAATGTATACACACACACACACACACACACACACACACACACACACACTAGCTACTTCATGCAGCTCATCAGCCACTTTTTGACAGTACAGCATAAACTGAGGGAGGAGGTTAATCTTGTGTTGTTCCAGTTCAGAGAACATATTCTCTCTCTCTCTCTCTCTCTCTCTCTCTCTCTCTCTCTCTCTCTCTCTCTCTCTCCCTCTCCCTCCCTCCCTCCCTCCCCCCTCTACTCTTTTTTCTTTAATACAGAACCTTTGCAATCTCTCTTCTTTCTGAAGAAGGTAATCTGGGTCACAGGCCAGTCCTCAGCTCTGGAGCAGACCTGCATTAAACCCCAGATTTCTCAAGGAACAACTTTGTGATGTGAGACAGCATGGGATTCTCTGTATGCTCACCACTCAGACCGGGAATAACAATTAAAGGAAGCATATGCTGGAATCCTGGCTGCATAGTACCGTTTTCTTTTCTTTTCTTTTTTAAACCAGAAATGTTATTCATCTGTTGTAATGAGAAAAATGTGAGAGGGCTATTGCTGCCCAGGTGGGTTGCCATGGAGCTCTGCGGCCTTTGAGAGTCCTCTCCTCCTCTGCTTGTTTACATCCCCAGGCTCCCCCCCACCTCACCCCCAGCAGGGAAGGTATGAGTGAAATCACCCATCACTCCATGCAAACATAGCCTCCCACTAGAAAGTCACTTGGTGACATGTTTGCAGAGCCAAATTGAATGTGTTCGGTGGCCAGAAGACAAACACAGGGCAAGTGGGCATCTCTGCCATTTCCTGGGAAATTCAAAATTAAATTGGTCTGAATGGTCAGGTCCAGCCAAACTCCAACAACTGCATTCTGCAGGGCTCTGGATGAAATGGGAGCTGAGCTTGGCCAGGGAAAATGTGAGTAAACCCTCCTGGAAGTGTTCATTAGCCTTGACGGACACTTCAGGTATCAGTCCTCCCAAGCTCTGTCGGCAGAATTGTGGGCTCTGATGATTTATCTAGTTGCTATTGATCCTTCTCAGGCAATTCAGAGTGAGATTTTCATGAAAGAGCCTGGGAAATGGAGCGAGTCCCTGGGATGAGCATATTAGCTGCAATAATTCTCCACTTGGTCCCTGTGTGCTCATGTCTCTGTATAAAATAATTCTCTCTGAAATGTATACACTGGCTTCCTCTGGAGAGGACATGGTATGTTTCCACATATTGAGTTCATTTCCCCCTTTTTTTAGAGTTTCTCTCCAGAAATGTAGGGACTTTGAAAGACACATAAGCTCTGTGAAGTGTGTGAACTTCCTTGGCTGGCAGCAGGGCTTTCTGGAGGAGTTGAGGCAGCTTAGTACCAGGTCGGGGCAGCCAATCTTCAGTGTTGACCTAATGGACTTGAGATAGTACAGCGCAACTCCGGGGACGCCGGGGAGGACATTTCCAGAGAAAATTTGGGTTTTCTTCTATTCTAGTTGGTTTCATTTGAGATGAGATCTCACTATGTAGCCCAGGGCACTCTGAAACTCACAATTCACAATCCTCCTGTTTCAGACTCCTGAGTGCAGGATTACAGGCATACACTACCAGGAACCTCCAACTCAGAGAGGTACTATATTAGGTCAAGTTGTACTATACCAAGTCGTACTGTACTGTTGTACTGTACCATGTTGTACTATACCAAGTCATAGAACATAGTACAGTAGACAGTGTGTATGTGTTGTGAATATATGTATGTTCATGTGTACCTGTGAGGTTCATATACACACATAACTATAGATAGTGATATATCAGATAACTCTACCCCTTACCCATAAGCTCTGGGCTTAGAGTCATGCATCATCGTATCTGACTTTTTACATGGGTGCTAGGGATGTGAACTCAGGTCTTCTTGCTTGTGGGATAAGCCCTTTGATAGCTCATTTATCACCCCAACTGGAAGTAAATAAACATATTATGAATCAAAAATACAGAGAAGGAGTCAGGAAAATGTATGAACTAGAGAGGGGAAGCAGGAGGAAGTATCCAGTGGGAAAAGCAAGGGCAGGACCGTGAGACAAACAGGGACAGCCGCCACCATTGGTTCAACTTTTACTCCCTGAAGGAATGCCCCCAAAGAACACCTGGATGAGTAGGTACCAGCTGTCACAGCAGGAAACAGAACCACAGGAAGTTGCCTGAGACCTTGTTCCACACCTGGGCAAGTAGGTATGGCAGACAAGAGTGAGGGGCTAGAAGCTTCCAGTGAATGCTCCAGGCAACAGTCGCTGCCAGGAAGACAGCAAGCCTTGACAGCCTCACAGGTTTGGAGAACACAGAGGCCCCTATCCGTTCCAGAGCGCACCTCCATGTCTTCCCTCCTGTCTCCTGTTGCTGGTGAGTGAGGGATGAGTATGGGCGTTAAGAGACAGAGGGAAACAAGCTGGGACCACTCACTCCTCACCTGCAGGAGACCTGACAGCCAGGCCAGGGAAAAGGTTTACACTAAACCAAGTTCCGTTTGTTCATTTCACACAGAAATGCACGCTGGTGTCAGCAGGTGAAACCTAAGTCCTAGTGAGACACCCTACCTCAAAAACAAACAATACCAAGGTGGACAATACCTGAGGGTTAACATCTGACCTCTGTGTGAGCCTGCATGCATGCACACGTGCATCTGTACACGTATAAGCACACACGTACATACATATGCAAGAGGAGACTGTTAGAGGCCATTTTACTAATATGAGTAGAATTAAACTTTTTGAAAAAGGGAAAGCCATGATTTTTCTATAACTCACTATAATTTACTACATAATTGACATGAAACACTGGCAGTTCTTCATCTCCAATCACGGTGCAAGGAACTACTTGTGTGGGTTCTGGAGGCAGCTAGATGTGGGTTCCAATTCTGCTTCCACCTGTGACCAACCGCATGTGTCAGACACTGTTCGATCAAAGGAGAAACCACTACAGGTCTTACAGAGTGAAGGACCGAGAGGCTACGCACTTATGGGAAGAGTCCCAAGGAGGAAGTAGAACTCAGGAGGGTTACTGACCACCAGTCCCAGAGACGATCAGGTAGCCCAGAAGTCTAGCCTTCACCAGGCTAGGAAAATGGGAGGCCCATGGGACAGTCAGTGATGGTGCTGCCCTGCCTGAAGCATCAGCTTTGAAGCTACTGCAGGTAGGGAGGGCCAGCCGGCGGAAGAAGTGGGGTGTGAGGGAAAGCTTGCATCAGCTGGCTCCTCAGCATTCACCTTTCCTTCTATAACATTTCACCTTCCTAATTCTTTTTATGTTCTAGTCTAACCCAGAACCAGAGAAAGAAAGTGTGTTCTAGGAATCTGACTCCATTTTAGCCAAAATGACACACCATGTCATGGTGTATGGGTGACTCCAGGCAAGGTCTCGATTTCTTTGAGTCTTTGCTTCATTGCCTGCAAAACCTCAATATCAGTGTCCACCTCACGCAAGGGTTCATGGAGAAGGCATAAGTAAGGAGCCTTGTACCTGCTGTGTAGTTAAACTCTTGATAAACCTTTTCTATTATCGCTGTTACCAAAGACCTAAGATGTCCTCTAGAACTTGTTCCTGCAGAGGAGTCACCTTGAAGGGTTTTATTGGCTCGTATTGACTTCAGCAAGGAGAATGTGCCATGTTCAACAAGCAGAGCTACTAAAAGGGGGAGGAAAGTGGAGCCCAAAAGCTTGTGCTGAATCCATAGTTTGTTGATGACGTCATAAAGGACACAGGTGAGAAGTTCACCCCCTGCAGATGCTTGGTTCTATGATATCAAACAAAGTTGAGCAACTATTTGCTCCATATTGAACTATTCCTTCCTAGAAGGAGGCATATATGAGTCAGAAAACTGAAGAAAAGTACGAGGTGGGGGCTGGCCTGCAAAGATGGCTCGGTGGTTGAAACACTTGCTGTTCTTGTGGAGTATCCAAATTTGATATCCAGAAACCACATCAGGCAGCTCACAACCACCTATAACTCCAGCTCCAGAGCATCTAATGCCACCTTCTGACATTTGAGGGCACCTACACGCAGATAGTGTGTGCAAGCAAGCACACACGCCAGCACACACACACACACACATACACACACACACACACACACACACACACACACACACACACACACACGAGGAGGGGGAGGAGAGAGAGAGAGAGAGAACATGACTCAGGAAGCTGAGGACATTACTAGATTTCACAAGGTCCCAAGCCAAGGTTATATAAACAGTTATGAAGATTGTATAAGCAGTGACAGCTTCTGAAGATGAGAATATTCTTCAGTCTCTTCAGTGGAGCAGCCTGCAAGTTGAACATACAGCTTTCAATGGACACAGCTTTTGTGAGTCTCCCCCATGCTGGGGTGGAATCTTCAGTGTGTCAACCTCTCAGTCCCTCATACTCCTGTAAGTAACCCTAATAAACTCGTCAGCTCAGCAAGATAGCCTTATATAGAATTATTTCTTTGGTCTGTCACTGGCTCCCTATCTGGGCTGAAGAGATGCCTGTTTGTATTTCCCCCACAAAAGGCATCTGCCCCATCCTAGTTTGCCCAGCTATGAGAGGGAGGCATCCACTCCTCTCTCTCTCTCCATGCAAAAAGCATGCCCAAGGTAGAGTTCTACCAAATGTGAGAACTGTTGCCCCCATCCAGGTAATTGGCTTTCTCAGGCTTGGTCCATACCGTGAGAAATGCTTCCCCACCCTGCTGGGTGTAGATCCATTGCGAGCTGAGATTTTCAGGTGGCCTCTCCCTCCTGGGATCACTCACTAATCAGCAAGCTAGCCTAGGAAAGGGGGCTAGCTGTGCTTAATTCCCCACACAGGAGAAGCGGTCAGAAGTGGCATTGATACCTCCCAAGAGAATTGCTGCATTTTCCAAGACACTAAAACACACCTCAGAGTTGCCACTTGAAACCAGGGTGCTTACAGTGGCACATCCTTAAAATTCCAGCCCTGGCAAGAGGGAGCCAGGCTGATCCCTGGGCCTCACTTCCCTGTCAGCTAACTGAATTGTCAAGCTCCAGGTCAAGTGTCTCCAAAAACAAGGTAGACAGTTCCTGAGGATGACACTGAGGTTGATCTCTGGCCTTCACATGAACCTGCTCACACATGTACACACAAAATAAAACTAAAACATATTTTTCAAAAATGCAGGCAATGGACTTCTGGTTCTACCCTTGAGTCTCTGGAGCTTTTGACACGATGGCTTCTCTTGTCAGTAGAGAGGGCACGGAGGAAAAGATGGCCTTACTTCTCACGGGTTCACACGTATTAGGTACTTTAACTACTGAGCCATCTTCCCGGCCCCTATTATCTGTGTTTTCAAAATGTGGACACCAAGGTCCATACAAATCTCATCAAGATCACAGGGGAGGTCAAAATAAGGGTACTGGCTGGTTCTGGGCTATCAAGCCCACCACCCTTACTTTAAAAGCACTGGGGACTCTTGTTACTGGGTTCCATCTGCCATGCTCTCCTCCTTCATGGGGACAACACAGGTTATGGTGAGAAACCCATCACTCAAGTGAAGACAGAGACTTCAAAATGTGCCTGGGCAACCCCAGAGAAAGGTTGCTACAGTGATTCATTATCCTCCAGCAGCGTCCAGTGGCCCAGGACAATCCATCATGCTGCATTCTGTTCACCTTGCCTCTTTTCTCTGGAGTCAAGATGAATGTAAAGACTTTCTACAGCTCTCTCCTCATGACATATGTCCTTGGGCTGCAAGGCCCCCACTATACCTTTTGTCAAGGTGTTATCTATCAGAGGAAGGTTAAAATACATACAACAGTTGAGCACCATCTGTGACCTTGAACTTTCTTTAACACAGTGCTTTAGTCCACTGAAGTGGGGCTCTGACACTAACCTGCACCCCACTTCCCAGTGACCCCAACAATCATGCTAGTGACACAGCCAACTGGGCCTTGAATCCTTCAACTTCAACATTCTGCTTCTAGGCCAATGAAAAGAAGTGTCCCCATAGGCTCACATGTTTGAACTCTTGGTCCCCAGTTGGTGGTGCTGTTTGGGGGTGTTGTAAGAGGCAGAGATTTGCTGGAGGGAGTATGTCACTCAGGGTAAGCTCTGAGAAAAGTCAGTTCTTCCTGACCCCTGCTAAGCCCTCACAGCAGTGATAGACTCTGGAACCATAATCCAAAACAAACCCTTTTCTCCTCCAAGTTGCGTTTTTATTTCATCACAGCAACAGAAAAGTGGCTAACCCAGGATCTTTATTGTTCAAGCGACGGCTTTCCTTCTAGATCATGTTCCTTGTTCTCCCCAGCTGCCTCTCAACTTACATCTGCCGTGACATCTGTCCCTCTGTCTGGCTAACTACCAAGGCTTGACGCTCATCTGACTTCCACCACAAATGCCTTTTAGTCAACCCCAGTGCGTGGTGAACAAGTGTTGGCCAGGGTTCAGGCACTCAACTGGTTTGTCTTCTTCCAATTGATTTGCCACAGCAAATGTCAGGGGCCAGGTGGCTTAATTAACATAAATGTATCCCCTAGTCCTAGAGACTTGAGCAATGAAGTCAGAAGGAGACGGAAGGGTCCTGATGAGGGCTCACTTCCATGTGCACACAGCTGCCTTCTTGCTGTGTCCTCCATGACAGTTCAGTGTCTCCCCTCTCCTTCCTCACTACAGCTGCCAATGCTGCTGGATTGGGTACCTGTTCTGTGACCTCATTTAACCTAACTTCCTCTTCCAAGTTCCATCTCCAGATAGAGCCACATGGTCTGGGGGTTTGGTTTGTTAACAGAGGTTACAGTGCAGTCCATAGGCAGTACTCATGGGCAGGCAAAACAGGTGTGACCCTGTATCAGTTACTTGTTGCTATGGCAATATATCTGACGAAGACAACCAAAGGGAGGAAGAGTTAACTCTGGCTTACAGTCTGAGGGTGTAATCCGTGGTGGTGGGGATGCCCTGTGGGCAGGGTCGGTCACACTGCACCCATGGTCAGGAAGCAGAGGGTGATGTGTAGTGGCTCAGCTCACTTTCTCCATTTCATTTAGTTCTGGACCTCACCCCATGGAATGGAGCTACCCGTGTTTAGGGTGGGAAGACCTACCTAATGACCCTAACTGCACAGTCCCTCACTGACATGCTCAGAGATTTGTTTCCATGGTGACTCCAAGTCCCATAAAGTTGCCAATCAAGATAAGCCTCCATAGCCCCATCCTCATTAGCTACTGCACCTCAGTCAGGGTCAAAACTTGTCTGTAGCACAGTTTGCACATCTATAAAACTAGTCCCTGTCTCCTCCAGTCATCCAGGGTCTGGGGAGACCAAAGGTGTAAAGCCCTTGATGAAGGGATCAACACAAGGAAGAAGCTGTGATTGTGGTCCAGACAGTGATGAATCAAGTAACCACGACAGAAGTGGGTAACCACCAAGTGGCCCCATGATGGACAGGCAAGCTGTACCAGGAGGGGCTTGTCTTGGGGTCTCTATTGCTGTGAAGAGACACTGTGACCACAGCAACTTTTATGAAGGAAACACTTAATTAGGGCTAGCTTACAGTGTCAGAGGTTCAGTCCATGATCATCATGGTGGACAGGGAAGCGTGCAGGCAGACATGGTGCTGGAGAAGGAGCTGAGGGTTCTACATCTCGATCCACAGACAGCAGGAAGAGAACGTGTTCCACATTGAGCATAGGAGACCTCAAAGCCCCCCACACACACAGTGACACACTTCTTCCAGCAAGGCCATACCTACTCCAACAAAGCCACACTTCCTAATAAGTGCCACTCCCTATGGGGGCCATTTTCTTTCAAACCACCACAGGGCTCAAATCACAATCTGTACAGAATGCTTGGGAAGGACTCTCAAGAAAGTGGCCCCTGAACTAATCTCTGAAAGAAGAGCATGCTGGCTAATTTGGTGTCCAGTGGACACAAACCAGGGATATCTGGAAGAGGGAACTTCAGTTGAGAAAAAGCCTCTATCAGATTAGCCTGTAGGCAAGTCTGTGGGGCATTTTCCTAATTTATGATTGATGTGGAACGGCCCAGCAAACTGTGGGCCGTACTACCCACGGGCAGGTGATCCTGTGTTGTACAAAAAGCAAGCTGAGGAAGTCAGTAGGCGTCATTCCTGGGTAGCCTCTGCTTCAGCTCCTGCCTCCAGGTTCCTGCCTTGAGTTCCTGCCCTGACTTCCCTGTGTGATGGCCTCTGAGCTGAAATAAACCCTTTCCTTCCCAAGATACTTTTGGTCATGGTCTTTATCAGAGCAGTAGAAAGCACACAGGACAAAGGGCGGACCAGGAGGGGAAGAGAGTCTCTGGCCAGAAGAAATGAATATGTGAGAGCCTTGAGGCAGGAAAATGCATGGTGAGGAAACAGGAGTCCAGTAGGCACACCTCTTATACAAAGGAGGGCTTCTGTTCCAGAAGCTCAGAGAATCTGGCCAGAGAGGTAGAAACTCAGACCAGATTTGAAGGGTCTTCTTTGTCCTAATGACTCCAAGGAGCACTGTTAGATTTTTAAGGGTCGGGACTGACATGTTTTTATTGGCATGTTTGAAGGGGGCCCATCTCCTGGGGTGCCTCTGTGTGGTAGAGACAAAATCTTCACATAAGTTGGCCTGTCGTCTGTGTACACGGTTTCCCTCCACTCCCATAGTTGTAGGCGACAACCTGATTCCTCACATTTCATGCCTTGGGTTTCCCATGTGACCTGCACTGTTGATAATTTCCTAAGTCCTTCAGAAGTAAAAACATGCTGCAGGGGTTGTAACACATGACTCATCTGCCATTCAGATCATAGGATGAAAAAGTCTGTCACATGCTTACCGTAATGGCTGGCCCAGACAGTGAGCCCTCAAAAACCTTCAGCTAAACATACCTTCTGATTAACTAAATAAATAATTTAATTAGGCAGCCATGCCCTTTTGTGTGTGCCCATTCAGATGTGTGTGGGTGCATACGGGTGTGAATGCGTGTGGAGGCCAGAAATCAACCTCAGATATCAGAAGGCATCCACCTTGGCTTTTTGAGACAGGGTCTCTCAGTATCCTGGAACTCAGCATGTGGGCTAGATACTGGCCTGCAACCTACCTGTCTCCATCTCCCCACTTTTAGCTGAGATTAAGAGTACATTCTCCCATGGGTGGTGCTTGTTTTGTTGACATAGATTCTGGGGATGGGAGTCAGGTCTCAATTCTTGCAAGGTAAGCATTTTATTGACTGAGCTATCCCCTCAGCTCGGCCATTCCCAAGTTAAAGAGTCTCTGAGGAGCTCTAATTGGGCCTGATTCCACCTGATGGTGTAGCCTTTGGGCCTTCAGCAGGAAACACTATCAAACACATGGTTCAAGGACCTTTAATACAGCAGCTACTTATACAGAGAGAGGTATGGGAAGGGTACAGAGCTTATAGATGATATCTGAGACCCAGACAAGGGCAACAATGGCAGACATTGCCACCCAGCCATCCTCAGGGTTCTACCTCATGGTACCACCGATGTTGGTGCCCCATAGCAACATTGGCTAGGACCTTATTCTTTGACCGCTGCTCGGAGTGAAAGTCCCTGTTATCTTAAGTGCTTAGTTCTAACAAGTCGAAATCCATTCGGCCTGAAGCCTCTGGTTCTGGCCATGGACTCTCAGAACCCTTCAGTCGAAGAGCACAGTGGTATCTCTCTTAGAGTCTGCATCTGTCTTTCCCTAAAGCAAAGAATGAAATTGATTTCATTGAAAGGGGTAAGCTGAAAAGGAACTAGACGTGCTCAAAGATTTCTACAAGTGAAAATGCGTGTTAACTTTAAAAGCCCATCTTGCCGCATTTTTAAGCTTGAGGGATGCTACTCAAGAATGAAGAAATGATTAATAGTGTCTCATTGGCCTCTGCTCGGGGGAGCAGGCTGGACATGCTGAGAAGTGTGCTGTCAATGTTTGTGCTTTTCTAATTACAATCCCACCCCAACCATTCTGAAAAGAGGTTGTCAACCATCATCACAGCCAGACCAGAACACCTCAGTGACAAGCGTGTCCTGGATCTCTTCTGGAGTTTAGCAGATTCCTCTACTATACTTGGATTAACTCCGATATCCCATGAATTGTAACAGTTCCTGGTAAGCTGGGAGAATGTAGTGCAAATGATTTTGAGGCTTTCCTGAGAAGCTGAAAGTAAAATGTGTTAGTTACTTTTTTTATTGCTCTAACAAAAGCAACTTAAAGGAGAGACTATTTATTTTGGCTCATGGTTGAGAGGAATACAGTCCATCCTGGTGGGGGAAGCAAGGCAGAAAGAGAGTGAGGTACCTGGTAACTTTGCATCTATAGTCAGGAAGCAAGAAACGTGGATGCTGGTCATGTGCTACATTCTGTTCCCTTCTTCATCAAACCTCCCTGGGAATACATCCAAAGGCGTGTCTCCTCACTGATTCTAAAATTCAGTGGCAATGACATTGAAGACTAGTCCAACAGAAGCAGATTCCCTAACTGTCCTTAGCTTTGCCACATGGGACACAATGTCTTCTGGACTGCATCCTTTTCTGAAAGGAAATGAGACCTAGTCACCAGATGAAGGCGACACTGTTCAAGCCTACCAGCTGCAGCATCCTCCTGGCCAAAGAGAACAGAGACGATCACCTCACAGTTTGTATTTGAGGTGGGGGTCCCTGGAGACAGGCTTTGTGAAGCTTCTTGGGCTGTGGCCATTTAGAGGCCACAAAAGCTCCACTTTTCCATTAACCCCAAGCTTGTTATATCAGAACAAGAGAATAATTTCCTAATAACTAATGAGCCCTTAAGACCTAGTTCTTAGAAGTAGATGTTTAATGATTATTGGCTTAACTGATTTTTCTTTCTTAGTGAGATATCATCAAATAACTCTAGGAATTAAAGTTGTAGTGGGTGCCCCCCTCAAGTCCACAGGGCTCTTATGTGTGGAAAGTACTCACTATTATTTGTATTTTGTTTAATGATCAATTCATTCTGCTCATATATCTAATAAAGGAGTCTTTGAAAGCCTATTTTTCTCAAGCATTTAGGTATTGATGACATTTGATTAATTCAATTCCCTTATACAATTTGAACAGCAATTACAAATTTATTATGACTGATTCTTTTGAAAGCTCTCAGTGCCTTTAACAACGATCAAAACAAAGGAAAGCACAGTGCTTGAAAAGCTATTGAAAATCTTTTCACCAGAAAATATCTCTATAAATGCTAACATCATGGATAGAACCCTTGTTGAAAATCCTTTTATGGATTCCAATTTCCACAGAAATTCTACCAGACATCTCTTAAAAATGTTTAATTTACTAATTTGTGTATTTGTGTGTGCATGTGTGTATTGATTTCCAGTTTCACTGAGTTGAAAATGACAATGAAGTGATAGGCATATAAAAAGCACAGTTATGATTTGCTAGTCATGAATATCACAAAATGGTCCCAAGGCAAGTTAGCCCTTCCCCCATCCCACATAGTCAGTACTTTCCTCTCTGTGAGAACACTCAGGAGCTAACTACCCTCTTAGCAACTCTCAAGTACAGAATACAGAGTGATTAACTATAGTCACCACATCATTCATCCTGTCCTCAGAATTTCATCTAATGGCACCAGCACCCACCCCTTCCCTCCACCACAGCTTCCCTCCCTGCTCACCTCCACTCTTGCTCAGCTCTGGGAATCTGATGTTTTTATTCAAATTTCACACATAAGTGATACCATCTGGTGCTCTTCTATCTGCGTGTAGCTTATTTTGTTTAGCACAACAAGTTCTAGGTTCAACCACACACCATCACAAAAGCTGAATAACCATTACAATTCCATTGCACTACACTGGGATAAAGTTTCATGCCTAACTTCTCTCTCTCTCTCTCTCTCTCTCTCTCTCTCTCTCTCTCTCTCTTTCTCTTCCTCTCTCTAAAGCCAAGGTTCAGATCAATGGAGCTCCCCCTGAGCTGAGGGGACCATTCCCTAGCACAGTGATCTGACAAAAGAAGACTCAAACATTGTAGATGACAACAGCCCAGAGCCTTAACTATTGCTGTAACTTGGTTTGACTGAGAACTGAGTGGCTGGAGAGACGGCTGAGCAATGAAGAGCACTTGCTGCTCTTACAAAGAATTTGGGTTTGTTTCCTAGCACCCACATCAGGTGGCTTAAAACTACCATTAACTCCAGCTCCGCGGGATCCAACTCCCTCTTCTGGCCTCTGTGGGAACTGCATGTACATGGTACACATACTTGCAGGTACACACTCGTAGTCAGAAATAAAAATAAGAATGTAAAATAATCAAACATGCTAAAATATGAAAGCTTGAGTACTGGAGCTCTTAGTACTTGAGTTACAAAGCATGGATTTTTAAATAATCATAATTAATATGCTCAAAGATTAAGTAAGATGGAAAATTTCCATAGCAAACTAGAGACTGTAAAGAAAGAACCAGGGCTGGGAGATGGCCCATTCAGTAAAGTGCCTGCCACACAAGCATGGGCACCTGTGTTCAGATTCCCAGCATCCAAGGGAAAAGGCTGTGGTGAATAAAGCACATCTGAAACCCTTGTGCTAGGAGCTCCCTTGAGCTCGCTGGCTAGCCAACCTAGCTGAATTCAGGAGCTCCAGCTTCACTGTGAGACCCTCTCTCAAAATAAATAAATAAATAAAGTGAAGAATGATAGAGGAGCATACCTACACATGCACACAGATGTCCATAGAAAAAACCGAATAGACAAAGAACTGATACACTCAAGAACAGGCTGAGAGCTCTTCTCCTATAGCCTTGAGCCACCGACAGCCACACGGCCAAGAATGCATATGAATGGGGCCCAACAAAAGAAAATCCTAAACTTAAAATATGACTTTACAGTTATCAAGCACAAACTTTGTAGGTGACAACATCATTTCACAATCTCAAAAGGTTAGACACACCTGACCCCATTCTTTTTATGAGTCTTTTATTAAACCTTCAAGGTTAAATTTGAACATTTGTGCAGTGGGTTACAAGTTTCTTTGTCTGAGACATGAGCAAGCTTGCAGTCAGTTCTCATTTTCAGTGTTTAGCCAATTCACAACATCACAGCACACTGTTGGGCACTCTTCTTGAGCGGAGACTCTCGTGTCTACAGTGTAAATAACCTGCTGGGCTGTTCTGCTTGGCTAGCGTATGAAGCCATTAATACCAATTAGTCTATCCTGACTGGCCTGCCAATATTATTCTGTTCACTCTTCTTTGACTTGGTGACAAGCTTTGTTCACTTCTTCTTGTATACAGATAATACACATTTATACTCTTTTTCAAAAACCATTTTATGGGTATGGGTATTTTGCTTGTGTGTATGTTTATGCACCACTTTCATGTAGTGCCCACAGAGGCCAGGAGAGGGTGATAGATACCTAGAAGTGGAGCTATGAATGGTTGTGAGCCACCAGGTGGGTGCTGGGAATCCAAGAGTCCCCGTGCTCTTAACCACTGTGCCACCTTTCCAGTGCCCTCATATTTATATTCATAAGTCTCACCTGATGTAGAAAATAACCAAATTTATGCAGGATTTCCTCCCTTGTGCTAGGAGCTCCCTCCCACTCATTTGGCCGACTGGCCTAGCTGAAAAATCACCTTCTGTATCCTTCCCTTTTTGCAAACTTTAGGCTAATTTTATTTTATTTTTCATCACCACGAGTATGACTTTCCACAAATCCGACCAGTTTTTAACTGGCCCTCATCACCATTATTATTGTTCTTAGTAACAGCAACAGTATTTTATTCTCAAAAATCTTTTCCTCTCTCTGGTATTCTTAGAAATCCTGTTTTTTTTTTGTAACCACAGGGTGTTCAAGGGTTGCCTTTTGGTGGGATATGTCTCTCTCACCCTCCTGGGTTGGAATATTATTCCACTTTGATAAAGGAATGAAATCTGCCACCTGCAACAACAATATGGATGCATCTAGAGGATTTGCACCAAATAAGGTGAGCCAGGCAGAGGAAGGCAAGGATGTCATGTTCTCACTAAACGTGTAACAAGTCAATTCCGTAGAAGCAGAAAGTAAAACAGTGGTCAGCAGAAACTGGGAAGGGTGTAGACGGAGAGGTGGTGGCTGGTGCAAGGGTGCAGTGTTTGAGAGGACTCTAATGTCAGTGTAGAAGAATGCTTACGGGTAATGACAAGGAACAGTGTGTGGTGTGTGTGCGTGTGCGTATGCGTGTGTGTGTGCGTGTGCGTGTGCGTGTGCGTGTGTGTGTGTGTGTGTGTGTTTTCATGGCATGTATCCAGAGGCCACAGGACAGCCTTGACTATCATTTATCAAGCACTGTACACCTTCATTTTTTTGAGACAGAATCTCTCATTGGCTTGAAAGTTGCCGTGTAGCCTAGGCTAGCTGGCCAGAGAGCCCCAGGGAGATGCCTGTCTTTACCTCCCAAGGACTGAATCACTAGTGCACTTGTTTACATGGATTCTGTGGATTAAACTCAGGTCCGTACATACACTTGTAAGGAAATTTACCAACTGGGCCATCTATCCAGATCCCCACCCCCAAATGTCTCCCAATCAGACCAGTAGCCCTGGTACTCGGGTGGAGAAGAGGGAGAAGGTATTTGTGGGGCCAAGTTGCTGCTGGCATCTGGCAGGTGGGAGTGATGTTAGTTGCTGAACATCTATGATACTAAATGATACGATACTAAATCAAACATCAACACTACCAAGGCTGAGAAACTCACATCTAAGACATGGAATCAAATAATCTCTAGTCAACTCTTTTTTTTTTTTTAAACTGTGAGCATTTGAAAGAGCAGAATTGCCAGGCAGTGGTGGCGCACGCCTTTAATCCAGCACTCGGGAGGCAGAGGCAAGTGGATCTCTTGAGTTTGAGGCCAGGCTGGTCTACAGAGTGAGATCCAGGACAGGCATCAAAACTACACAGGGGAATCATGTCTCAAAAAACCAAAAGAAAAGAAAAAGAGAAAAAAGAAAAGAAAGAGCAGAATTTGAGTGTTATATCCACACCACAGAGTCATTGAGAGGCCAGAGCAAGGCTGCCACTGTCACCAAGCTGACAAAGAGTTTTAAAAGGCCATGTTCGAGTGTGAAATGTGCAATGAATCTCTCACATGGTCGTACACTGTGACTCTTATGTATTGCTTTCTCAACCCCTGAGCCACTCTGCTGTGCTAGCATAAGCATTCTGCAACCAGCTCCAGAGGGACCCATTCAAGGTGTCTCTCCCATACCAGTTCTTGATTTTTATACACTATCTGCCATCTTTTGTCACCCTTCAAGGAAACAGAACCACAAAGAAACAGAACCACAAAGCAAAGCCAACTTTTTTTGTGAGATGGTATTTGTAGATAAATAGTGCCAATATTCAGGTCCTGGTTGGCGTCTCTGGGGTTGTAGAAACATCCAGATAAAAAGAAAATAGTTTGATGTTTAGAATAAATCATGAAACATTAGATACTGGTCTCAAAGAATTAAAAAACAAACAAAAATCACTAATGCCATATTCCCAATCATAATTGTGGACAATTCTGCAGAATGATGATGATGCTGATCATGCCATATACTCACAACTGTCTAGCATAGCAATTCTGATAAGTAAAATACAGCATCTCTCTCTGGCTTTGGAGAGACAGAGCCCAGTGGAAACATAAGGGGAATGACTGACTGTCAGTTCACAGTGCTTGACACATCAACTGAAGTCACGGAACTCACTGCCACCCTTTCCACACTTAAAAAGTTTGCTGTCTTGTGCAAACTACCTACAGTGTACAGTTACACATGCGCGTGTTCCTACAGCGTATAGTTACACGTGCGCGTGTTCCTACAGTGTACAGTTACACATGCACATGTTCCTACAGCGTACAGTTACACGTGTGTGTGTCCCTACAGTGTACAGTTACACGTGTGCGTGTTCCTACAGTGTACAGTTACACATGCGTGTGTTCCTACAGTGTACAGTTACATGTGCACATGTTCCTACAGTGTACAGTTACATGTGCGTGTGTTCCTACAGTGTACAGTTACATGTGCGCATGTTCCTCCCCTTCTCCCCGAGTCCTAACAGTTTTTGAGCAGAACACACATGCATTTCCATCTTCCCCAACCTAAGGAAGAGGTGAAGACTCCAATCACATTCTAATTCACAACTGAAAACTTATTTCATGCCAATTTTCTTTGTAGCCAAGCCTGGCACAGTCTGGGCCTTCCTGCTGCAAAGGGCAGCAGACAGAAGCAGCCTTCTGTGAGAGCTGGTATTGCTGCTTCCAGAGTAGGTCATAATTTGAAGTCTCAAGTCTGTGTTCCTTTGTTTGTGTCCAATTTCATCTGAAAAGGAAAGCAAACCTTCATGGGTTGGACTTTGAGTACATGAGCTAGAGAGAAGCTGTCACCACAGTGAAAGTGTCAGGTGCCTCCAAAGAGACACATGGCCTCTGATACTCACCTGCAACTTCAGGATCAAGACACACCCCCCCCCCTTTTTTTTTTCTGAGACGGGGTTTCTCTGTGTATCCCTGGCTGTCCTCAAACTCGTTCTGTAGATCAGGCTGACCCTGAACTCAGAGATCCGCCTGTCTCTGCCTCCTGAGGACTGGGATTAAAAGTGTGTGCCATCACCGTACAGCTAGGATCAAGACACCCTTTACAAGCAGCAGCCACAGAATCATGAGGTGAGTATAGACAGGAAACGAACCTCCATTACTCCCTCTTAGTCAGCAATGGAGGGTTATAGAGAAAGCATTTCTCTCTGACATGTGTACCAGGTGTCCATCAAAACTAAAGGAACAGACATCAAAAGGTCGTCAACCCTATCTTCAGAAGAGGAAAGCCAACAGTATGAAATAATGATAGACAGTAGTGAGGCCAAACTAAGGGATAGCCAGTGAATAGGCAGACAGATAGGTAGACAGACAGACAGATGATAAATAGCATAGATGGCTGAAAGACAGAGGATATATTTCATATATATATATATATTAGATTATATATAGAGAGATAGATGGATATATGATTGATATAGATACATGGATAGATATGATTGATAAAGGAATAGGAAGAAAATAGATAGATAGATAGATAGATAGATAGATAGATAGATAGATAGATAGATAGACAGACAATCCTACCAAACCTTTCCATTTGTGCAGGGTGACTGGGGCATCCAGGCTTCAAAGATGGTACTCAGGCTAAGAGGACCAGAAGTGACTCACTCAGAATGTGAACTCAGACTCAGAGCAGTGCGACCCCAAAGTAACTATCCTTTCACCAGGTAAGAGAGTTCACAATGGAACTCTCAGTGTGAGAAGTCGGGACCCCAAGAACTATGCTCTGGAAGGGACGTATGTCCACTGGGAGACAGGAACGGGAATCTGCGATAAGAGAACACTTCCAAGAGGCACGAGATCACAAGCACCACCTCATCTCATTTACATAATTGAATTTGGGTATTAACTTTAATCAAAATGAACACAAAGAGTAAAATAATAGGTTTTCTATGGAACTGATGATAGACTTTAAGTCTCAGGGATAATTTAATTGAGTCTAAATTGCACTAGTTCACAATTTTAATTGAATGAGTTCTGGAACGACTCTGGAAAACCAAATACAAAAGTAATGTTAATGGGAAAAGACACTTACTTTTAGGTTTTAGTCACTGATAATATCTATATGCTGCCACTTTCCAAACTATGTTCCGTGGACAGACCTCTTAAAACTAAATAGGATTCCAGGATTCAAGTTGTGTGGAGAAATGCAGATTTAGCAGCAAAAAATTAGGAATTTACTACACATACATAAATTTCCAAGGAGAAAATAAAACATAACAGGATGCCCACCACTCTCCCTTGACATGGGATGTAGACTTTCTCAATAATAGCCAGGTTATATTTTCCATGATAATGAGTTTGGGAAGTATTTGTCTGTGCAACTGTTGACAATATAAAACATAGACAAGAGTTAATAACATACAAATTGAAAGGAATACGCCAAGCACCATAGCACACAATTGCAATTTCAGAACATGGGAAACTGTCAAAAGGATCATGAGTTCAAGACCAGCCTGGGCAATGCAGCAACACCAACACCCTGTCTCCAAAAAAAACCAAAAACAGACCTTAGAGGTAGCTCACTTTGAAAGCATGGGGACCTAAGTCCCCAAACCACATAGAACACACATTTTAAAAAATAGCTGGGTGTGGTGGCACCCACTTAAAACCCAGCACTGAGAAGGTGGAGACGATGGATGGTTCCTCAAAACTCACTGATCAGCCAGCCCAGCCTACTTGGCAAGTTCCAGGCCAATGAGAGACCTTGCCTCACAAAACAAGGTGGACAACACCTGAGAAATTACACCCAAGGTTGTCTTTTCTGGCCACCACATGCATGTGCACACACATGTGTCTACATTTATACATATGTGCACACACAAACACAAAAAATTGACAAAAATAAATCACATCACTCAATAACCTTCATTAGCTTTCATTTTGTACTTTCCTCTTTCTTTGGAGTGGAGGGAACTAGGTTATCCTCAGGAGCCGCCGACACGAGTCTGTCATGGCCTTCGGACTCCTAGCCTAACTTCTTTAACCTCGTCAGAACTGCCAACACACCTCCACTCACGACAATTGACCTCTTAATTGCATACGGTTTCATGTTTCCTTTTCTGCTCAAATTAAAATAAGAAGTCCATTCCTTGTACATGATTTCATTTTAACAACTCACTATTGACCTTTGGGGAGCTCAGAGGAAATCATGGGGAAAGGAATTTGAAGCTCAGTGGGCATTAAGTGTAGGTTTAAATCTTTTCATCTTGATGGATCTGAGGCATGGTCTTTGCTTTTGATTTTACTTAATGGACTTGCCCCAAAGAGTCCAATAAACGATTTGGGATAACTTTTAAAGTCGACAGATGGGAAGTTCTAAAGAAATGCATCAAGAAGTACGTGAAGAGAGTATTATTCACAGACTTTCATGTTCTTTTAAAAATATTTTTACATTTATTTTATGTGTGTGTGCATCTATGTATATGCACACACAGGTGCACACATGCCACAGTGAACTCACAGTGAACAGATCAGAGGGCAACTTTGAAAGTCAGTTCTCTCCTTCTACCACATGGATTCCAGGGGACTTGGCAGCAAGCCCCTTTAGCACTGAGCCACTTCAACATCCAGACTTCTATATTCTTATCACAACCGTGAAGGAACTCTTTCCTCCATTAAAAGTCCCAATCACATGGATGATATTCCCAGCACTCTTTAGGCTGAGACACAGGGATAGTAAGTTCTAGGCTAGCCAGAGCCACATAGCAAGACTTGGTCTTGTTAAAAAGAAAAATCTTGGAGGAAGGTTTGGAAGTGTTTGCTGTGTTACACAGGCAAGACAATGAGTAGAAATTCGGAGTCAAATTTTTGTATAACTGAACATCACTTGCTGGGAAAGGAGTCAGAAGTCCAGCCTGGTGAATCCGAGTATGCTGAAGATGACAGATGAGAAAAGGATTTGCACGGAATAAACATACTATGTGCTGCGTCCAGTGAACCAACCACTTTCCTAAACATAAAAGTACTTCACCCGCATCACAAGTCTGCATTGTGAACATTGACCATATTTTAGACAACGCTAGAGATGGTGCAGCTGAGAGTCTGCCCATAACTTATTTTACTCTAAAGTCTGAGTTCTCCGACACAAGGCTCTGTTTCTGAGGAAGGGAAAGCTTCACCTATGGTTACACATTATCATCTTATAATAAAAGGAAGAGTTTACTGAACAGCTCTGTCCTTCTCTACCACCTTCTGGGCCATGACTTAAGAAGTAAATCTCTCTCTCTCTCTCTCTCTCTCTCTCTCTCTCTCTCATTCCATCCCTCCCTCCAATTTATTTATTTTTTTGAGATATAGTCTCTCATCAAACCTGAGCTTGCCAATTCTATTAGACTGGCTGGCCAGTGAGTTCCCACGATCTTTCTGTCTCCGTCTCCCAACACTGGGATACAGGCATGTGATCCATGGCTGCTGGGGTTTGAACTCAGGTCCTCGTCCTCATGCTGCAAGCTGTTTTCTAACTGTGCCATTTCTTAAATGGAGGAAAACATCAAACAGCACAATGGTGTCTTCACCTGCACGTCCACAGTAAAGACGGTCCCCACCAGTTACCAGTAGACCTGTCCACCCTGTATATCAACCACAGTAAAGACGGTCCCCACCAGTTACCAGTAGACCTGTCCACTCTGTATATCATCCACGGTAAAGACGGTCCATACACAATTATCAGTAGACCTGTCCACCCTCTATATCAACCACAGTAAAGACGGTCCCCACCAGTTATCAGTAGACCTGTCCACCCTGTATATCAACCACAGTAAAGATAGTCCCCACCAGTTACCAGTAGACCTGTCCACTCTGTATATCATCCACAGTAAAGATAGTCCCCACCAGTTATCAGTAGACCTGTCCACCCTGTATATCAACCACAGTAAAGATGGTCCCCACCAGTTATCAGTAGAGCTGTCCACCCTGTGTGTTGTGGATTCTGTGATGAAATTAAACACCTCGCTCCCTCCAGGACTAGCAGTATAATCAGGTGACACAAGCAAGCCTCCTTTGCCCAGCAACTACCAGCAGAGCCTAGTTCACAGTCATTTAAAACTAAATGGAATTTAATTGGTTTTATTTCCATTTTAGGCTGACTGACAGACTTGATTGACACAACCTCAAGTATGAATCTAAGGTGTAAGTCTCAATCACTTTTATAGTTGCTCATACATGTACAGCCACCACTGACGTTGAAAAGCAGATCATTTCCAGCAATCTAGAAGATTCCCTCATGCCCCTCCTTATTGCTGTCACCACAGATTAATGATTAGAGATTTAATTTTTATATTGTGTGTATATGACTGTTTTACCTGCATGTGAGTATGTGTACCCTGTGCATGCAGTGCCCATGGAAGCCAGAAGAGAGTGCCAGATCCCATGGTACTGGAGTTACAAATGGTTGTGATCAGCTGTATGGGTGCTGAAAATCAAACCCAGGTCTTCTGCAAGAGCAGCCAGTGCTCTGAACCACCAAAGCACCTCTCCTGGCCCCCTAGACTAGTGTTGTTTGAACTATGTAATAGAACATATATTAAATGAATTTATGAATCTGGCTTAATAGCCTCAAGCCTGTATTTCTGACTTTTTTCTACCATCTCAAGCACAGCTGAAGTTTGCTGTGGGATAATCCTTCTGTACACTGTGAATATGTATTGGTCTCATTGGTTGATAATAAAACTATTTTGGCCTATGGCAAGGCAGGATAAGGTTAGATGGTACAATCAAACTGAGGACTGGGAAGAAGAGAGGGAGTTGAGACAGATGTGAGCTGATCACCCAAGAAGCAAGATGCCAGAGGACCCATAAGCTATGGACCATGTGGCAATAAATATATTAATAAGAATGGGTTAATTCAAATATAAGAGCTAGTTAGTAATATGCCCAAGCCATCGGCCAAGCATTTATAATTAATATAAGCCTCTGTGTAGTAATTTGGGAAGTGGGTGCTGGGTATTTAAGACAGAAAGACTCCACCTCCGTTTACAGTAGTTTGCTGCTTCTCAGTGCTGTGTGGTGTGCTAACACTCCACAATTTATTTATTCTTTATAATTTGTATGTATGCTCATGTGTGTGTGCCTACACTTGCATGAGGTTCAACGTCAGAGTTGAACCTCAGCTATCTTTCTCAACGGCTTTTCATATTTTTTGAGATAAGACTCTCATTTCAAAAAAATAACTTTTGAGGATCTGGAGTGATGGCTCAAGTGGTGAAGAGCACTGGCTACTCTTCCAGGAGACCCAGATTCCATTCCCAGAACGCACATGGTGGCTCACAACCATCTGCAACTACAGTTCCAGGGCATCTGATAACCTCTGCTGGTTTCCATGGGTACCAGAGATGCACTTGGTGCACAGACATGCATGCATGTCCAACACCCATACACCTAAAAAAATTATAATCTTTTTTATAATAATATTGTTTTACTTTTATTTATTTTGTGGCGGTAGAGATGCCAGCTTCCACAAACTTACTGGCTGAGCCGTCTTCAAAGCCCCATTCCACTACTGGTGACATTTGAGTTATTTGAGATATTTCTAGTTTTTAGCTATTGTGACTGATGGTAATATGAATAGTCTCGTGTTTATCGGCTAGTGAGTATGAGGCCTGGAATGGCTAAGCTTTGTGTTTAGGTATAGGATTCTTCCCAATATTCACAAATATTGCAATCAAGTCCTTTTACCAGCATGCACACGGCCAGCTGTGTCTGGGCACCCTCACTGCCCTGCAGCCTCAGCAGAATTTGGTCTTTTTAATTTTAGCCATCTTGATGGACATAAGGTGGCATCTCTTTGGGTTTAAATTCACTGCTAACCAAACATGTTCAGCATTTTTTGGTCACCTCACTGGCTGCAAGGATTTTCCTTCATGTGAAAAGCCTGCCTACATCTTTGAAGGACTGTGATACAGCCTGTGACAAGCCAAATTGATTTACAACTTCACACTGCATAAGATTTAAACCATCCTCTCTCATTCTCTCTCTGGTCCTTCCTCATCCTGAATTCCTTCCCCTCCCATCCACACCCCCACTTCCCTTCAGACCCATGTACTCCCTACCCACTGTGAAGAGTTCTGATGAGTTAGAGACGGAAAACTCCATTTTAGGCTCAATGTAAAACCCACTTGCATCTCCAAACTGAAATAGATTATGACGCTTCCAGAGCGTTTGTCTCTGCCTGCTTGCTGTTTGCTTAATGCCCGTTTCACATCTCCATCACAGCTCTGTGATTTACCATCCCAGAGAAAAGAGCCAAGTGGATTCTCTGCCTCCTGCATGCTAGAAATACAGCATTACATATATTTGAAAAACCTAAATCACTTTGAGGCCAGAAAAAAAACCTCAAGTATTGATTTAAACACGTCTTTTTGCAACATACCTCCCTGCACACGCCGGCGAACATGAAGAGCTCCATAAATATTCTGAGGACCACTCATTTTCTATTCTTCTGTCACCCCACGCCACCGCAGAGTCGTTCATCCCCATGCTCCCTGTGTGCTCACACTGCCAGCGGGCCTGGGAAGCACGCCTGTGCTAAGTGCACGGCTGAGAGCTGCTGCCAGCACTGTCGTCCGACTCACGACCTCCAGACGACGTCTACAGACGAAAATGCTAGGCAATGGGCTTCGCTATACCAGTCTTCCCCACATGGAAAGTTCCAAGAGGTTCTGTTGCATGTGTCTATATGTGCACGTATGTGCATGTGGGGGCCAGAAGTCAACCTCAGTTCTTTTCCTCAAATGCTATCCATGCTGGTTTCGGGGACAGGAACTCTCACTGACACCAGAGCTTAGTGACTCAGCTAGGCTGGCTGGGCGGAAAGCCCCAGAGACCCACCTGCCTCTGCTTCCTCACTCCTCAGTGCTGGGATTACAAGCACACACCTCCATGTCCAGCCTTTTCTATGAGTTCTAAGAATAAAGCCCAAGACCTCATGTGTCCACACAAGTACTTTACTGACTACACCATCTCCCCAGCCCTGAGGTCTGGCCTTAATTCATCAATTCTACACCAGCTTCCTAGGGCCTGGAAGAGTTTGTTACCGCAGGTTCTGGGGACTTGGTGTGAGATGTTCTTGAGCCCCAGGTCATGTGACAGAGCAGGTAAGGGTGATGTCATGAAACTGGTCTCTACACTGGACTACAGAGCTGTGAGTTCTGGGAACTGAAAGGACCCGTAGCTGCACCCTTCCTGAAGCAGCAGGAGTAAGAGTCCCAAGTGGCAAGGTGTTGAGTGGATGGGACCAGGGATGAGAAACAGAGAAAAGTAGAAATAAAGAAAACAGAAGCAAATCAATCGCTGGGACCAGAGGGTCCTGCCTAAGATGGTGAGGTACACCAAACAAGTTTATTAAGAAGTACAGCATCGGCCATGCGGCGGTGGCGCACGCCTTTAATCCCAGCACTCAGGAGGCAGAGGCAGGCGGATCTCTGTGAGTTCGAGGCCAACCTGCTCTACAGAGTGAGTTCCAGGAAAGGCACAAAACTACACAAAGAAACCCTGTCTCAACAAACAGACAAAAAAAAAAAAAAGAAGAAGAAGAAGTACAGCACCATATATATCATATATACTATCTACAGGGGTTAAAATGGCCAGGGTCGGCAAAAAGCTAAATCAGACAATGTGGCAAAGAGAACACAGGCTTCCTCAGACACAGTTTCTCAAGGACTGATAACCACAGCCCGGGAGGAAGAGTCGGGTCCTCAGAAGCCATAATCTTGACTCCTCTGAGGAGGTACTGGCTCCAGCCCTAGGCCGCCCTTGCCAAGTCCACTCCTGGATAAGGACACAGAACTAAAGTTCCCTTTGTCCTTTCCGCAGGGACCCCAGAAAGTCTTGGGTTGGTCTGGCTCCCCACATGTACCCACTTATTTTCAAATGAAGATAGTCAGCTCCAGATCTTGGGAGGGCGAGTCAAGATGACAGAGGACCTGTTCGATGTCACATAGAGAAGAGCTTTGGGGTGCTACCCCAGATGACCAGAGGAGGGATTGAAGGACTGCCGCGCCACAGAACGACCCTGTGACTAAGTAAGGTGAGTCTTGGGGGTTCTGACATTCAATCAGTAATCTAAGGGTCAAAGCAGTGAACCCTGGGAAAAGAGACACAAGAAACAAAAGCTGAAGGACATTTATGGCTGAGAATCCAGGGCATGAAAGCCAAGGTCCAGCTCAAGATCTGGGAGGAAGTTTTGCCTCTAACACAAAAACCAGGTAAAAAGTAACAAGTTAGAAACCAACTCTGACCAACATGGTGTCTTCATGCTCCAGATCCCCCTCCTCTACTGGGGAGCAGATATGCATGGTGATGTCCTAAGTGTACTGGAGAGTTTCTTTTTAAAAGATTCTAGAAAAATATCCCAGTAGCTCAAGGGAGAAGTAAAAAAGAAAGCCTTTTCCTTTCCATTCCATACCTCCTTCACAGGACTTTTTAAATTTTTAGTTTATGAGCTGGAGAGATGGCCCAACAGTTAAGAGCACTTGGCTGCTCTCACAGAGGACCAGCCTGAGTTCTGTCGCCAGCACCCACATGGCAACTCACACATCCATAACTCCACTTTCAAAGGATCCAACGCCCTCTTCTGGCCTCCTTCATGTACGCAGTACACATACACATGCAGTCAAACACTCATACACACAAAATACAAGTTAAACTTTTTCATTGACGTTTATGTATTTTACTTTTTGAGGGATTCACATGTGCCATAATGCCCATGTAGAGGTCAGAGGATCATGTGGATCCTAGGAATCCAACTCGGGCCCCCAGGCTTGGCGGCCCTCCCTTTACCTTTGATATTTGCCAGTCACTACTCTAACTTCTTTTTAAAAACTTGATTGTAAGTGCTGGAGAAATGGCTCATCAGTTAGGAGCCATTATACTTCTCTTGCAGAGGGTCTGAGTTCTGTTCCCAGCACCCATGTTGTACGAGTTACAACTTCCTATTCCTCAGACCCAGGGCATCCAGCACCCCTTCTGCACACACTCACATACATTTGCATACACACACATACACACACTGCACACATGCATGCACATGGGCATGCACGCACGTGTATGTGTGTGTGTGCACACACACAGGCACAAGGAGCGGGGGTAAAAAATTAAAAAAAAAAACCCACCTTGATTGAAGCCAGGAGTGATGACTCTTATCTGTAATTTCAGCACTCAAGAGGTTGAGGCAGGAGGACAGCATGAGTCCAGGCTACCCTGAGTGAGTTCCAGGCTAACTCTGGATATGGAGTGAGACACAATCTCGAAATTAAAAAAAATACATACATACATAAATATGTGTTATTCTTTGGAAATTTTTAAGGATTTTCTTGAACTATAAAAATGTCATTTAATTAAAAGGGAAAAAAATAAACAACTAAAATTTCCTAACTCAAAATATGTGCTTCTACTAAGGAACATTTGAGCATCTTTGGAACATACCCGATGTCTCCCTCACCCCAAATCTTCTGACTACACTTTTTAAATATCCTGACAGGTTGCTACATGACCATCACAACCAAAACAGGCTCGACTCTGGCCATGTCCAGCACATTATAACCTCTGTAAGCACTCACACCACACTGGGCCCTCATTATGAAGGATTTCCACGGGTCTTGTTAGCCCAGGAGACATTTGACAGTCACTGACCAGCCATTCTCCCTGTTCTCATTCCGTCGGTAGATGCATGCTTTCTGTCATGCTTGTGGTTTCCTCTTTTGATGTAGTTTTACAAGCCTTTAGCCACCTGTGTAGATCTGTTTCCCACTGTTTCATCCAATTACCCATGAGTCCCTGCCATGTGCTGGGCACTGCTGGCATCCCTGCCGAGGAGGTGGCAATAACAAGTCCCATAGTGGTTTTCTCCACTGAAACAGTCATGGGGGTGGGCGCCCATGACACTCAGAAAGTAACTACATTCATTTGTCTGGGAAAGCTCAAACCTGCAAGGTTCATGAAAAGCCCTCCCTACAGTTATAGAAACGGTGATGATCTGTGTGGGGAGGGTACTCTGGCCAGCAGGGCTGCTGCGGGGAGCTCCTGGGATCTGTAGAACTGCCTGTAAGTCAGCTCCAGGGATGCAGCTCTCATGAATCCTCACCTGCACTGGGGTCGGCTTTCCCATGACCCAGCTGCTTTTGAGGTATCTCAGTTCCTGTCAGTAACCCCTCATGTATATTCCTTCCAGTAACTCCAATAAAAGCTCAAAGGTTCACCTAGTTGGACTCGGGTCTGTCGCCAGCTCCCTTTCTGAGGTGAGTAAATATGTATGTGTAGCATCTCCCCAGGAAGTCTGTCACATAAGATGAGCACAGACCACATTCTTGGGAGTTTGTGGTCTGCTACGTGAAACAAGGAAAGGAAGTCTCAATGGAAATGCTTACTCATAAACACTGTGATTAAGGCTGTGGAGAATGTACCAGAAGGTTGACAGGACCCATTGAGGAGTCAGAAAATGCTTCCCAGAGAGCATCTGGGATGCTAAATTTCAATGGCCAACTTGATTAGATTAAGAAACTCCTCGGTCATTACCAAAGCCACCCTCAAGAGTGTCTGCGAAGCCATTTCCAGAGAGTAAAAGCTGAACCAGCGAGCTGTATCCTAACTCAGGTAGCAGTGTCCAGTGAGCTCATGTTCAAGAGCAGAGAAAGAGAAAATCAGCTGAGTGCCAGTGTTTTCTTCCCTTTCTCTCCTTGACCTGTCAAGGTGACAGCCATCAGCACACGCTGCCACAGACAGGAGACATCCCTGATGCTGTACCTTCCCTGACATGATGGACCATAGTCCCTGGACCAGGAGCCAAAGCAAACACTTCTTCCCTTACATTGCTTCTGCCAAGTATTTTGCCACAGCGATGAGAAAAGTGATGCATATCCCAGGCTACCACTGTCTATCTGACTCCAAGACACTACCAAGAGGAAGTGACAATCATTGCCACCCACACATCACACGTCACACGTTGCTCCTTTAGGGAAAAGAAGCCAGGGAGAGGACACCAAAGTCCAGTGAGCACCAGAGCTGACCCCAAAGCACACACTTCAGGCAAGGGTCACCGATGGGTGTACCCACCTTCCAAGTCTGGCAGAAAGAAAAAAAGTTACTGAGAACACAGTTCAACAAAAACTCTCGATTGGTCGGTGTCTTGGAGTCCTTTCTGGCTGCAGTGAGAAAACGCACTAACAGAAGCAACTTAAGGGGAAAGGGCTGACCAGTTTGTACACAGTTCCTCACTGTAGCCTGTCAGTAAGGAAGCCTCAGAGGCAGGAGCTGCAGCCATCTATTAGGTTGTTTCTGGGTTCAGAAGAAAAGAACAATGCAGATACATAACCATGCTCAGCTCTTTATCTGCCTGCACAGCTCAGGTCCCCCCCACCGGAGAAGGATCCCACCCACAACTAAAATGAGTGTTCCCATCCCAATTAACACACTTCAGACAATCCCTGATCCGCGGTTCTCAGAGGCCAACAGTATCGTAGACAGTCTCACAGGTATGCCCAGAGGCTTGTCTCCCCGGGGTTGAGTTGACAATTTTAATGCCAATCATCACAGTTCCAAATAGGTTTTTCCTTCTTTAAGTTGCGTCCTGTCACCATGTTAAGTCCTGAAGTATGACAGCAACGCTTTGGGAAGGAAGTGGGCGTTTTGGGTAGAAGGAACAGTAAATACATGTAGAGACACTGAAGATTGAGAGAGCTTGAGACAGTGATGTGATCTGGGGCTGATGGAAGAGGCAGGGGCCCGGATGCTGCAGTGTGTGCCGCCCATGTGAAGAGCAGAGTTACTATTCTGAGTGCAACAAGAAGCGTTTGCAGTCATTTAGCAGGAAAATGGCATAATCCTATCTCTCCGCAACGCCTCGATTCCTGGCTTTCAAGCCATTGAGTACTCTACACTAAGTGAAGAGAGATGCCAGCTCCACTCATCCATCTATCCCAGGAGTACAGAACACTTTCCAAATGCTTTAAGAACATTTTATAAATGAAATGCCTCCCCCAGATGCTTTGGTTACCAGAACCTTCTTATCTTTTTCAATAATGCATCATCAACAAGTATATAGAGACCAAATTCATCTTCGATCACAGCCACAGGTAGCCTAATTACCTTGTAGTCTCCTATAGTTAGAAGAGATACAAAAAAAACAAAAACAGCGCCCCCTGCAGGTACATAATGTAATGGCTCACCCTCAGCCTCTGCTACTGAGATGCGTATGTTTGTCTTTATATGTGTATCTTTGTTTATGAATGTGTGTCTTTAATCCATTCCAAAAATGTTTTCAGGAGACTTATAAGAATAGAGAGAATGGGACGAGATAACATAACTGAAAGAGAGCACAGACTCAGCGGAGGAGGAGAAGAAAAGGGAAGCGACAGGCAGTGATAGAGCTGATTGGGGATGGTGCTGACAAGATGCACTCTCGGGATTCTCTACACTGGGCTTTCAGCTTCCTAGATGCCAGCATCGTGGGCACTAGAGGAGGCTAATTAATCAAACGCTTCCTCAGAAAGTTCAGAACCAATTAAGAGACAGCAAAAAGATCGTTCAAATGCTGGTCCTCTTTGGATTCTGGAAAAGCTGGATTGGAAAACTGGTCTTGGATCTGAGACCAGAATAATCTTCTACGGAAAGTATCTCTGAGAAGAGAGTGAACAACTGTTGGTGGGCCTCTCCGCAGAGCAGGCCTGCCTGTCAGCCAGTCAGCGCCTGAAGAAGACAGAGAGAGGGTAAGAGTGTCTTTGCCCAAGCCAGGAAGCTCCAGAAGCTGCAGCATCCCCCATGACCACTGTGTGAGGTCACCAATCAGCTAAGTCATACCCTGCCCTGGAACTTGCTTATGAAAGGTAATGGGGCCTCCAGAGAGAGCTCAGTTGGCAAACTGCTACCCAACAGGAGGATCTGAGTTTGATCCCCAGAACTAAGTAAAAATTGCCAGGCATGATGGTGTATAATAGCAATCCCCTGGAGCTCCTGGACCAATTAGCCTAGCCTACTTAAGGGAGCTCCAGCCCAGTGAGAGGTGCTGTCAAAAAAAAAGGAGAGGGTGATACCTCGGGTAGGCCTTCTGTCACCATGATTTCCTTTCTGTATGGCTCAAATGCACAGCTCCTTGCTGGAGCAGTTCAAGCAAGCATCTGCTTGCATGACCTTGTCAAATACTTGCAGGCATCCACATCACCCATGGACATTGCTATAAAGCAGATTCCAACTCTCTGGCCTGGGGTGGGAGGTGAGATTCCGGACCTCAGCAAACGTCCAGCTGTTATAGATGTAAGAAAAGTCTGAAGTCCTAGAGCCAGCCAGACTGGGAGCTTGTCTCTCAGGAAGAGATTCCTTACAGTCCTAACAACTTGTCAGACCACCTTGCAGGACACACTGGACCCCAAGCAATGATGGGCAACACCATACCTTGACCACGACTGTATACTTATGCAGACCTCAAACCTTCTATTTAAACCTGAGCCTCATGCCAGGACCCTGGGGATGGACTTGGAGGGGCCACTGTGCCTCTTCCTCTTCCTAATGCGGCCACAGAGCAAATCTCCTTTGTCACTTTTCATTACCAGCTCCCTGCTTAATTGGACCTCTGAGGTTGGGTGGCTGAGCCTGGCTTGTTAGGGTTCCCAGGGCCCAGGCTCTCACCCTAAAAGCTCTGGGAACAACTTTAGTTACCACTGCTTTGTGTCAGCAAACATCTCTAGATGACTTTTGATATCTCCATTTACCACTCAAGACTGGAAATGACAGAAGTGTTCGTCCCGCTACTCTTGATTCTTAATGAATTAATAAAGAAATAAGTACATTACGATCTCACAAATGAGCAACTTAGAATAGTCTGAATATTTATATAGCTGTTTTTCATTATCAGTGTGTCTCGTAATAATTGGTTGGAGGGTTGTATCTTATTAGGATTGACTAATCTTGTGTATTTTACTTTTGATGCATTTAAAAGTTTTATTCTGAGAAAGAGGTCCTAGGCAGCCCCAGGATTCCAAGACAGAATGAATGCCGTGGGGAAGGGGAAGGGCCCTATGAGAAGATGGGGAGATGGCTCAGTAAAGGGCTTGCCACAGAAGATGGAGAAACTGAGTTCAGACCCACAGCACCCACGTTAAAAAACAAACAAAAACCAGACGTGGCCGTGAACGCCTGTAATCCCAGTGCAGGAGGAGGCAGAAACAGGGGGTCCCTGGGGCTTGTTGGCTAGCCATTCTAGCTAAATCAGTGTGCTCCAGGTTCAGTGAGAATGTCTCAACAAGTAAAGTGGGGAGTTCCAGAGGAAGACACATTATGTCAACTCCGGGCTCCATATACACACGCATATGCTCACACACATAAACATATACATATCGCAAAGTTTAAAATTGAATTAAAACCCCCTGATAGGCAAGAGATGTGCCCCTCAAAAGAGCTGCTACCCGTTATGGTGACAGGATGTTCTGTGTCCACATTCTTCAGCCAGCCTAGGGGCCTGAACCCCAGGGCCTGTGTTTTCTCTCCCCACCCCTCAAGACCATGTGTTTAGAGGATGATTAAAGGGCTTAAGAAGTTAATACTCTTGGGGTGCATAGCACAATGCTTGGCTCAAAGACAATACTTACACAGAGAATAGAAGAATTCAAGGGGCTCAGGGCTAAGAGTACTTGCTGCTCTTCCCGAGTACCCAAGTTCAGTTCCCTGCACCCACACCAGGGTGCTCACCACCACCTGTAACTTCAGCTCCAAGGATCTGATACCCTCTTCTGGCCTCTGAGAACACACACACATGTGGTATATACTTACACAGGTACATGTACATAAAATTTTTTAAATGGCTGTATATAATATAGATTAGCATATTTATATGAACAAATAAAAATATTATAATGTAGATTAATGTATTAATAAATAATATATAGTTCCTTATGCATATGAAGAACTAGATTCAAGAACTCAGCTGTCTGAACTGCTCAGCCCCCCTCCCCCACCCAGGAGACAGACATGCTGCAGAAACCCTGTTCTCAGGGAAGCCACAGCTTCCTGGGGAGAGAGGGCAAGCTCAGAAACAAGAAGCTAGGGTTGAGAACACAGGAAGGCTCTGTGGGAACCTGGTGCAAGGAACCACAGGCCTGGGTTGTGGGGAGGAAGTAAAGCTTCGAAAGGTTCACCAGACACCTCCCTGTTGACAGGCAACTGCATCCCACCTCCGCCTGGCTGTGGTTTCTGCTGCTTCTCAATTCTGTTCAACTGGAAAGCTCCTGCCTTTAAAAGCTCAAAGTCCAGGCTCCTTGTTAGCATTTTTCTGTTTTGTTAAGAGTCACTCAGAAGGAGTCTTCACACCCCAGGATGCTAGCATTCCACACAATCATCTTCAGGTTTATGCCAGGATGCCAATGCCTTGCTGGAAGAAAGCAATTCTACACTGGGGGAAAGAGTTTTAGCACCAGGGCGCAGTCAGGTCTTCCTGGGCAGGGAGACTTGCAGACAGCAGGGCACGCAGTGGACCGAGCAGCCTGAACCAGACACAAGGCCACTGCGTCCTCTTGGCTTCAGTGCCCAGTAACAGCAATTTAGGGATTACTGAATGGTGTGTGTGTGTGTGTGTGTGTGTGTGTGTGTGTGTGTGTGTGTGGATGTGTAGGCATCTATGCAGAGATCAGAGGACAACCTTGGGTGTCATTTCTCAGGCACCATCCACTTCAGGGTTTTCTTTTGAGGCAGGCTCTCTCACTGGCCGGGAACTTGCCAAGTAAGTTAGGTTGTCTGGCCAATGGCCTGGGGATCCACCTGTCACTGCCTCCTCAGCACTGGGATTACACTCATACATCACACACCCAGTTTGTTGTTGTTGTTGTTGTTAAGTTAGTTCAAACTCAGGTCCCACCTTACTAAGAAAGGCACCTCCCAAGCCCTTCCTGAATGTTCTCACCAGGCAATTTGGACTATGGGCAACTATACCCCTCAGTCACTAGGCTCTGTTATGTGCTGGGTACTACCCAGTGTGCTTTGTGCTCACCCTTGACATCAGTCAGCTAGGGCTGCTATGCCAACCACAAACTGAGTGACTCGGCATTAACTTGCTTTCTCAAGGTTCTGGAAGCTCCGAGTCCTAGATCAAGGAGGCATGGGGGAGGTTTCATCTCTTTTGAGGCTCCTAGCTTTTGGGTTACTGTCTTCATCACTCAATCTTCAGTCTATGTACACTTGTGCCATGGTCCTTTCTCCAAGGAATACTAGGTAGGACCTACCTCCAGGTACCTCATTTTACCTGAATTGCCTACTTATGGCTCTTACCCCCCAACACTGGATCTAAGGAGCTTTGTATGAATGCACAACTTTGGCAAGGGAAATGAATCAGCCCAAAACAATGTCCTAATTAGGATTTCTATCACTGAAACACCATAACCAAAAAGCAAGTTGGGGAGGAAAGAATTTATTCTGCTTGCCCTTCCATATAGTTCATCATCAAAGGAAAGTTAGGACAGGAGCTCACGCAGGGCAGCGACCTGGGAACGGGCTGATGCAGAGGCCACAGTGGGGTACGGTTTGCTGGACTGCTCAGCCTGCTTTCCTGTAGAACCCAGGACCACAAGCCCAGGGATGGCCCGACCCACAATGGGCTGAGCCCTCACCCATCAACCAGTAATTAAGAATATGCCCTATAGACTTTCCTGCAGCCCTATCTTATGGAGGCATTTTCTCAACTGAGGCTCCCTCCTCTCAGATGACTCTAGCTTGTGACAAGTTGACATAAATCTCAGGGCAACAGCATCTGAGCCAAAGGGAGAGACTACAAATGAGGACCCGTGACTCTGAAAAATGACATGATGTTGCCCCATGACAGTCTTTTCCTGGGGAAATGCAACATGCATGTCTGCCCACCCTAGACAGGGAACCCACAACATACTAAAGTACTGATTGCACTGGAGTCCGATCTGGCGAACCCATGAGTTTTTCTTGGGATCAGGAAGGTAAGTGTGGGTGAGAGGTTACTTACTAGGAGCAAGGGTGACGCCAAAGCAGCTGGGTCATGGAAAAGCCAAGCCCAGCACAGGCAAGGACTCACCAAAGTTACCATCCTGGAGTACTCTGCACAGCTTGCAGGCAGTTCACAGGAGAGCATCACATCTCCGCGGCTCAGATGGCCAGTGTCCCCTCTCACCCTGGCTGTGTACTTCTTTTATAAAGCTGAGAGGGGCAGTCAGAACCCCCAAGTTTCTGCTTTTCCAGACTTGTGACTTTTTATCTCTCTCTTGAGTCTCGGGAGGCTCCCCCTACCTTCTGGAGGGATGTTTGAATTTGAAGGAAACTACCTTACAACCCAGGCCTTAGCCCACACAGCCCAGGGAACTGAGTTATCAGCCAGGGCGCTTTGAGCCCTCAGCTCTGCCCAGCTCACCAGCTTTCTCTGTGCATGGTCACCAAACTAGTCTAGGTGAGACCAGCATCGCCAGCTTCTTCCCCAGACCATCTGAATCCACCCCAGAGCAGGACACGGGATTCTGCCTTTTAGGATACACATGTAACGACCTCATTGCTACAGCTCACAGACTGTACTGCCCTTCCCATTTCAGATCACATCCTGGGCCTTTAACACCTGTTTTCAGAGGATGTGGGAGCCCTGTAAGTAGTCTCCAGCCCCAGTGATAGATTTCCCCAAAGGACCGAGTCTTCAGGAGGATGTAATAATAACCTATGACTCCTGGGCAGGCTACAGGGCAATTCCTGCATCCCACCCCATCATGCCTTGGCTCCCTCCTGGAAGCCATTCACGTCTGGTCTCATCTCTGAAGCACCTTTATCCAGCGGCTCCTGATGGCTTCACCAGTGCCTGTAGGTATAAGGAGTTCTATTGGAAGATGCCACTGGTAAATGCCCCCCCCCATGGTCATTATGAGGACTAGATAGTTAATACACACTGAGCACTCAGCCTGGCACTGGCAGACGGGCACTTTCTAAATGAGTGTTTGTTTTTGAGGCCATCCCCAGCTCTCACTTCCAACCTGGACTCCTTCCTGCAACACATCAGCGTTCAGAGACAGATTCACGTGTCCTGAATAATACGGTGTTTATTCACCACCCTCTTCACCTTCACTTCTTCCTGCTTTCCCAGGAGACACCAAGCTCCCATACCTTGTGCTGTGTCACCCACAGCGATGAATGAGAGCTTATGGCTGCAGGTTTCTCCCTGGTGACCTGTAACTCACTTCTTTCCCTTCTAAAGCAAGGACCAGATCATTTGAGGCAACAGAAACCCAGAATCATTTTCCTCTACACTGCATTTCAGAGGAGGTAAGTGACATTAAGAGTTATAATTTGTCCCTATCCCTCATGTTCCTTGCTTTGCTGCCTTATAAGGTACCAAGTCCCCATCAGAGCAAGACAGCAGGTACTTTCTCAAGGAAATTCTAGGAACAAATGACCACTCTGAGGATCGTGGGGATAGATCATCCTTGCAAGAACGAGGAAGTCCTGATGTAAAAGACCACTGAAGAAGAACAAATTTACATGGAGAGATGGACACCTTCAGAAGGAAGACGATGTTTTCCAGTAGACTGAACAGTAATGTTCCCAGTTTTCTCTTGGGGCACCCACAGTTTCTTTTCACTTTAAGTCCCACTCCTACTTACCCACCTGTCTTCAACAGTTAAGTCAGAAAAGAGACATCTGTTTCGTTGAGAAGGATGATAGAGGAGAGTTCTCAGGCCACTCTGCATGGACACCCAAGTAAAAAGAGACATTTGTTCCATTGAGAAGGATGACAGAGGAGAGTTCTCAGGTCACTCTGCATGGACACCCAAGTCCCCAGCATAAATGTCCACTGACGGTTGTCCTAGATCAGGAGACTTTTTGGGGTCCCATTGTATAACTCAAGGTATAAGATCACATTCCACAGCCAGGAACACTCTAACACTGTTGTTCTCAACCTTCCTGAGTCTGTGACCCTTTAACACTGTTCCTCAAGTCGTGGTGACCCCCAACCATAAAGTTATTTTTGTTGCTATTTCATAACTGTAACTTTGCTACTGTCATGAATTGTAAATTAAATATTTGTGTTTTCCAGTGGTCTTAGGCGACCCCTGTGAAAGGGTCGTTCAACCCCCAAAGGAGTCACAACCCACAGGTTGAGAACCACCGCTCTAACAACACATGAACATGTTTGTGTGTGTGTGTGTGTGTGCGCACACATTCACAGAAGTGTACGTTCACCCTCTGTGATATCAATCTTCATTGTCAACTGAACTGTAATCATGTAGGAAACCCATTTTTGGATGTGTCTGTGAAGGTGTTTCTAAAGAGGTGCCACTGAAAAGACCCACACTGAAGTGGGCAGCACCATCCCATGGCCTGGAGTCCCAGAATAAGTAGAAGAAAAAAGTGAGCTGAGCATCCACATTCACCTCTCTACTTCCTGACCACACACACAGTGTGGCCAACTGCCACACAATCCTGTCACCACAGCAAAGCCGCTCCCACCTCCACACCCTCCACACCATGATGGCCCATGCCCTCAGCACATAAGCCCAAATGAACTTTCTCTTCCTTACGTTGCCTTCGTCAGACATTTTATCAGTGACAGAGAAGGAGCCGATACAACCTCATTACCTTTAAATGATGCAGTTTGCATTCTCACAGAGCAAACTTTTTAAACAACCCGAAACTGTGAAGAACTCATCCCTGACTGCCTATGCCAATAGTTTTAAATAGAAAGAATTTAGATTCGTAAAACAACAGGTTCTACCCCAGCAGCTTGAAAATGCTTTTTGTAGGAATGTATTGATCCTTAGGAGCACAATTTTATTTCCGTGGACAATTAAAAGGAAATTATGCCAATAGGTTTAAGATGGAATCTCTACTTGTCATGTGGAGCCAGCAGACAACTGCCTTAATTTTAAAGACCCTAAAGGCTAATGCTTACTTGGCTCCTTGCAATCATCTGTTTGGCCATAATTCTGCTCTTCTATTTAATCCCTTCATCCACACAACAACAGTTTTCCCATTTGTGTTTGGAGGACAATAGACCCAGAACTGTTGAGACGTGTTCTGGGGGGACAGATGTGGCTGCTAAGTCAACAGGGAAATGTGGAGCTAAAGGAAAGTTAAATGTTTCTTCATTACAGGACTTCTCAGAGCCTTTAACATGCTATTGTGCCTTATGAGCCAGAGGGGCAAGCCCAATTACAGAGATATTTATAAAACATACAGCGTGGTGGCTCATACGCAGCACCCACCAATCAATATTAACTCTCATAATTATTAGTATCAACTACATTGATCTGATCCTTCCCAAACTGACATGCGAAGGGTCCCTTTTATCCACAGGACAACTTTCCAGATTTAATGTCCCATGAAATTCACTTTAGGAAAGGCATTACTTGACATTCCCTATTAATATTTTATAAACATTTTTTGTGTTTATGAACAAAGAAACAAGGTGAAATATGATGCCATACACAAGCACATAAAATATAATGAGACCGTATACCTGACTTTGGAAGCATTTATAACCCAGAACAGGGCTAGTTTCTACTCACAGGGAGCTACATTTATTCTACCTCCTCACTGGAGCTAATGATCCTAATATCTGTATATGTTCCTTATTTATCCCCAAATAGACAGCCCTGTGGATGGTCAGTTTTAACAAGAGATCTGGAGCTAATGATCCTAATATCTGTATATATTCCTTATTTATCCCCAAATAGATACAGCCCTGTGGATGGTCAGTTTTAACAACAGATCCGGAGCTAATGATGCTAATATCTGTATATATTCCTTATTTATCCCCAAATAGATACAGCACTGTGGATGGTCAGTTTTAACAAGAGATCGCTTAGCAAATGGAGGAATTTGAGGACATAGAGAAAATTCAAAAGTTACTTTCCTTTAGTACAGAAGTGGTAGCTCACATCTGGAATCCTAGCACTCCAGAGAAGGTTGAAACCAGGGGATTGCGGTGAGTTGGGGGCCAGTCTGGGCCATGGTGTAGGAAAAAAGTCAGAGAAGTGGGCTTTCATTCAGTCATTTATTAACAACACACAGAGACATGCATAAATGGCTTGAGATCAGTCTGGGCTACACACCAAAACTCTCAAAACTCCCGAAATGTTAAAAAATAAAAACCCTGAGTCTACGGCCATACCACCCTGAACACGCCCGATCTCGTCTGATCTCGGAAGCTAAGCAGGGTCGGGCCTGGTTAGTACTTGGATGGGAGAAAATACAAACCCTGAATTCAGTGGAGTATGCAGATAAATAAGTGATGTCATTGTGTGCCAATTTAAATACTCCAGAGAAAAATGCATGTGGACCAGGTTGGGGGAGGGGTTCTGCTTTCAGTAAAGAAGCAGAGGCTCCAGTGGGGAGCCCCTATCCAAACAGACAGCTGCAGGCAGGGAGGGGCATCCACTCAACAGTGAAGAGTGGACCTGGGCTGCAGCAGATGCATGAAGGCAGGGGAGACATGACTGGAGGGGAGCCAGCAGCATGAAAAATGGTAGAAGATGCAATCAGAACCGTAATGAGGAAGGGAGGGGATTCACTTGTTGGGGACCTCAGATATTTTAAGTATTGAGGAATTCTGAACAGGAGAGCCATGCTATATGATGCCTTGAATGATGATGCTATTTGTTGGGTTGAAATTAAACACGTTGGCCATGGAGAGCCAGAACATCATTCATGCACCAAGAACCATGGCGGCCTAGAAGCTAGAAGCAGCAATGAGCAAGACCCTGGAATGTGATTCATTGCAGGGAAATAACACCTGGCAGGCTACTCCTTATCCTGCACCCCTTCAAGGAGTACAGCTGTGAATCGCTGGGGAGGAGGGCTGTCTTGCCTTTGTAGGAGGCACAAAGCCAGGTATCACAACTGGCCGTGGCTCACTGGGTCCTTCAGACTTGAGCTGGCTAGCTCCTGCCACCTTCTTCCCACTCAAGCATTGAACACTTTCAAGATCCAAATCAAGACGTCTAGTGGATCACCGTAGCTACAGCTGCCTGGCAACCAGGACTGATGGCCATTGATCTACGGATTCCCAAACTCCAGGAAAGTAGCACCCTGAGACAGGCCTCCAAATCCCTGGTACAGTTCCAAGTGGAAGGGAAGCTATCCAGCCACGTCTTATTCCATCTGATCGGCTTTTACTCCCAAAGCTCCCAGGCCCAGCACTGTATCTTCAGGGTCACAGCTCCCAGAGGGGACTTCTCAAACTAATGGCTGCAGAAAGTTTCAGAGAGTGGGTGACAGAGAAAGCAGAGTCAGAAACTAGTTATATAGACAAAGGAAATGAAAAAGACAGGTCATGGGGGGACAAGGAGTGTGCAAGAAATCACAAAAAGGGTGATTCAGGGTCAGCAGCTGCAGGCTACAGGCCACATACACCTTGCCTGTTATTTGCAAACATTGTTCTTTATTGGAAAGTAATCATTTATGGCTTCATTCAAGGCACAGTGGCAAAGCTGGGTGCTTATGATGTTGACCTAGTATCTCTGAAAACATTCGATTTATGGGTTGGTCATTTAGAGATGGACTCTGCCCACTCCAGTCCCACTTGTTCCTGGGTGGACTGGAGGACCTGTGCTCACTATGTCTTGCTCTGACACTCTACACAGAAGAACAATAGCTGTGGGTGGGTGAGACAAAAGAACCACCACACGGCTGAACACTCTCCTCAAGTTCATGACCATTGTCTGAACTGTGTCTGCCCAAGAATCAATCACATGGTAAAGCTCCAAGTTCATATCACACACACACACACACACACACACACACACACACACACACACACAAAATCAATCAATCAATCAATCAATTAATCAAATGGTCATTGTAATGGTATTGGAGAGGAGGAGTGTGGAGGGTTTAGATAAAGGTTTGAGAATAGAGCCATTCACAAGGAGATTGGTTCCCTCCTAAGAAACTATATAACATTTGAGAAACACACAAAGTTTTCCAAAGTTCTAATTCCTAGAAGATGTTATCATCTTTCCTTCTTGCTCCACAGTGGGTTGTCTTCTTTGGGGACCATGATTATGCAATACTCATCAGACATTTAGTTGGCCTGCTATGTTCTCTCATCCGGCGTTTCCCAAGAAAGCCTGTGATTTTTCATGGCTTCTCCCTGCTTCTGTCTGCATGTGAGAACACAATGAGAAGGCAGCCTCCCTTTGTAAGTCCTCCTGATGACACAGGGGCAGAAGGACTCACGGGGACAGAGTCACGGGTTGTAAATGGACGACCAGTGACTCTGTACAGTTGCCCTAAGCCACCAGCTGTTCTACACTATGGCAGCTCAGCTGCCTAAGGCTTTCAACAGTGTCTGACCCCATCCTGGATAATCCTGGGAACAACTGAGTCCTATGGCCACTGAGAGATGGTCACGGAAATGTTATCTCCTCCTCTCGGCTGTGTAGCCAAGTTCTGCCTCCTCCTATCTCCAGGAAAGTCACTTCCTTCTCCTCTTCTTCCTCCTCTTCCTCCTCCTTTTTGAGAAGAACAAGGTCTCATGTAGCTCATGCTGGCCTCAAACTCACTGTGTATCTGAGAGCTCTTGATTCTCCCCTTCCACCTTCCAAATGTTGGAGTGACAAGCATGTACCACTATGTCCAGTTTCCAAACGTCAATAACATCTCTCCCAAACACTTAACCAGGAGCCACTCAAAAACACCAGAACTGAAAAATTGCTGTGGGACACAGAAATATGAAGTACGAATCCAGTAGAAGAAGCCAAGGGCCTTTCCAGAGGATAAAGCCAAGACCTAAGGAGTCTTGGTGATGTTGGCTTTTGAATATATATTAGCTGGTTCTTGCAATGATTTTCTTGTGTGCTGTGGTAGCTTTCCTAATTACTTTTGTAATTACCATCATTAGCAAGTATCTGGCTAGGGCCATCTCTGGACAAAAGTATTTTATCTGAGATACTTCTCAAACATTCAAGGACAGGTGGCAGATAGATAAGCATTCCACACCACCTGCTAGTCTCCTGAATTAAGGTAAATATCCATATGGAGACAACTGACAAGGCCAGATGGATATTAGGTACATAGCTTTGTTTCTTGTGCAAATTAAGCTTAACCCTTTCTTCCATAGCCCAAGTGGTATCTCTAGACTTTCCCTTCAACAATTAACTCAGAACAAAAGGGCATTTGCATACCAGGTGCATCAAGCTATGATGCAGTCTTTCTAGCTACTGTGCAGACTTGCCCTGCCTGAGCAGAAAGCAGTGGAGCCAGAGAAAAGCAGATTGTATGGGTATTTAAACTGGACAGAGAGAGAGGAGGGGGATAAAGATGGAAGGAATTTAGAACAAGGAGAGGACAGGAGAGGAAGGGACGGAGAGGAGCTAAGTATGAGAATAGAATTGAAGCTGTATAGAGAGATTTTGACTTAGAAGAATAAAGTGAAGGAACCAAAGAGCTCGGTGTACTTAGATTCATTCGAGTATCTGTCATATTAATTCTCGCCACTGGTGGCATCTCTTCTGGAACTTTGGGAAAATACTACTTAGGGGCTGGACCCCAATAGTCCAACTCCTAAGTAGAAAAATGATGCTAGTTTGGGTTTTTTAAGAAAGCTTCAAAGACCATAAATGGCTGTGGGCATTCTCCAATACCCACAGGAACTTCATTTGTCCTGGGTCCTTTTTCTAGGCTCAGAGCCATGAAAAAGAGCCCTCAAGGGTCTAAAATGGCCAATGCATAAAATGCTAAGGGCTCTGGTTGGTTTCTTTCCTTCAGCTGTAGCTCTGTGGGATTCTGTTTAGCATGAGGCTAGTGACTAGCTTGGGATCATCTCAGTTGGGTGGAAGGGTTCTAAGAGTTTTTCATTCAGTAATTTAAAAAGCTGCCCTACACTTTTGTATGAGGAAAGTAAGGGCCACACTGTGTTGGGGTTTTCAGCACTCTGCACTGACTGCCCCAAAGAAAGACAGGAACATGGGCTGTCCTCTCCAACCTTGTAAACACAAGCCCTGGGAAGGTTTCATTCTAGCACAAACTGACATTTTGTCCTAAGAGCTCCCAAACCCCAAGTCTCTCCTAGAAACCTATATAACCAAAGATCCCCACTTCCTTCCCTATTGAGAGATAGAGCTATGCTTATTTAGCTGACAAAATGAGTCAAAACCTTTGTGCAAAAGCCCTGAGCTGGGCCCCTAAATGTCATTGCCAAGGCTGAGATTGTCTCCCAGCGCCCAGCTGTGATACAAGGAATTCACCCCTAAACAGCCATTGCAGGGTTTTATGGGATCTAGGCCTATGTAGAGTGACAGTGCCATGTAGTACTCTATCTACACAGCCCATTTTTTCTTTACTGAAGTGCTATGGGCAGTGCTGTTATTTTTCTTGGGGAGGTTTTGGTACTTGGATTCTTTCTTTGTCATGTTTATTGACACCTTGTTCGACCTGATATTATGGTTTCAATGGCAAATGTCCTCCACAGGCTCATGCTTTTGAACACTTGGTCACTGGCTGTTGGTACAGTTTGGGGAGGCTATGGAAAAGTTTAGGAGGTGAGGCATGGTTGGCAGAAGTAAGATAACAGGACCAGTCTCTGAAGGTTACAGCTGTCCCTGGTTCACATGTATTCTCTGCTTCCTGTCTGGTACTGTGACTGAGAAGCAGCAGCTGCACACCCCTGCAGCCAGGGAGAGTTCTGCCAAGCCTTTGTACCGCTATGGACCTCTGAAACTGTGAGCCAACAGAGATATTTCTTTTTCTCCATTGTATTTGTCCAACACGGTGACACGGTGACATGGAAACTAGCAAACACAGAAATCTGAGGGAGGTGTATAAAGGAAGAATGTTCACAGGTTTGACATCCAACCACCCAAAGGAAGCAATAGGACATTGCCAGGCTTGTATCCCAGAGCAGCCACGCCACCACTGTGGAGAATTGCATCTTTTCTGTAGAATTTGGGTGAAGATTTAAGTGTTTCTGCTCTGAAGAAGATGATAGAAAAGTGACGAGGCATAAAGAGGTAGGTCAAAAGCCATGGGAAAATGCAGATAAATGGTCGATTGACATGCTAATTTATTACATTTCATCATGGTCTGAGTTGGAAATGCAGATTTGAACAGTGAGACTATTTTTGCCCATTGCATTAGCAATTCCTTTTCTACTTAGCAACCTATAAATCCCAAGGTTTATAGAGAGAAGATCTGCACATCATGTATGTATGGAGAATGTCAGAATCATGCACTCATGGATTATGTACAGGAAAAATTTAAATGTTTTTAACTTTCTAGAGATAATTTTGCGATATATTTTTTAAATTGTATAATTTTCCATAAACTTTCACTCTAGAAATAGATCCTATGGAATTTAGTATCCATGAATATAAATGAAGGAAACAGAGCCCACGGGTGTACAGGACTCATGGTGAGTGTAATGGATAACCTTGTGTCAACTTGTATGAGTGTCGTCCACAGATATATCGGATGTTGCTGTTAGTACATTTTGTGTGAGACTTCTTTATTCTGAGTATAACTGGTTGCCCTTCATAATGCAGCTTGGTCTCATTCAGTTGATGGGAGGCCTGAATGAGGCCAAAGATGACATCCCTATAGCAAGAGGTTCTGCCCCAGACTTCCTCTGGACCTGAACTGCAGCATCAGAGCATCCCCAAGTCTATAGGCTGCTGGCCACTGAGCACCTTTGCACTTGCAAACCTTCATATCATGCAAGATGATTCATTACAATCTAAATGTGTGATGGACAGATAGATGGAAGCAAAAAAAAGAAAAAAGGAGGGAAGGAAGGAGGCAGAGGGAGGGGGAGGGAGGGAGGTTCAATATCCAACCACCTAAAGGAAGGAATAGGGCACTGCCAGACTTATGTCCCCAGAGCAGCCACCACTGTGGAGAACTACATCTCTTCTGTAGAATTAAAATTTTTACAGAAGACTTAAACATGTATTTAAATGTTTCTGCTCTGAAGGAGGATGATAGAAAAGTGACAAAGTGTGAAGAGGTCAAATGCCAGATAGATAGATAGATGGATAGATAGATAGATAGATAGATAGATAGATAGATAGATGGTAGATAGTAGATAAATAGATAGATAGTAGCTAGATTATAGGTAGATAGATAGTAGACAGACAGATAAATAGATGAGAGAGAGAGAGAGAGAGCAGAGAGAAAGTTAGAGATGATAGACAGATATATAGTGGATAGATGATAGATGCATGCATATATATACATATACATATATATACATATATACACACACACACACACACATATATATATATATATATATATATATATATATATATATATATGCTGTGGAGATTGCTCTGTATAAATAAAATGCTGATTGGCCAGTAGCCAGGCAGGAAGTATAGGTGGGACAATCAGAAAAGAAAATTCTGGAAACAGGAAAGTCAGAGAGACACTGCCAGCCACCACCATGAGTACCAACATGTAAGATACTGGTAAGCCACGAGCCATGTGGCAAGGTATAGATTTATAGAAATGGGTTAATTTAAGATATAAGAACTAGATAACAAGAAGCCTGCTGTAGTCATACAGCTTGTAAGCAATATAAGTCTGTGTGTTTACTTGGTTGGGTCTAAGCAGCTGCAGGACTGGCAGGTGAGAGAGATTTGTCCTGACTGTGAGCCAGGCAGGACCAGGAAAACTCTAGCTACAAATGGCACCCAATGGGTTGGCAAGAGTTTCCACCTAAAACCTGAGAAAAAAGATTCTAAAACAGAGCTAAAAACACCTTCCTAGTTGTCTCTCTCAAGTTGGCGGGTTCCTGGCATGCCTGTTTGACCGCCAGTATGGCAGGAATGAGGTGTCTACAAGTGGCACATTATGCTGCGTGGTAGATTTAGTCTTTGCTAGTACAGAAAAAAAAAAAAAAAGAGGTTTCTGGGCTACAAGCTGCTTTGATAGAAGCATAGACCCACTATTTCTGAGAGTTGATAGCTCCCAGAGCTGGCAGTAAACGTACCACCGCCATGTTGGGAAGCTGAGGTGGGCAGAGCCACCAGCCACAGCAGTCATTTCAGTCTTAGAATGCTGCAGTTTAAAACAATAGATTCACAATAAGACGGATTCAGATGAAACAAGACTTTAAATGCTTTGCAATGTGTGTATAAATGTACGTAGGCTTGAAAGAGAAAAAAAAAGAATATATGTAGTTAAATAAACAAATAGTTTTTAAAAATAAAGTCTTTAAAGAGACAGTAAAGGTAGTATAAAAATAAGCCACGTAAAGATGAATATTACACATAGACTCTGGATTGTGTTGTCTTTGGGATTTTTAACTGCAGAAAAAAAATTTGATTGTAAAAGCTGTTGAGTTAAGCCAATATGTATATTTTAAAGATATCTTGACTTCAAAATTTGGATATGAGGATATGTTGCTTTGGAAAGGAGGCTCTGCTTTTGTTTCCACAGAAAGCCAGAGGCTATGGATTTGTTCCAGATTAAGATACATCAGGTTTGACCAGCCAAGACCCCCTGAAAGGTCTCCGATGACACCATGGCCCAGATGATCCAACATCCAGAACAGTTTCAAGTCAACTGACTCAGACAATACAGCCTCATGGACTACCCCATAATCCTAAAATTTTCTTTGTGTTCCCATAAGATACAGTGCCCCCCTCCAGCAGGAAGTAGTAAGAGAAGCTATGCCCAAATTCCCAAATATACCAAGCTGGCTTTGGAGATGGAATTGGCTCACTCCTTCTCTAAACCCAGACATATTACTAAAAAAAAAGGTTAAGAGATTCTTTTGTCCCATGTCAGAAGAGCCCTCTGGTATGGGACAGAAAAAACCCAATATTTTTATTTAAATCAGGTTGATTATAGATGCAATCTCTTTCTAAAGAAGAAAAGGGGATATGATATATATATGATAGGATGAAAGGGTAGATTAATGAACCTACTTTTAAAGAGTAACAACTTGTTTAGAAATGTTTTACATTGCTATGGATTTTAGTTTATTGATACAAGTTTAAACTTAATTTTGTTATACTGTATATATATATATATATTCTCGTTTGAGGTATTGTGTTTATGTAACTCATTTAGATTACAATGGATAATTAAGAAATACAGATTAATAATTAGTCTTCTATGATAGTCAAACTTACAGTCATGTTGTTTTCTAGGTATACATAGACATAATTCAATTAGGTAGGTAATCTTCAAACACTTAAAAGACCTACAGAATATGGCATTTAAAATGTTTTAAAAATTTAGACTTTCTGGACAGTAAGACATGTCTGCTCCTGGCAGCACCAATTTACTTCAGAGAGGAGGATGGGCATTGAAGACACTCCGTATGGAGTATATCTTCTTCTTGGCAAAAATAGCCATTTGGGCAAGAAACTTATATCTTAAATTAACCCATTTCTATAAATGGGTTAATTTAAGATATAAGAACTAAATAACAAGAAACTGGACTGCTTGATCGACTGGACATGCAGGACCCATAGAAAGGTGACCACTGAACTTTGCTTGGCAAAATGGTCCTTCAGGTTCCTGCTTTGCAGAGGAAACTGCCAGATATTCTACAGGACACAGAGAAAAGTGACTAAGAGACTCTAAGCCTGTGGGCTGAAGACAGATGCCCCAACTTTACAAAAAACTTTAGATGACTGTCCAGGCTGCCAGCTGTCTCTGTCCACTCTCGCAAGACTCTTGAAAGTTGCTTGCGTCCTCCCATTTCTCAGGTAATATTATATCCTTCTGAGGTCTTTGATGTAGTTGAAGACTAGATAGTTATAATTTCGTTAGTTATGATAAAAGATAAGTTAGATATGAAACCTTAGACTCACAAATATAGGATAGATAGAATATTTTCTTTAATTTTGCCAAATACAAATAGACTAGATATTATAACTGTAATTCTTGCTTGATAACTGTTTTGTTATATGTAATTTTACTATGTGAAAGTCAAAACCTTTCTTTTTGAAGAAAAAAAAAGAAAAGGGGAAGTGCTGTGGATATTGCTCTGTATAAATAAAATGCTGATTGGCCAGTAGCCAGGCAGGAAGTATAGGTGGGACAATCAGAAAAGAAAATTCTGGAAACAGGAAGGCTGGGTCAGAGAGACACTGCCAGCCACCACCATGAGTACCAACATGTAAGATACTGGTAAGCCACGAGCCATGTGGCAAGGTATAGATTTATAGAAATGGGTTAATTTAAGATATAAGAACTAGATAACAAGAAGCCTGCTGTAGTCATACAGCTTGTAAGCAATATAAGTCTGTGTGTTTACTTGGTTGAGTCTAAGCAGCTGCAGGACTGGCAGGTGAGAGAGATTTGTCCTGACTGTGGGCCAGGCAGGACTGGAGAAAACTCCAGCCATATATATATATATATATATATATATATATATATATATATATATATATATATATATAGAGAGAGAGAGAGAGAGAGAGAGAGAGAGAGAGAGAGAGAGACCCCTGACTAAGGATCAGACAGACAATCACCCCATTCTCCCCTCACTGCTACACTGTAAAGTACTCTGTAGAGCTGATCATTCTGTCCCTGAAGGAAAGATGGTGACCTCCTTGCTATTTGTGGCCGTATTTACATGTAAACAGGTACCTTCTGGTCATAAAGCAGGCTCCTCTCTGTGCTGGTGACTCCAGCTTGGGATGCCATCTCCAGCCCCAGCCCTCTTCCTTTTACCTCCCCTGCAGGGGTCTGCTTGCTGGGGGCTCCTTCAGCTTTTGGCCACGCCCCATGCTGCCTCCTGCTCCTAGGAGGTGGGGTCAGGTGGTGGAGAAACTTTTCCTGCCAGGCAGTGAGCAGCCTGGCCTTTGTTGAAAGGCAAGTTCACAGGTTCTTCAAAGACTCTTCCAACACCTCAGCTTGATTCTTCACAGAGGGCACCTCCCCATCACTAGCCTGAGCTCCCCAACTTCCAGCAACCGTTGCACACAGACTTCCACCCACTCCCTCTCAGGTAGTGCAGGCTGGTTCTCCTCTGTCACCTGGACACAGTACAGGATATTAACTTAATCTAGCTGTCCTGCTCAAGGTGTGGTCTGAGTGCTCACTGTCTCAATTCTGGTTCTTCAAGGTGGACCTACAGAGTTCTTATCACAGCAGAGAGGAAGTCAGCCCTTCTCTCCCCATAGGTATGTGGGGGTGAGATTTCTAGAGAAACACATCCGAACAATCTCCTTCTCATGTGTGGCACTATCACCCTCATCATTCACAGGGGTTGGTCCCAGCCTCACCCACCACAGGATACCTAAGTTCCTGAATGCTCAAATTTCTTACATAAAATGACACGTTATGTACATCTTACCCAAGGCCCAATGTCCTGCAGACATTAGCTCATCTTCACATGACTAATAATTACTAATACACTATAAATGCTATACAAATGACCAATCTGCTATATTGTTTAATGAAAAACAAGAAAATTAAAAGGCTGCTTGTGTTAAGCTCAAACATAGGTTTTTAAGTAGCTCTGACCCACAATTGGATCAACGGATGTGGGGTCTGGCCTGCTCTTGGGTAAGACTTCTACCTTCTTGCAGTGTCTGCTTATGTAACCTGAGTTTTAGGGCAGACTTCCCAGGTCCAGCAGTCTCAGACTGGCCTAGCTGCTTGCCACAAAGCACCAATTAAAAAGACAAGGACTGTGGTGATATTGTGTTCCCCAAAATATTGTGCACCCTAATAAACCTATCTGGGGTCAGAGAACAGAACAGCCACTAGATATAGATGCCAGAAAATGGTGGCACACACACCTTTAATCCTAGCATTCCAGAGGCAGAGATCCATCTGGATCTTTGTGAGTTCAAAGCCACACTGGAAACAGCCAGGCATGATGACACAGGCCTTTAATCCCAGAAAGTAATGGCAGAAAGCAGAAAGGTATATAAGGTGTGAGGATGAGGAACTAGAACCTGGTTAAGCTTTTAGGCTTTTGAGCAACAAACAGTTCAGCTGAGATTCATTCTGGATGAGAACTCAGAGGCTTCCTGTCTGAGGAAACAGGATCAGCTGAGGAATTGGCGAGGTGAGGTGGCTGTGGCTTGTTCTGCTTCTCTGATCTTTCAGTGTTCACCCCAATACCTGGCTCTGGGTTTGTTTTTACTAATAAGACCCTCTAACAATTCATGCTACAAGAGAGTTGTGGTAAAAAGCAGACAGAGGGTTAAACAAGACCTTTTGAGGGGGATGAGGGAGTCCATGACCTCAAGTCCATCTTTGGGTTACTGCTGTAAGCTATAGATTTAAACAGAGAAAGACCAGGAGCAGGGAGGAAAGAGGCAGGCAGCGGTCACTCAGCAGTCTACTGAGTTTTACTGGCTACTGTGTTTTCTGGTTGATAGTTACCTCGGAACTAGTTTTTTGAGACAGCCTAAAGCAGTCCTTGTTGCTTGAGGAGACAGGGTTGGTACTGCTCCAGGGTACAACCTTGCCCTTGTGAATAACTGCTCTCATCTGGGGCATTGTCTGTATGGAAAAGTTCTGCTTGCTCTGCCTGGATGTGAAGGTGAGTGCAGGTTTGGGATAATGACTCCTGACTGCTAGGTGTCCTTCTGGGATCTGGAAGAAGATTTCACAAGACGCCTAAATTCTTGTTTGTGCCTTCAGCCTTAAGGGGGAAAGAGAGAGGTAGGCATCATTAGTTTTTAGGCACACACTCCTTAAGTAGTTAACATGTCCCTGTGCAGGATTAAGTAGGTGACTCCCAGAGAAAGGAGACAGAGGTGCCAGGCTTTCATCCTGTGTTTAGTTACCACATGAGCCAAAGCAAGGAGTCTATGTGTTTTAGCAAAAGCACAGGGCTACCTACCCCACGCGGGAATGCCAGGAAACAGGGCTCTCCCTCAACTAACCCTTTGAACAACCCCTAGACACCAGAGGGCCATCCCAGTTTTTCAGACGCTGAAAGGTTAGCCTCAGAGAAATTAACTCAGATTTCTGAGATCACCCAGCCAATTGGAGGCCAGGCAGCATTTCAGTGAACAATAACCCATCTGTAGCTAAAGCCCCGCATGGCGTTACAGCTGTTAATGAGAATTATCAAGGAAGCTTGATCCTAAAATGAACCTTCGTGTTCTCCCAAGCCATCCTTTAGCTAAACTATGCTAAAGTATGAGGATACAGCATAGTGAAAACAGATAGGGGAGAACTCTGGGGGAACCCTGATCTACCTCAGGTGCGATGATCCTTGTCACAGGACGGGGGATTTTCATAGGTGCTGAGCAGGGTCTGGAAGGCATCTTCTGAGAGTCCCAGGTCTTATGTTTGGAATAAAGAATAGGACCAGAAACAGGTGGATAATGATAGAAATAGTTTATTAAGCAAGAGGGCTGGAAAGGTTAGAATCACTAATGATGGTCACTGGAGGAGCGAACCTCTTTGGGTGACACAGCACCCACTTTCTCCCAGCCTTGGAGATCGGGCCTGCTCTGTCCCCTACATATAGGGGTGGGAACAAAAAGCCCTGGTGGGAAGGGCTTTCTGCTAATACTAATCTCAATGCCCCTCCCACACCCCGCCCCCACTCCCCCCTACCCTCCACACCCCGCCCCACCTGCTCCATGTCTTAGTCTGCTAACACGGAATGGCACATGACACCTTCCTCCTGCCCTGGTAGATGTGAAAAAAGACTGAACCTTAGGAAGAGTCTATAAAAATCATCACAGAGGCTGGGGTGAGGGACTCAGTAAGTAAACGCACTTGCTATGCAGGAAAGAGAATCATAGTTCATATCTCCAGCATCCACAAAAAGCCGGTGCGGGTGGTGGCCTGCCTGTAATCCCAGAGACCAGGCATTCCCAGAGCAAGCTGGCTAGCAAGACTAGCCAGATTGGTGCAGCCTCAGCTCATTCAGTGATCCTGCTTTTGAGTAAATAAAGTGGAGAGCAATTGAGGCGGACAACAGTGTCAACCTCTGGTCTCTGTACCCTCCCACACACATGTATAGGCACACCCCACACACTCGCAAACATCAGTCTCTATGTAGGATGTAGCAAAGAGGGGTAACATCCTTCCAAATACCTATCTCATGCTCTTCGCTTAAGGGGGAGGGCTATGAGTCTTCCCTTTGTTGTAATGAACGCTCTCCTGGGATGGATGCTAATCACTCCCTAATCCTTGCATTCCTGAGCCAGCCCCCAACTCAAGCACATCAAAGGGGCTTTGTTCAAACTAGGACTCACCTGCCCCATGACCCTTCCCAAACGCCTCTGAATCTGCACTAAGCCCCAAGAGGCTGACCCCAGAGGTCACAGCACAAGCCCCTTCCTGCCTGAAACCCACCTGCTGGCCTGCCTCATTTCCACAACTCTGAGTCATTAGACTCCAGCCCTGATATTGACACTCCCATTAGATGAAGGGGCTGCGCCACACTCTGCCACCCCAGCATGCTGGCAGTTAGGTCTGAAGTTGTTTAGATTTGTGCTTGGTTTTTAAAAATAAAAATCTACATTGCACTTTTTTTCTTACTACAAAAGCAATACATGTTTGTCATAAAAATATTCAAACAGCATGGATAAGCAGAATAGAGAAATAAAAGGCACCATTACTGCATCAAACAAAGAATAGGCAGGGCGAGCATGTTGGAATACATCTTTTCAGACTTTTTTCTCTGTGGAGATACATCCACTTAATGTTGCAATAGGAGATCACATTGAAAATTGTGGAAATGAACTTGCTTTTTTTTTTTAACACTTGGCACTATATTGAGAACATTTTTCCATGTCATTAAATATCTACATGATGTTTTTTTCGTTCTATTTGCAATAGGAACCAAATTTGATAGTCTTCCTGTGAATACAAAAGCAATCCACCCTGAAAATTTCATACCCTTTACCTCAGCCGTGGTTTCCCTGAGGGAATCATGAGGATATCAGGGTCAATCTGAAGAATAAAGGCTTGATTTTTTTTTTAAATGGGAAAAATAAAGATTTTGCTTATATTCTCTCTAAATCATTCTCAGAATTGATAGGTGCAATTGGTTTGGGGCATGTCTCAATACTCATTTATCTAATGCTTTCAAGTCAAATTAGAAGAGGTCCAAGGGGCTGGAGAGATGGCTCAGCAGTTAAGAGCACTGGCTGCTCTCCCAGAGGACCCTGTTTCAATTCCCAGCACCTATATGCCAGCTCACAGCCATCTGTAACTCCAGTTCCAGGGAATCTGGTGCCCTCTTCTGGCCGCTGTGGGCACCAGATGCACACATGATACACATATATACATACTGGCAAACACTCACTCACAAAACACAAATAAATAGAAAGATCTGGATCTCAGTGCCTCACTCATTCCCCACTGCCACACTCCAAGTGCCACTCTTTGTTTTGTCTCCGGAACCTGCCTCTCCATAAGCTATACAAAACCTGACCTTGCAGGTGCCCACCCCCGTTAACCAAGAGGCCACTGGGGTCAACCTGCCAGCCATCACCACTGCTGTCTCTGCTTCTGCCGTGGGCTTGCCGTGTTCCAGGGTCAACAGATGCTCCGGAACCCTTGGTGGTCATGCCAGCCCAGGAGTGGTTCAGCTTCCTGCATGAACGCATTGTCCCGTGATTAAAGCTGTGGCTACTGTTCGTCACCAGCCCAGGTCCAGGTGCCGCTGGCTCGGGGTCCTCTAAACACACAGCTGCACAGCAGCTTTGTCTCTTTGGCCTTGATGTATAAACAGCTGCTGGCTTCCTGTTTGCACAATAGAGAGCACAAAGATCTAAGGAGTGAACCAGACCTCCCAAACAAGTCCAGGATGGGGAAAGACGGGATTCAGCATTCCACTTGGCCTTCTGATCTCTGATCAGATCCAAGCAAGGAAACTATGCAAGGCTTTTCACTAAAGTAATGACAAACCCCAGCTAGATCTCAAGTTGGGCACACAGCAGATGTTGGTCTTTAGGGGATCACTCCATTTGCCCTTTTTTATTTGTATTATTTATTTGTGTGGGGAGGAGGCACATGCCATAGCAGATATGTGGAGGTTGGGGGATCACATTAGTTTCAAGGATCAGACTCAAGTTTGGGGCTTTTTGGCAAGAACCTTTACCTGCTGAGCCATCTCACCCTCTCACCAACCCTATATTTTTTTTTATAATCTCTTTCTCAGTGTGTGTGTGTGTGTGTGTGTGTGTGTGTGTGTGTGTGTGTGTGCATGCACAGGTGCATGCATGCAACTGTGTGCAAATGGAGGTCAGTCCTCACCTTTCACCTTGTCTGAGACAGGGTCTACTCTTACTAGCTAGTCTGTACACCAAGCCTGCTAGCCTGTGGCCTTCTTCCTGTCTCTGCCTCTCATCTCCTTAAAGGAACCCTGGGAATGTAGATGCACATGCTACCATATCCAGTTGTATGTGGGTCCTGGGGATTATATCCAGGGCTTTACCCATACACAGCAGGCATTTTACCCACTGAGCCTTCTCCTCGGTCCATCATTTTTAAATGAGAATTGCTGGTTGCTTTAGGGAAAGGATGTCATCAAAAATCTTCCTTGTCACAGGCAGAGTTAAGGAGTGGATCCCAGGGGCCTGTAACTGTAAAGGGAAGAGGAAAGAAGAGCAGAATAAAGGAGAACTGGACAGCACTCCTCTCCAGATGGATGGAGAAGGAACAAATCCATAAGCAGGTGACACCAGCTTCTCTCCTGTCTAAGTGGGAACAGAGGGGCCAGGCAATAGCAACAGGAAGCTATGGGAGCAAATGGAATGATGCATGGGGCTAGAGACATGGTTCGGCTTCTAAGAGCAAATACTGCTCTTGCAGAGGACCTGAGTTTGGTTCCTGGAACCCACATCAAGTTTGTCACAACTACCTGTAACCCTTCTGGCCTCTGAAAGCATCAGCATTCACACACACACACACACACACACACACACACACACACACACACACACAAAAATAAATACATTAATTTAAATATATATGCATTTGACATACTTAAATTATCTACATATGAACTGTGGCACACACCTGTGATCTCAGCACAAGGAGGGTTGAGGCAGAAAGATTGAAAGTTTGAGGCCAGCACAGGCGATGTAGAGAAGAGACCCTGTCTCAAAAAAAAAAGAACAAAATTTGTCTCAAAACAAGAGAACAATCAAACAAAGCAAGTTAATTTCCCATACACCAAAAACTAAAAGACGACACCGGAACACAGCAGCCATTTCTTACATGGGCCTGAGACTCCACTCCTTCAACTGCAATTAGACCATTCATAACTCAGCAGCTAAGACTGAAGACGCAATCAAAGCCAGGCCCCACACAAATGCTGTTTTCGTGAAGCAAATCAGAAAGATGTTGTTTGTCATCTCCACTCAGCCCATCGCAAATGACCTGACAAGTAGCAAGGGAAAGAGAGGGCTAACCTAAGCTGCTGATAGCCCCTCCAGAGAAACCCCACAATGGGGCTGCCGGCGGTTCTTTTCTCTTGGAAAATAAAAGGCAATCATACAAATCACGATGATGGGCAACTGGCAGAGTCCAAACTGTCCCTTTGAAACTGGGCCACTCTTAACCCACACAGCCTCTATGTGTTCAGTACCTCCCGGCAGTACCATGGTTCACCTGGAGATGGGCACACACCTGATTAACAACCAGCAGAGCAGCTAAGAATTCCACTGAGCTCCCACCAGTGAGCTAGTGAGCTTCTCCTACAGGAAGGAAATGAAGAGATTAAAGATGCAATAGTTTAAGAGTTTTAAAATGCCTTTCCCGCACAGCTTAGCCTGGTGTACCAGCCTTCTGCCCCTTCTGCCTTGTGTGCATATATTAGCTACATTTCTGTTGCAATAAAGATGCCATTTCCAGAAGCAACTGAGAGGAGAGGAGGGTTGATTTTAGCTGACAGTTCCAGAGGGATACAGTCCATCATGCAGGAAAGGCATGGCGGCAGGGGCGTGAGGCTCGCCTGGCAACCAGAAAGACGATGGATCACATTTCATGTCCACAAAGGAAGCACATAGTGAGAACGGGAAGTGGTCAGGCTATGAAGCCTCAAAGCCTTTGCCTAGGGGTGGACCTCCTCCAGGAAGGCTCCATCTCCGTGATGTTAGCAAACAGTGTTAGCAACTGGGGAGACATGGGCAAGTTGGGGACATTTCTCATTCAAACCGCCACACTTAGGGAGATCTTAACAAGGTGGTTGTATTGGTGCAGCTCCATGGTGAGGGTTGCAATTTGGACGCGTCCCCATGGAATGCCATGTGGTAAAAGCTTAGTTGCCAGCTGCTGGGTTTTGAGAAAAGTGATTGAATCCTAATCTCATCAATGGATTCATAATAGGATGGTGTTGTTTGGAGCTGCTGTAAGTTTTTGGAAGTCAGGCACAGTTAGAGAAAGCAAATCACCAGAGACATGCTCATGGATGCTCTATCTTATCTCCCCAATCCCAGGCTGTTTGTCCATCTCCCTTCTCCAACCCTATGTGTGTCCTAACTGCCATGAAGTAAGCAGCCTGTCACTGTTCCTGCCACCATGATGCTCTCCCTCACCTCAGAAGCAAAGGAGCCAGTGGACCACAGGTGACAGGTGTTGAAACTGAGAAGCAGATTGTCTCTCTCAGGCATTTGTCAAGGCAACATAAGAATCAAACCCAGAGGGAAGCTGTGCAATTCTATAGATGTGAAGAAGAACTGTTCAAGGCTTTAGGGTCCTGTAGTGGGAAAGTGAAGGGAAGGCCCTAAGAGAGGCTCCAGGGACCCCTCTTCCAAGGAGGTCCCTCCACACCTTTCCTAGGATTTTCAGGGTCCTTGTTTACCATCACACCCCCTCTTTCTTGATTATCTTGCCTTAATTCCTATCAAAAAGTGACCTGAAAACCAATTCTTAAGATGGCATCACCTCAGCCTAGCATGGTGGCACACACCTTTAATTTCAGCACTTGGGAAACAGAGGCAGATGGAGTTCCAAGCTAATCTGGGCTATATATTGAAACCCTGACTTAAAAGCAAACACTAAAGAAGGTACCAATTCTATAGAACATGGGCTCCATTCCATACATGCATGTCATTGGCGTGGGATAGTGTGAGTACATGGAAGGCCTAGTCTGACCAGAGACGGGGTTAGTGTTACTGTAAAGTGCCAACGGAAGCAAGACGGGTAGACGGTGCAGCTGGACCATGGACCAATCTAAGACCTAAGGGCAGCTGGACCATGGGCCAATCTAAGACCTAAGGGCAGCTGGACCATGGACTGATCCAAGACCTAAGGGCAGCTGGACCATGGACTGATTCAAGACCTAAGGGCAGCAGACCATGGACTGATCCAAGACCTAAGGGCAGCTGGACCATGGACTGATCCAAGACCCAAGGCCTTCAAGATGACATCTGCACTGGGGCAGTTTTCCTATCTTACTGAAAGAAGGGCCTTGTGTTCTTCAGTGGAAACCATCTGTGTGTGTAGTTTCTACCCTTGATTCCTGTTCCCATGAGGGTAGCCAGTGACACGGTTATGAACGAAAATGTTCTTTGCTCAAAGACCTCTCTGGGAAAGCTGGGGAGAGGTGGAAAATGTCGAGGGTGCACCGTATACAAGTAGCTTTTCAGAGGAGGAACAATATTCCTGGCAGAGTTGTCACCATAGACATCACCTAAACTCTGAGCAAGAAACCAGAATAGACCAGTACCCAGAACCCCAGCTACACATGAACTATTTGCTCAAGTTTCCTCCAATTGCTGTGATAAAACACTCTGACTGAAGGCAGCTTGGGGAGAAAAAGATTTATCTGGATTTTACTTCTGGGTCACAGTCCATCATTGAGGGAAGTCAGGGCAGGAACTCATACAGAAGCAGAGACTGGAACCACAAAGGAACACTGCTTACTGACTGGATCCATAGCTCACTTTCACACTTTTCTTACACATCCCAGGCCCACCTGACTAGGGATGGTGCCACCCACAGTGGGCAGGGCTCTCCTATGTTATTAACAGTCAGGACCATGTCCCACAGTTCACTCTGATGGATGAAACTCCTCAATTGGGGTTCCCTCAGTGACTCTGGGCTATGCCGTGTTGACAGCTGTGGCTACCTAGGGCATTGCTTACCAGAGAACCATCCCTGACTTGGTTCTGCAACACTGTGAAGGAGGCCCAGCTACAGTAAGGGATCTGGCTGGCAGCTAGCAGGGGTGCTTCATTTGCTGCAGGCAAGCATCTTTTCTATCAGTTATTTCTGCCTCTGCCCTTGGCTTGTTTTTCCCAATGCTGTTCTTTGGGTTAGAACATTGCTTCCTGGTTTATTAAAAACTGAGATAAATTACCTGATAAATCTGTCTTAAGTTTTTCCCTCCTTTTCAAACCTCTCCAGCAATTGCCAGAGTCACAAACGTGTGTCCTTCCCACAGTGGGAGGCTCACAAACAGCTGGTGTGTTCCTGGAAGCACACAGCTAGAGACAATAAAAGGAAAGTCTTTAATGATGCAGAAACCTCCCACTCCTGGTACTAAATTTACTGGCTTTGGTTTGATTTAAAGAGAGAAGCAGAGCAACACCTGGGCAGCCCTCCAGGTGCAGCACACCTGTCTCCAGACAAGTTCCTTTTCTCGTTACTAGAAACAGCTGGTAGAAGCAGCTTAAAAGGCATGGGACTTGTGGGTTACAGTTTGAGGTTACAGTCCTTCATGGTCCAGAAGGCACAGCTGTGGGAGCAGCCTGTGGCTCCAGCAGCCCCAGTGTAAGGCTGGTTACTTGAATTTCCATGGGTCAGGAAGCAGAGAGAGAAGAGGCAACAGCCACACTCCTAGCATGAGTATGCATTTGATATGAAAGCCCAAAGTTGATATCAGATGTCTTCCTTAATTGCTCTCCACTTTATTTATTAAGGTGGGGACTCTTGCTGAACCCAGAGCTTGATGAGGCCTCTCTTCTAACTAGCCAGCTTGTTCCAGGAGTCTCCCTGTCTACCTCCTGAGTGCTAGAATTATAGGCAGCTGCTGCCTGACCTTTTTAATTAGGATTTATTTTTATTATTTTTAATTATGTGCTTGGTTGTGGGAATGCACACATGAGGGCAGGTGCCTGCAGAGACCAGAGGCACCACATTCTCTAGAGCTGGGGTTATGGACAAGTTTAAGCTGTTCAACATGGATAATGGGAACAAAACTTGGGTCCTCTGTAAGAGAAGTGTGTATGCTTGACCACTGATCTCTCCAGCACCCTGCCTGGCTGTTTTACATGGTTTTTGGGGATTCCAGCTCTGCTACTCGCGCTTTCATGTAAAGCACTTTTTCCACTGCGTCATCTCTCACAGGAATTTGGAGTTTGAATGGAGCTCAGGCCTCCTGCCCTGTCACTCTTTATTATTATGGACTCAGGACTATACAGATTAAAGGGTATGTCACCTGACTCTAACTTTCCCCCATCAGATGGCTTACAGTTCACAGATAAATCTACTTTGCACCTATCTCAGAGTTTCTATTGCTGTGAAGAGACACCATAACCATGGCAACTCTTATAAAGGAAAACATTTAATTGGAGCTGGCTTACAGTTTCAGAGATTTAGTCCATTATCATTATGGCAGGAAGCATGGTAGCATGCAGGCAACGTGGTGCTGGAGAAGGAACCAAGAGTTATACATCCAGATTGGCAGGCAGCAGGAAAAGAAGGACACACTGGGCCTGGCTTGAGCATCTGAAACCTCAAAGCCCATCCCTAGTGACACACTTCTTCCACCAAGGCCACACCTACTCCACCAAGGCCACACCTCCTAATAGTGCCACTCCCTATGAGCCTGTGAGGTCCATTTTCATTCAAACCACCACAGCACACAAGTAGTGGTTGAAACTTTCTCCCTGTAAAACTTAGTCATTCAATGGGATTCTTTATTTTCAAAAATTTAGCATTTTATTTCATTTTGAAAAGTCAATAATTCCCTTCGTAGGCAATTTGAAAGGCAAAGCACATGCCCATCTGTGAAACTGGACATGGTGGTGTATGTCTACAATCCCAGCACTGGGGGAGGGGGACAGACAAGAGGAGCAGAAGTTTAAGGTCAGCCACCCCTGGCTACATAGTGAGTTCAGGACAGCCCGAGCTTTCTGAGACTCTGTCTCAAGACAACAAGAGTAAATGTATCTGTGGGCCAGAGGCAGCCAATGTCCTCAACTTTTGAATAATCCTTCGTGTGCAAGTCCATGCAGATACATGCTTCCTTTTTCTTTTTTTACACACATGCTTTTACACTCATCCATGTAGCTAGAGTTTTCCTGCCTGGCCCACAGTCAGGACAAATCTCTCTCACCTGCCAGTCCCACAGCCACTCAGACCCAACCAAGTAAACACAGAGACTTATATTGCTTACAAACTGGCCGTGGCAGGCTTCTTGCTAACTGTTCGTATGTCTTAAACTAATCCATTTCTATAAATTTATACCTTGCCACGTGGCTCATGGCTTACCGGCATCTTCACATGCTGCTTGTCATGGCAGAAGCTAGCAGTGTTTCTCTGACTCAGCCTTCCACTTCCCAGAATTCTCTTCTCTGCTTGTCCCGCCTATCCTTCCTGCCTGGCTACTAGCCAATCAGTGTTTTATTTACTAACCAATCAGAGCAACATATTTGACATACAGAACATCCCACAGCACATCCACTCCTGCACGTTAGCATATGTCCAAGGTCTTTCTATGTCAACCCACACACCTCTAACAAGTACATCCCTCAGCATCAGGCAGAGCACATCACCGGATGCTGCTACAGAGAGACAGTCACTGGCAACAGTGGACAAAGTATGGGGCAGAGTCTGGGGATCAAGAATCATGGCCTTTTCAGGTGGGACCACTCCAGAGTGAGAGATGATGTGGTCACATGGAGAGATGGCCCACTCAGACACTCCTTCTCCCCATCACGGGGTTCTGAGGGTGAGAGTACAAATCAAGATGTTCTCTGGAAGTTGGCCTTTCCCCAAATAAGACTTGGCTTTAGGATGGCTACCTGGCCTTGATTCTGGGCAAGATGTGATCTCTAAGCAGAAGAGAGGGAAGTAGAGACTATCAGAGTGGGTACAGCCTCTACCAACAGGGACCTGAAAGCCGGGACCTTATCATGAGATGGCTTCTAACATTTTTACACTCATCCGTTTGGTTTAGAAAGTGCTCAAATTTCTAAAGACAGTAGACGTGTGTGTGTGTGTGTGTGTGTGTGTGTGTGTGTGTGTGTGTATCAAGACTCACAGAGTTAGGGGTTTCCAGGCACTCATTTGGTAAACTCCTAGTTGCATGGCACACAGATCTGAGCTGGGAACCAAGCACCCACGTAAAAAGCTATGCAGTGCACTGCAGGTCAGAACAGAGGGGAGCAGAGCCAGAACCCTGGGGCTTGCTGCACAGCTCTCTAGCTGAACCTGTGATATCCAGATTGGATATCTGGTGGGAGATCCTGCCTCCAAAACTATGGTGGAAAGCAGTTAAAGACATCTGTCATCAACCTCCAGCCTCCACATGCAGGCACATGCACAAACACATGTACAGCACATTCACTCTCACAGGCTCACACAAACAAGCTGCACATGCAGACTTTTGAAGTGGAGATCAGCTGCGCTTGAACTCCAGGCAAAGGAAGAAGCCAGAGCCCTCCTCGGGGTTCCCATGCAGAAGGATGGAGAGCTTAGTCTCCCTGTCTTCTTTCAGTGGACTACCGCACACTTCCTTGATGGACTGAGTCAGATGAGCTCACTGATTAGGTTAGGCTGATTGGCTGGTGAGCTCCAGGCATCTACCCATCTCTGCTTCTTGAACACTGGAACTGCAATGCGTGCCACTGTGCCTGGCTTTTGACGTACATGCTGATGATCAAACTCTGGTCATCATGCTCACACAGCAACTGCTCCAACAACAGAGCCATCCCCCCGCCACTCACCTTGCCCTTCCTTATTCTAACAACGGAGCCATCCCTCTGGCACCCATCTTGCCCTTCCTCATGTTTAAGGAGTCATATCCATAGCTGTAAATCACTTGGGACTCGACAGACCCATGTTAGGTGTTTTCACAGCACACATTCTATGACAGAACTGACCTGGAGGAGCTTAGGACCCAGCGAGAAACCTCCTCAGACTGGTTTAATTACTTATGTAAGGCATCATCACCACAGTGCCAAGTGAGCTATCATGAGTTCCATATCTAGAGAAAATAACGAAAATGTCAAACTTATGCTGTATTAAAAGGTGATTTTTAAATTCATTTAAGTTCCATAAAAAAGATACAGTGATTGATTTTCAAATTTTATAAAGAAAAAGATAGCATTTTAATGTCCTGGGTTATTGAAAGAGATTACTAATTTTCAATTTTCAATACATAAAAGCTGAAATCTAAATGAGCTCTGAAACACACCTACATTTGCCTCAGCCCACAGGCCATAAAAATACCATTTACAGTTGGAAAAAAATTCTTCATAGCACAATAATAGCCAGTTTATTCATTTATTGACACTCTGTTAAAGACATTATTTTAATGTGCTTGGTGATAGATGACCTAAAGTAAAGGACCTTCTCCAGACAGCTCTTGTCTACAACATCACAGTTTGGAAAAGTTGGCCAAGCGCTCCAGGACAGACTATAAGGCAGGCTCTGGAGGAGTTTCTGTGATGAGGAAGTTGAGTGTGAGCCTGGACTGGCTTGCAGCAGCCAGCACTCACTGGGAAGAGTGTGCTGTGAGGTCCCTGTCATCTCCGTCTCGGTGTGGTCTGAAACCACTGAAGGACCATCTGCCTTTATTCTTCCTTTCAAAGCCTTTCTTTGAAGGAGTTCTGTCTAGCTGGGTGGAAGCTCCCTAGACCAGCCCTACCTCCGATGGTCCTGGTATTTGCATCCATAGCTCCAGTTCTATACTAATGACTAGCAACCTTGGGACAGGAAGGAGAGTGAGGCATGAACAGGACTAAGAGGTTAAAATGGCTTGCTGATCTCCCAGAGGATGCAAGTTCAGATCCCAGCACTCACATCAGCTGGCTTATAACCACATTTAACTCTAGTTCCAGGTCCAGCACTTTTTCTGGCCTCCCAGGGGCACTCCCTCTCCTCACACACAAACCCTATTAGAATCCTGTAATTTTCACGCCACCTCCAAGATTTAATAAACATTTATTTAATGTTTTTATTTTGAGACAGGGTCTCCCTAAATTGCCCAGATATGGCTTTGAACTTAGTAGCCCAAGCCGTCCTTGAACTTGTGATCATCTGCCTCAGCCTCCTGCACCCTAGGCCCAGCTACAGAAACCATTTTTGAACCTAGCTTAAGGAAATGAAATAGACTAAATCCAATCACAAGGCTAACATGTTATATTAGCCATGTGCTTTCCCCACTATTTGTTAAAATACGCAACCTTTAAAATAAGATTCTTTGTATACCTTCTCTAATGATCCCATGTACACCCCCTCTCTTACCCCTGAAACCAGCCTCCCTTGGGAAACTGGTTCAGAAACTAGTAACTAGTCAATAAATGTCCAAGAATGTTGAGTGGGGTTTAGAGAAATAAATCCACTCATCAGACCTTGGGAAGGAGCAATGTCTGTGATCTTCATCCCTCTGGTGGGTGCTCCAGCCAAGTGCTCAGGAGACAATGGCATTGTTGCCTGGCCTGCATTTCTCAGCCACTGCTCCCTACCCAGGAGGCCAGGACCCCAGGCAATTCAGTGTAAATCAAAGCCCTTGTCATGGGCCTCAGGCCGCCCACTTAAGTTCAGACCTCCTCCTGCCTTATCTGAACAAGCTTTTCTGTAGGAGGTGAAGTGGTTGGACAGAAATCAGCCACTTCAACTCCTTAGGGATGGGACTACATGGAGGGACAGACACTATTCACCCCTCATTTAGGAATGCCCACAACTCTACATATTACTTAAGGTTGTCTTACACTTTCTTTACATACATTTGGGGGGTTTATGAGAATTTCATATGTGAGTACTATAATTACATCATTTCCAACCCATCTGTCCCACTCCAACTCTTCCTGTGCTCTCCAATTTCCTCTCAAATTCATCTTTCAAATATATTGTTTATATGTGCATTGAGTATATTCTTAATTGTCCTGCTTCCCAACTCCCTTTTTCTCTTTTCCCATTTTTGTTTGCCCAAAAACTTAACTTCCACTCTGCATGTGTGTGTGTGTGTGTGTGTGTGTGTGTGTGTGTGTGTGTGTGTGTGATGATGATTTTATGTATCTATATAAAACTCAGGAGCCCTAAATGAGGGGAAACCCACTGTCTTTCTGAGACCAGCTTGCTTGTCTCAGCTGCACCATCTTCCTGAGATTGGCTTGATTGTCTCAGCTGCACCTGTTAGCAGCACAGCTCCATTCTTCTCAACTCTGGAAGCTTCCGCTGTGCGCATGTGCACACGCTCCTTTCCCATCCCTCTGCTGTTGAACACCAGGGTTGGCTCCGTACTCACCAACTGTAAATAGTGCTGCAAAAAACGTTGCTGCCCAAGTCCTTCTATGACACAGGAACAACACTCTGCTTTTCCTCTAGGGAATAAAAGGCCACATCCCAGAACGACTTCTGGGAAGCTTTCTGGTGGGCTCATCACCAAGCCCTCCATCTCGTTGTGAAATATGTAGTTTGATGACTACAAGATAAGACTAGCTAAAGCTGTGTGTGTGTGTGTGTGTGTGTGTGTGTGTGTGTGTGTGTGTGTGCATGCATGCGTGCATGTGCACTCACACATATATATGGGGCAGGGATGTGTGCATGCATGTATCTGTGTGTGCATGTAAAGGCTGCAAGTCTAGAATCTGACATCTTCTTTCATAGTTCATCTCATTAGTTTTCAACACAGGGTCTCTCACAAAACCCAGAGCTCACCAACTGTCTAGACTGACTGCCAGCCAGCTCTGTGATCCACTGATCTCAGCCCCTGGCCCCCACCCCAGTGCTGGGGTTACATGCCTGCCACTATTCCTGGCCTTTCCATGGGTGCAGGATTCCAACTCAGGGGCTTTTGTTGCACAACAGACAAAAGTGTTTGAGCCATCTCCCCAGTCACAAACTCTTCATGGGCAAATCTCACTCAAATGTTTGAAATTTGATCATCAATTTGTTCTCGGAGTTACAAGTAAAACTGAAGTAAACAGAGCCTATCAGAGTCTGAAAAGGGGGCAATCGCAGAAAGTGGATGGATGGGTGGATGGACGGACAGATGGACAGATGGACACTTCTATTCAAAGAACATGAAGCAGGAATGGGGCCCACCAAGGGAGTAGAGGAGGGTGACACAACCCCCTCTTTCATTGAAGTCCTGTCCCAGCAGCCTTAGCATCATCCAGGAGGTTAGCAGAATCACACAGGGTGTGGTCCCTCTCCTGCCTGTGGAATGAGAATTTCTCTTCTGTGCTCAGTGAAGCTTGCCACAGCCTCCCTAGCCTCTGCCACCTTCTGAGGTAGCAGGTGGACAGAGGGCGCTTGGCTTCCTCTGAGAATTTCCTATCATACACCAGCTGTCATGTAGGGAAGATGGTGGCTGATGGCGTTTCCTCTGCATCTCCATCCTCCCCAGTCTTTGCTCAGCTCTGGTCAACTTCACAACACTGTCCTTGCCAGCCCTGATCTAACCTCGTGGCCTTGTAAGCATCGTTTGCTTTGCCCAGAACACTCTACACCTGGCTGCCACCAACATTTTCACCAATCCCAGCTTAGATGCCACTTCCTCCTGTCACTCGTGCTCAGAGGTCCCCACTATTCTCTCTGTGGCCCACAATTCTTTTCCTGGCAGTCCCTACTGTTTGTAATTAGCTGCTGCATTAATCAGCATCCTCTGGAGGAACAGAACCAGTAGAATAAATATATTACTATGAAAGGCAAATTTGGGGGTTGGATTATATGACAGGGATTGAATAGAATAAGGATAGTCCAACAATGGCTGTCTGCATGGTGAACCATCCGAGAACCAGGTAGCTGCTCAGTCTAAGAGGTGGGATGCCAATCTGGTCCTGAGGGCTGGAGGATTCTGGAGAGCTGTGGGTCTTCAGTCTACTTGAGAAGGCCAAGGAAGCTAGGTTCCAATGTGAGCAAAAGATGGTGGTGGCAGTGGCCGCAACAGATTGGATGTACTCACAAGCAAGGATTGAAGGCAGTGAGGCAAAGCAGTGTTGTTCCTTTTTCAGACATCTTTACATCTGAGCATCCTCCAGAAGGTGACTCTTCTCCTGGGAGAAGATCCCCCTCAGCTAGCCCGTCCTGGACATGCCTCACAGACCCGCCCCATAGACATGTTGATTCTAAATCTGGTCAACTCAATTTGACAGCCGCAGCTGCCTTCCCTGGCAGCTGTAAAAGGAGGGACCAGACAGGCCACTGTCCACTCCAGTTCACACGGCACCCGCTTAGGTGTGCATCGGGACAGCCGCTTAATGAGCATTGCTTGTATGGATAAATAATCAAAGCTGGTTTCTTCACTGCAAGGCTCTCTGTAGTAATGGGCTTTATCCATCTCCAAGGGAATAATGAAGTATTTGCCATCCTTAAACTAACCTGTCTCTCTGTAGATAAGCTGTTAGTGTTCTGGGAGCTGGAGAGACAATTGGCAAAGTCTTGTGGTGCACACAGGTAAGAAGGGACAGTCTTCCTGGGAATTGAGGCACTGCGGAGATCTAGGGACAATAACAGGATGACTCCTCACTATCAAAGATGCTTGTAAAAAGAATGTTGGGTCTGATGGTCTTATGTCATCACTGTGAGCAGATGGGGCACAGCTGAAGGGCTGGGGAGATGCTCACCCACAAAGCACTTGCCACACAGGCATAGGGGTTAAATTGTCACTGTTCGATCCCTAATACCCACATTGAAAATAAGCCAGTAGTGACTATAACCTAACTCTGGGGCCGGGGAGACAGGAGGACTTCAGGAATTTGCTGGCCAGCCTGTCTAGCTGAATTCCTGAGCTCTAGGTTCCGAGAGGGACCCTACCTCAAAAAAACAAGGTAGAGGGCAATTGAGGAAGGCATCCAACACTGACCTCTCTGGCCTTCTAAGTATACTTTGGAACACACACACACACACACACACACACACACACACACACCTCTTAAAGATAAAACTAAGCAACTTAAGGGAGAAAAGGGACTTATTGAGCTGATGCTCTGAGGGGATAGAGTCCACCATGCTGGGAAAGGCATGGCATAGGCAGTTACATGGTATTATGAGCACATGGCGCTTTATTCACATCTCAGTAGTGATCCGGGAAGCAGAGAGATACTGGGCCCCAAAACAGTGCTCCGTTATAAACCTCCAGGCCCACTCTGCAGAAGCCCACTTTCTTCAGAGAGGTCCCACCCTTAAGCATTCCACAGCCTCCCCAAATAGCCCTACCAGCTAGGGACCATGTACTCAAACCCGTGAGCCTGTGGGGACAATTTACATCCAAACCACAGGACAAGGTGGCATTGCCTTCTTGTTGCCACGTCACTACCTAAACCCAGCATGAGGACACACTGATGCACCAGTGAAAACGACCAGGAGGGCAGTGAGGCTTGAGTGGGATGGAGAAGGGCTCACGATCCCCCAGGCACCTCCATCTACAAGCAGCAGTGTGGTTAGAAAGCGGCACCATTTATCAGAAAGCAGTTCCCTGTGACTCCTGCACAGCGGACATGTGACAGAGCCGCCCATCATACCAGCCACTAAAAAGACAGAAACAAATTATCACCAAGGGGCCACAAAGCCAAGATCTTCTGGTTAGTATTGTTGGAAACAAACCATCCCTAAGTGTGGTGGCATAAAAGGGTAACAATAGCTCTACTGGTTTACAAACCTGCCACTCAGGCGAGACTCTGAAGGGGATTCATCCTTCCATGTGTCCAGCTGGAGGAGCCACCTTGGGTCTGCAACAGTCCTTTGGGGTTACTGACCCAGAGGACTGGTAGCTGAGGCCATGCTGAGGTTTCTGCTGAGGCCTCGGCTCCTCTCCATGTGAGCCTTTCCAAGGAACAGCTGGTCTCCCTCAAAGTATGGTGGCAAGTTCAAAGGTCAATGCCTCAAGTCAACCATGGAGCTCCAAGGCCTTAACTAATGTAGACTTGGAGCCACAGAACATCATTTTTACAGCTGTCAATGGAGGTAATTACAAGCCAACCCAGACAGTTAGGGAAGGGGTTGGACTTCAGTGCTAGGGGCGCTGGCAACATCCCAGGGAGTGTGAAGGACAGGAGCTTGTCAGATCCATCTTTGAGAAAGAAATGAGATCTGCCACAGAAGATGGGTTATTTGCCTGTCATTTGTGTCACTGTGGCCCACTATCTGACAGAGACAACTTAAAGGAAGAGGGACTTGTTTCAGCTCACACTCTCCGAGGGTTCATCTGTGGCTGCTCGGCTCCCTCTTCTTGGGTGGAATGGCAGGTGAAGTGTAGACAAATTTCTTAATGTTCTTATTAAACAAAAAACATGGAGCCAGATATAGGGGTGAAAACCTGAGCGATCAGGGAAATAGGGAAAGCCACAGCTAACCTCGCCTCACCAACACCACAGCTTCTAAAAGAGACCTACTTCCTGTCTACCCACGCCTATATGCCTTTCTGTCCTGTTCTCTCATTGGCTCTCTCAGCCCAGCTACATCACTTCCTCTTCCTGCCCAGCTCTTTCACTTCCTGTCTGTCTGTACAGACCTCCAGACCTCTATGGCTGGTGCTGGGATTAAAGACTTGTGTCACCATGCCTGGCTCTATTCCCCAGTGTGGCCTTGAACCCACAGAGATCCAGACAGATCCCTCCTGCCAAGTGATAGGATTAAAGGCATGTGCTACCATTGTCTGACTTCTGTTGAATATAATGGCTGGCTTTTTCCTCTCATCTCCAGGCAAGCTTTATTTATTAGAGCACAAATAAAATATCACCACAGTGAAGTGTTTCATATCAGAACATCATTCATATTACAGAGGACAGGAACCAGAGGAGGTGGCACTAGCGACCTGAGATAACCATCTCTGGTGACCTACTTTCTCCAGCTAGGCCCTGGCTCCTAAAGTCTCCAGTAACGTAGGGTTTGTTCAAACCATGAGCCTGCAGGGTATATTGTGGTGATATATTGTGTACCCTAATAAACTTGCATGAGGATCAGAGGACAGAGCCAGCCACTAGATTAGACATAGAGGCCAGACAGTGGTGGCACACACCCTTAATCCTATCACTTGGGAGGCAGACATCTGTCTGGATCTCTGTGAGTTCAAGGCCACATTGGAAACAGAGCCAGGCAGTGGTGGCACACACCTTTAATCCCAGTACTGGGAAGCACACACGCCTTTAATCCCAGGAAGTGATGTCTGGGCAGAGAAAGGTATATAAGGCTTGAGGAAACAGAAACTCACTCTCTTGAGGCTCAGAATTTCATAGAGGTAAGAATGTGGCTGGCTCGTTCTGTTTCTCTGATCTTTCAGCTTTCACCCCAATATCTGGCTCTGGGTTTTTTATTAATAAGACCACTTAGCAATTCGTGTTACAGTGTATCTCTTTCAAACTATAAAGAAAGAAAAGAGAAAAAGGAAATTTTTTATTTAAAAAAATGCATAGAACGTATTTGATGGGAAAGTAGTAAACTTAACATGAAGCTTCGTGGCTTCCATTGAAGCCTCTAACTGTATGTAAGTTCATTAAATTGTATAGGTTTTGAGTCTGGCTAAATTTGGTGTCTGTTGCTTTTATTTATTCAAAAGATTTTTATAATAAAGTTTGTTTTTTAAAAGGAGTTATTTTTCTAAAAGACAAAACTTGGTGTGTTTTCCTTTTTACATATATATTGTGTGTTTGTTGTGTATATACCATGTATGTGATATCTTTGGTGCCTATGGAGGTCAGAAGAGGCCACTGGGTCCTCTGGAGTTGGAGTTACAGTTTCGAGCAGCCCAACAACATGGCTACTAAGAACAGAATTCAGGTTCTCCAAAAGATCAGCAAGCACTCTTAACTGTTCAGCCATCTCTCCAGCCCCAAAACTTGTTAAAAGCTTCTTTAGACTTTTACTATATAAAGTTAAACACTAATATATGTCAAGATGTAGTGGGGCATTTATTCCCCAAATGTGCAGGCTCAACCCAGCAACCCTGAGAGGGGTCCAGTGGGAAGACTGACCACAGCTCACCCCAGAAAGCTATGGAACCAATGAAGGGTAGACAGCAGCTATGCCAGGAGGTATAAATGGGTGAAGGTGTTAGTAAGAACACACTAGAACGTGCACAGAGTTCCCAGTTCCCACCTACAGAAAGTCCAGTGGGAACAGCAGTGATGTGAAACACAGGCTTTCAAAGAAGTGCATGGTTTGCTGGGTTAGTTCCAATTTCAGATATTTATCACCATGACAATCTTGAAGTGATATGTGAGATTTAGATTCTGCTAAGCAAGATGGGTAAGCAATGGACAATGGAGCATGGAGAACCCGGCAACGAAAAAAGATCATTCCTTCCTCCCTTCCATTCTTCTCTGAATGTGTCAGCAGACACAAAACTTGTGAGCATTCCAGCATGTAGGAGTCGCTGACTGAACAACCATTAACAAACAAGAAGACTCTCTCCTCAGACTGTTACAGGCCTTAACATTTCCACCAGTGGGCAGCTGCTCCTTCGCTGAAGTTTGTGTGGCAGACATGGACACCCCTCCCCCCGCAAGAAAGAACTCAGCCATGGGGTCATGGCCTCTATCGTTTGAAGTCATTACAGCCTGCCTCTGTCTGCTCGTTTTGTTTGCTTGGTGTATCTTCTATTTATTCTTCGACCATTTCATACGTGTATATGCTGAGCATCATATTCACCCTCAACTCCCACCACCACTCTCCTAGACACACCCACCCACTGCCTTCATGCCCCCTCTCTCTCCCATTTCCTCCTTATCCGCTGGGTCTCATCAGTACTGCCTAATGGAACGCTGACTAACCAGTTCTGTTGGCCCGATCTTTTGTGGGTAGCCACAGCGGCTGAGTGCTCATGAGTGCAGTGGCCGTGTCATGTCCAGAGGACAGCATCTTACAACCCTCTTCCCATCCTCCCACTCCTTCATTCTCGCTGCCTTCTCTTCCAAAGTGCCCTCTGAGCTGTGGGGGAGTTGATGCTGATGTCCCGTTTAGACCTGTGAGTCGTGGGAGAGTTGATGCTGATGTCCCATAGGCCTGAGCCCTCACCAGTTGATTATTCTCAGCCCTTTACTACCCACTGCAGATACTTCTCTAGCCAAGGTTGAGAGCAGCACTCATTTATAGGTAGGAGTGTAAATATTTAGAAGGCAGTATGACAACATGACCATTTAGCAGAACAATAGCAAGGGGTTCTCAAGAAGGGGCCAGCCCTGGTGGCATCCCTGCCACACATTGTCATATATCCCTACAGAGACAGGGAACATAGTCTTGGCACAAATGCAGGACCAGATTTCAAAGCGCAGTAACTGAGCCCTCAAGCAATGATATTCCCTGTCTGAAGGTCTGGAAGGTCATTCTCATAGTTGCTGATGGACCATTAAAATGATCCCATATTTGAACCCTGGCTGGAGAACCTGTGTCAATTTGCTGTAAAATGTGAGAAGGTGGGAGACAGTTTAGTTGGCAAAGTGCTCGATTTGCAAGAGTGAGGTCCTGAATTCAATCCCCAGAACCCACATTTTAAAATCCCAGCATAGCTTGCAATTCCACACTGTCAAAACAGAGACAGGCAAAGCCATGGCTACCAGCCTAGTGGGCAAGCTCAGTGAGTGTCTCAAAAAAACCAGAATGGATAGTGACTGAGGAAAAGCACCTCTGGCCTCCATACACACCCTGCACAAACACATACCTGATCACAATGAACACACACACACACACACACACACACACACACACACACACACTGTGTATACAAAAGGAAAAATAAATCGCAGTCCTTGCATGCTGTTAAGATGTGGGGTCTTCTGCCATCACAGCAAAATCCAGTCTGCAGCAGCTAACACAGAGCACTTCCCCTTTTTCCCTCATTTCAAAAAGCTAGATGATGGTGACACAGGACTGCAGACAATACTTGGTTTTGGTTTTTTTTCCTGCCTGCCTCTCTTTACACCCCATTGCTAAAGGCGATGAATTTGAAGCATCTTTTTTTATTGTTTGTTTTCTCATAAGCTAGCATGATTTAGAAAAAAAAATGCTGTGGTTTTTATACTCTGAATAGAATATTTTTCAAAGGCAAAATATAGGCATCTTGATTTTACAGTCCAGAACTTCTGTGATGGAGTGTACACTTTACAGCCCTGCCGTGACAGATTCCTCCTTGGAAATCCTTTCTTAAAATATATATCCTGCATGCCTCTATGTTTTCATCAATCATTTTCCATTGCGTGCCGTAATTCTTTCCCTCTTTCCTCTTTTGTAAATCTTTTCCTGAGGATTCAAGGGATAAAAACCACATTTAAGAACTTAGTGTTCGGGATGAATTTATAAAACTTTACATGGACAGGAAAATAATCCTGACAAGTGACAGAAGATTCATAAATACAAATGCATTTTGGCATCTGTTTTCTCCATTATAAAATAAAAGGAAGTGGGGAGGAATCATCAGTGGGTGCCAGCGCTGAGCAGATTAGTGGTCACACACATTCCCATGAGAGGATGCCAGCAACCTGGTGCTAAGGCACTGTCAGGATTTGATGTATGGATTGTGCTGCTTGCCAGAGAGGCAAGGAGCTGGGGAACAGTGTGGGAGATTCTCTTAGATTTAATCATAGATTAAAAACAAGCTTTTTGAACCTCTCTCTCTCTCTCTCTCTCTCTCTCTCTCTCTCTCTCTCTCTCTCTCTCTCTCTCTCTCTCTCTCGCAGGAAGCATATAGAAATTTGTGGAAACAATGTTTGTGTGGATGTCCATGTTTGAGTAAAGACAGAAAGAAGGCAGGATGAGGACTAGTTAAGATGCTTAATTACAGGAATTTCTTACACACACACTCTTGCTGGTTCGTCTCTTGTTGTCATAACTGCAGAATGCAACAACCTGAGAATTACATATATGTGATGCCTGGGAATCGCCATCAAAGGCAAGACACATCCAGAGAGAGATTGTCTTCTGGGTTTTCTGTTATATAACTTCAGGTACAAGTTCATCCCTCTGTCCCCTCTCCTGTCACCCAGAGACAAATTCCCTGGTCACTTTGAGTACCAAACATATGCAGCATCTAACGGAATCATGAAGTGAATTCTTTTCAGGCTCCCAGCTGTACCGAGATAGCCCAACTGTTGAAATCAATCCATCTGAAGGGCCCTCGAGCACAAATCAAATGAGACTAGACTGCAATTGAGGGGAATTAGAGTCCCAGCTTTGCTTTCCAGTCCCAGTCAGCTTTCTCTCTGCATGAATTCTGCAACCAGTCTGAATGCTCTGGGCAATCAGGACCAGCGCAGGTGCCGGAACAGTTATGCTAAAGAGTCTAACAGTTATGCTATTAAAATGTCTTTATCTATACAGGGTGTGTCATCATTATTAAAAACAAAGGTGGGGGATAATAAAGTCAGACCACAGTGAGGGGTTCCAGGAATGACCCACTCACACACCATTAACGTCAGTGTAGAGGTGGGTTCCTAAAAAGCCCTGTCAATCACTGGGGAAACACCACTGGAGCAAAATCCCTTAAAAAGCTATTTTTCGTAAGTGAGCTTTCCTACTGGGTTTCCGTGGCTTATGTCTTGTAATGTGCACATCCGACAGACTCCTGCCCCAGCCATGCTCCGCACCTGTTGATGAGACGCAAAAGGGAAGTTTGGGTACCACTCCAAGAAGGACTTTCAACTCACCCACCTCTGACTTTGACACACCTAGTCTTTCATCAGATGAGTGAGGCAAACCCATGCCCACAAATACCTAACAAGTTACATGAGGTCACACAGCAAGTTTGCTACAACCCGAATGACAATCCAAGACCAGGGTGTTGCCTCTCAAGGACGCAGTCCCTCTGTTTATCACAGCTTTAATGTGATTGTTTTTTAAAATCAGACATGAATAGGACATGAATTATAAATAAACCAATAATCCTCTACACAAAACCCCAAAGGTAAGGAAGTGCAAGATGCCTCTGCTTTTCAGATGCAATTAAAATGCAGTCCATTCCTGGAAACAGATGTTTGTGGAGTCCATCATCCTGAGGCAAACCGAGCAGGCGCACTGGAACCTGGACATGGGGAGCACAAACAAAAACCATCAGACAAGTTACAGATTAGGGGAGGACAGGACCAGAGATGAATTAAGCAAACCTTTCCTTGTCCATTAGAGAAAAGGAAGAGAAAGGAAACAAGATAGAGAGGTGACCATTGTCTTTGCATATAAATAGCCCACTTAGCTTTGAGATAGGCGATCTGAACTTCTTGGTCATCCAAATTCTCTTTCCCTCTGTTTCAATTCAGCCTTATAAACACTTGAGACAATTTCTGCTGCATGCCAGGCATGACATTATGCATACTTACACTTTCAATGGTGGGCCACACATCTCCAGTCCCAGCCCTCAAAGACTTTGTATTCATATAGGAGACCAGAGAAGGACATTTTGGTGACGGTTCTAAGGACTGTGCAAAGGCTCATGGGATGCTGGGGCAGCATGGAGAAGAGCCACCTGTGAGCATCTCTCTTCTACTCATGTTCTACTGCCTCCATGAACTAACATGGCTTGGTCCAGGTGGGACTAAAGCCACCCCTGCCTCTAGGGATGAGCCCTCACAGATCTAAGCCAATTCACAATGACATATCTCTGTTCCCAGTGATTGGTTCCAGTTGGTTACATGACCTAAGTTTGTCCAAATAGAGTGGAGCTCACTTTCCTTCAATGGATGAGACAGAGGAAGTCTTTGTTATATGAAATATGAATATAAGGCGGGGGGTCACCATTTCTTAAGCACCTGTGTTGGGTGAGAACTATACTTTGACCCAGCTTCTGTTCCCAGAGATTGCAGGACAAAAGCCTTGGCTATGGCAGCTCAAAAGAGCGGGACTCTTTTACCCATTGTCAGTACATCAATGGAAGAGATGAATAAGGTGAAAGGAGAGGAGGGGGGAAGAAGTGGAGGAGGAGGAGGAAGAAGAAGAGGAGGTAGAGGAAGTGGAGGAGAAGAATGAGGAAGAAGAGGAGAAAGAGGAGGGGGAGGAAGAGGAAGAAAAGTAGGAGAAAGAAGAAAAGGAAGAAGAGGAGGGGAAGGAAGAGGAGGAAGAGGGGGAAGAAAGAGGAAGAGGAGAAAAAGGAGGAGGAGATGAAGAAGAGGGGGAGAAGGAGGAAGGAGGAAGATGTACTCAATGTAACCATGTGGGAAAGAAAGTAAATAAAGGGGTCTAATTACCCTCAAGTCTATCCTTACGGTACCGACATGAGTTTTAAGTAGTGAAAGAGTTGGGCCAGAAGTCTAATTAAACAGTCCTGATCAAAGTGTGGTCTTGTCAATCATTGTCTCCATTCTGGTCTGCAAGGTGGCCCAAGCCCTTATCACTGTCACCTCTTGAAGTGATCAATGTGGTTCCTACAAAATGGTCATTTCTGCTCCATGTTTCAGTCTAATCATCTTGTATAATTGTCATTATATGGGCCATCTTGTTCTTCCTGGAATCTAAGGTAACTGCAGATTTAGGACAATGACTAATCTACACTTTCAGATGATGACAGGAGACAGACAGACAGAAATGAAGCCAGAGATGATAAAGGCTTTCATTCCACGTGTGGTGGCCTGCTAAAAGGAACAGTGTGAACCATTTGAGGCATGCCAAAATTACAACAACAACAAAAAAAAAAAAACCTTTCTGTGTGTGTGTGTGTGTGTGTGTGTGAGTGTGTGTGTCTACCTAAAGTATGGTTAGACATTCAACAATGATGGCCCTGTGTGCTTCATCCCAAAAGGTGGAGGAGGCTTTGAGAGCACCAAAGGCAGATGAAAGAGAAATCTGATCAGGCTGAGAATGTTGGCGAATGTGTGTGCATGCACATGCACCTCTGTGAGTGCGTGCGCGCGCACACACACTTCCTTTTAAAAAGAATACTTTGGCACAATTGAGAGAGTAAAACAGGAAGTGTCCTCTCTTATTTGATCCTTCTGGTAGCATTCAAACCTGTTCTAGAATCTTCTGTTTGGAAAAATACATTATCTATTAGTTACTTATCTCAAGAGACAGTTTAAGGGAGAAAGGGTCTATTGTGAGTGTAGAGTACACCATGGTGGAGAAGACATGCAGCAAGTGGCTGAGGATGCTGGCTCACATTTCAACAAGCAGGAAGCAGACACAGAGCAGGAACTGTGATTAAGCTATAAACCTCCAGGTATGGCCCCAGAGACTCACTTCCTCTAGCTAGTCCCTCTCCCAAAGGTTCCACAACCTCCCAAACCACCACTATCTGCAGTTTGGGTATTCAAAGACACAAGCCTTTGGGAGACATTTACATTCAAATCATAACAAAGCATTAACTCCAGGTCTATGTCTGGTACCATATAAATTCCACCCACTCACTCCAGGGCCTATGTCCAATCCACCTTGACTTCAACTGAAATTATTCTTGCTAAAGCATCTACAACTTTCATAAAGTCTGTTCTAACACTCATTTTCTGTCTCCATCTTACTAGAACTCTCTGGAACTTATACTTAGAGTTTTATTGCTGTGAAGAGACACCATGGCCACAGCAACTCTTATAAAGGAAAACATTTAATTGGGGCTGGCTTGCAGTTCAGAGGTTTAGTCCATTATCATCATGGCAGGAAGCATGGCAGCAGCAGGCAGACATGGTGCTGGAGAGGGAGCTGAGAGTTCTACATCTGGATCCTCAGAGCGCAGGAAGTGACAGTGACACCCTGGCCAGGCTTGAGCTTCTGAGACCTCAAAGCCCACCCCCTAGTCACACACTTCCTCCAACAAAGCCACAGCTACTCCAAGGCCACACCTAATAGTGCCACTTCCTATGGGCTTATGGGGGCTATTTTTTTTAAAATCACCACAAATGATGTCAGTTCTTCCTTAGAATGCATTTCTTCTCTCGGCTTCCAAAACATAATGCACCTGGGCTTTCCTCTTATCTTTCTGGGCATTCCCTCCAAAAATTCTCTCTTGGCTCCTCTAACTCCTCTTCCAACTCAAAAAGTTGGGATTTCCCAGGCAGAGATGCTGGCTCTCATCCTTCTGAACATTCAGCCCAGGTGACTTAACCCCATCTATGGATCCTAACAGCGCCCCTGTGCTAGTGACTCTCCAAAGGGTACCATCACTCTAGACCTGTCATCTGTTCTCCAATCCGTACACCCACCTGGCTCTAGATTCTACACTTGACTGTATAAAATCATCCTAAACTTATATAAGATAGACAAATGAACATTTTTCTCCAATATGTTCCTTGATAGGCAACTTCTCAAGCACGTGGCACTTTCATGGACCTGTTAGCCCATCAATCATCTCCAGAGCTCATCCTTGCCAACCTGATGTAGACAATCCCTCAATAAGATCTCCACGTGGGTGATCCTAGGTTGTGTCAAGTTGACAGTTAAAGGCAAACATCACAAATCCTATGCTTGGTTGTAGATACCCGCTGATGGTCTTAGAATGAACCCCCTTGAAAAATGGGGGATAACTAATACTCTTTAGGGCTATACTAGACTGATATTCTCAGAGTGGCCTTTATGCCCAACCTGTATGTTCTTGCTCTCCAATACTATACAACAACACATTCTAAAACTTAAAAGAGCAGCCATTCCTTATATCCATGGACTTATGAGTCATACTTAAACAGGGCTCAGCTGAGTGCCTCAAGTCTTTGCAGCAAGAGTTAAGGTCACTAAGGGATATTCACCTTGTTGATGAGTGGGTGGGGGGTAAAGAAAAGAGAGCTGAAGTCAGACAAGAAGCCATCAGAGAGTGGGACCATTAGAACTTGGAAATAAGCAACTGGGGAAGGGAGTCCAGAGTTGAAGAGAATCCCCTTCAATAGGAAACGATGCGGAAGAACAGGTGTGGGGAAGAACTTGAAGAGTTCAGGGGGAGACACTCATGGAACAATTCCGCAGCAATAGAGACAGTCCTGAGGGAAGTAGTGGTCAGGCTGCTCTTCCCCTGGTTTGAATGCCAAAAGTGTAAGGTGTCTACTTGGTAGCTCTCAGGGAAGTTGTAGAATGTTTTGTTATGAAGCATTGGGTAGCAAGAACATATAGGCTGGGCATAAAGCCACACCCACGGAATGGAAAGAAGACATGGTCCATGGAGAGGCTATGCTAGAAAGTGAATCCTGGACTCTAGGTGAGTGCCAGAAAGTCCCTGCCCTCCTACTCACAGAGAGATGCAGACCTGGCGCAGGACAGCCAGGGAGGGTGAGATAAAAAGCCTGCTTCCCCTGCGTTGTGTGGGTTCACATTCTATGTATTCTGAATATTTGGTTTTGGGCTTTAGTTATTGGGGTTTTTTTGTTGTGTTTTTGTTTTGTTTTTTGTTTTGGGGGAGTTTTGTTTTGTTTTTTGAGACAGGGTTTCTCTGTGTAGCATTACACCTTTCCTGGAACTCACTCTGTAGCCCAGGCTGGGCCTCAAACTCTCAGAGATCCACCTGCCTCTGCCTCCCAAGTGCTGGGATTAAAGGCGTGTGCCACCACCGCCCAGCTGGACTTCAGTTATTTAAGAAAGATATTTTCAAAGCTACCACTATCTCCAGGAAAGCCTAGAGAGCAAGTCTAAAGCACCTGATTGCTCTAATAAACAGCTGAACTGTCAATAGCTAAGCAGGAGAGGATAGACAGGGCTGCCAGGCAGAGAGAATAAATAGGAGAAATTTAGGCTGGAGAGATGAGAGAAAAGGAGGAGAGAGGACACCAAGGGCCAGCCACCCAGCTACACAGCAAGCCACAGAGTAAGAAGTAAAGAAAGGTATATATAAAGAATAGAGAAAAATAGAAGCTCAGAGGCGAAATGTAGATGGGATCATTTAAGTTAAGAAAACTGGCTAAAAACAAGCCAAGCAAAGGCAGGATAAGAATGAGACTCCATGTATTCATGTGGGAGCTGGGAGGCAGGCCCCAGAGTCAAAGAGTAGAGAGTGAAACAAAACAAAACAAAACAAAACAAAACAAAACAAAACAAAACACCAACAGACAGGGACACGGCCCGGACTTTGAAACATCGCATTGGGTATTTATAGCTAAAGTGGCACTGAATTTAGAGTAGTAAGTCAAAGAAAAGATGGATAAATCCATCACGAAAATAATCAATACTTCCTAAGCAGAAAAACAAAAATATTTTTAAACGTGAAGAGATCAATTGCTCAGCTAGCTGTAGAAACATTTAAATCATCCATACTTTAAAAACTTAAAACTCAAAGTGAGAAAAAAAAAAAAAGGTGTTCTGTTGTGACATTAGGCATTGCTAGATATAACACAGAAAGATAATACAATATCATGTTTAGTTCTGGTTTGAAATCAACCACATTTGTGCTCAAATCTGGCTCTATTGTTTAGAAGTGTGGGAGGTTGGACAAGCCAGTTGAAAAATTCCCTGAACCTCATCTTCCTCACTGATGAGTGGAGAAAACAACACCCAGTAGAAGCATTATGAAAACTGGTAGTTATATACTACAAGGCTGTTCACTGTGCAAGGGAGTGTTGCCAGGGAAGCAAGCTGGACTTCTCCTCACTGAGCTGTGGGATATGGAGCAGGCTATTGTTTCCATCCTGTGATGGTCAGCTTGGCCAACCCAACAACCTACATCACCGTGGAAAAGGGTCTCGATGATGGACAGCCTGTATTGGGTTGACCTGTGGGCATGCCCGTGGCGGGGATTGTTCTAATTAGTTGATGTGGGAAGACTAGCCCCCTGGGCAGGGGGTCCTGGACTGTGTTGAGTGGAGAAACTGAGAGCATGTAAGCATTCATCCATTCATTCCACTCTGCTCTTGATTACAGATGTTGTGTGGTAAGCTGCTTTGAGGTCCTGCCTCAACTTACCCTCAGTGACAGACTGCAACCTGAAATTATAAGCCAAATAAGGCCCCTCTCTCCTAAACTGCTTTTTGTCAGCCTATTTTACCACAGCAACAGAGATGAAGCTAGAACACTGTCAGGAGCAGAGGATGCTTTCTGGTTCCTATTATAGAGTAATATGGATCATGGTGACCAGATAATAATTACATAAAATAAGTAAAAAAATTGCATAATAATTATATGTTATGATATTTATAATTTTAGAGTAAAGATGGCAAAATTAATAATATATGTAAAACACTTAAATCTATTCTCAGAGTGCTGTAAGAGTTTATCAAATGGACAAATTTAAGAAAAAAATAGTCCTGAAAAATAATGAGAAAGGGCATGTGCAGGCAATTGACGTGAAAGGCGAAATTCACAATAACCACAAGAAAATTATTCAACCTTCTAAGTAATCAGAAAAATGAAATGAAAACTAGTAACTAGAGCAGGGCCGAGCAGCACGTGTCATCCCAGCATTCAGGAGGGAGAGAGCAGAGGGTCAGAAGAGCGTTTGCCTCCCACACAGGAAGCCTTGGGTATCACCCCCAGGGCTGTGCATAGCTATAATCCCAGAGGTGGAGGAAGGAGGGGCTTCAGAAATTCAGACGTTCATCCGAGACTACAGAGGGAGTTCTAGGCCAGTATTGGCTACACAAAACCTTGTCTCAAAAATATAAACAGGTAAACAAAAAATGTATAAACTGGGGCTGGAGACGAGCTATAGCAGTGGAGCACTTGCTTATCATACCTGATGCTTTGGCTCATCCCCAGCACCGTAAGAAACACAAGAACAGTGGAGAACCTAGGAACCACCTTCCCGTAAAAGCAGCACCATTTTCTAAACTTTAAATCTGGAAGCAGAATTGCAAAAGGGCTTTTATCTCATGAGGAGCACAGCACAGGGAGACTTTCACTGCTTTCTGAGTGAATTTGATAATGTGTGCGGTAACTGCAGAAGCTTTGGACATCCTTTGGGCTTTGGGAATCCTCTTCGCTCAAATTTAACACACAGAAGAAGCACGCATAACCATATACAACCGCAGATGTGAGACACAGTTGAAGGTTGTCGCTAACAGCACTCACTCACTGACTGCAGCATTTTCATGATGGCCAAAGACTAACGCTCATCACACTGTGGTTACTGCAAAATGGCTGACGGTCTGAATCAAAATAAAAGGAAGCAAGGAGGAATAATTCCCTTTGCTCACCACCTCATCACTGTCTTGGCTTGGTGTCTCCCCGCTCCAGCATCTTCAAGCTTCTGTTTCCCTCTTCTGAAAAGCAGCCAACTGTTTCATGAGGGTTATGTCTTTGTTTGTTTGTTTGTTTATGGCAGTGCTGGGGTGAAAACGGTTGCACCCCTGAGCTATGCCCCCAGCACCACAGTGGTTAGTCAACAAAGCATGACTGGCATCTTAGTTTCTTTTCCTGTGGCTGTGATAAAACCCTCTGACAAAGCAGCTGAAGGGAGAAAGAGTTTACTCTGCACCTCACAGTCCAAGAGTACAGTCCATCACAGGGAGCAATTCAACACTGGAGTCCATCACGGCAGAGAAGTGAGGTGACTCCGGCCTGAAGCAGCTCACATCACATCCGTGGTCGGGAAGCCGAGATGGATGCACACCTCCTGCAGCTCCCTTCCTGCACTGCACAGTCTAACATGCCAACCAGGGTAATGGTGCCACCCACGGTGGGCAGGTCTTCCATCTCAGTAAACAAGATAACACCCCACAGGTATGCCCCGAGGCCCAGGTCCTGAAGATTCTAAATGCTCTCAAGTTGAAAATTAACTTTAACCATTAAACTGGTGTCTTGGGTGGGGTTTCCTAAAGATAGGACAGGAAAGGGCTGCCTGGAGGTTGGTGGTTTGGTAGGAAGAGTCTTAGGGAACACAAGGGGCTGGGCTGTGGTCCTCAGAGCCAGCTTAAGGGGAACTCCATGGGGCTGAGGAGCCTGAGACACACCATGAAGTAACCCCCACTTGAGGCCTGAGAAATGCTCTTTTGGACCCAAGAACCAGACAGCACTGGGAGCCAGTGACAGGTGGATCCTACCCCAGCCTGGTGGTTCTGAGCAGAAAGCAGCTGGCTGTTCTGATCTGCCAGTCCCGAAAGCCAAAGAAGCTCTGGCAGGGCGTCAGCAGCATCCTTGTGAGTGGGGTCAGGTTCAGTGTCTGCCTCAGTTTCCAGCCGGTGGGAGATGGCCCAGACTTCACAGCAGTTAGCAAATGACCAGTTGGTTGCCTCTGTCTACCACACCCTGGTGTCACCGCTGAGTACTGAGGAAATGTGCTCATTAAGTCAGGAGTCCCAGCAATGTGCTTTGGTGATGCAGGAGTATCTGAATGATGCTCACAGCTGCCGGGAACCTGAGAGTTTAAAACAACCTTCTACATATGTTCTGAACCTGCGGGAAGCAAATGATTGACAGGACCAAAAATGCCACTTCAGGTTTGGGAAAGTGACAGCTTTTAAACAAACAGACCAAAAAAACAAAAACAAAACAAACAAACAACAACAACAAAAAACCCAATATGGGAAGAAAGCTGCATTTTCCTGGGACACGACACAGTCACCCAACTAAGGGGAAGGGGTGCTCTCAGAGAATGAGCCCTGATCCCAACAGGCCATTGCCTACCTGCCCCCTGCCCAGAGGGTGCAACAGGGATCTTGGGGGGCAGGGAAGCTAGGCTCCCCAGGCTGCTACTGGCTTACCGGAGCAGGGGAGTGGCTGCCAGGGCCCAGGGATGGCCTGGCCTGCCTATCAAATGAGTATTAGCTAGGACTGAGTGCTCCAATTCAGTGGATGCTCTGCCGAGGGGAATTGCCTGCCCAGGCGTGAGGCGAGGCGGACCTCTGGAATCATGCCGGTCTCAGCCCTGTTCTTTGCTGACAGCTTCAAGTGTCCACTTCACACTCCTGTCTGAGGCGTCTGGAGGGTAATAACCTGCAATTCTGGGATTCAGAAAACCCAGTGCTCCCAGGAGCTTGCCCTTCCCTTCCCCTTCTCCCTCCATCTCCTCCTCCTTCCCTCTGTCCCTTTCCTCTCCACATCCCTTCCTTCCCCTCCCCACCTCCCCTCCCTCTCACTCACTCACTCTCTTCTCCTCCCTCCTCCCCCTCCTCTTTTACTCCTCTTCATTCTCTACTCTTCACTTCCCTTCACTTCTGCCCCCTCTCCTCCATTCCCCCCTCTCCTCCATTCCCCTTTCCTCCCTCTCTCTCTCTCTCCTCCCCATCTTTCTTCATTCATATCCCCCCACCAGCTTCCAGTTCCTGTTCCCAGCTCCTGGGTTCACTCTTCACTCAGCCTTCCCTACAAAAGGAAAGTGGGTTTCCCAAGGATTCCCTCACCCTCGGCTCAGCTCGGGAGCACTTGGTGACATGCTGTGGGGGTGAGCACCATCAGTCCTGCAGGAGTGCTGAGCACCTGCCCTGCCCGTGTCCAGAACACCCGCCATGAGTCATCCGGGATACACAGCTACTCCTGTGCCCAAGGAAGAGAAGTACAACGGTCAGCACGGCCGTTTACATCTCCGCATTAGGACTATCATTCATCCGCCCCTAACATAGGATTACTCTGCTTCAAGCCTTTCTTTGCCCACAGTGACAGAATCACATTTTGCCTAGGGTTCATCCCGTTTCCAGGTTAACAGTCAAGGTGGAGAGATGGGGTGTCTTTCAGTTCCATCTAACAGTAGTATCTGGGCACAGCATCCTCATGCCTGTCTTGTGTGGGGCTAAAATCAGCTCTGACACAGGATGGAGCAGAAGAAAGGTGGAACTGGAGGCAGGCAGAGACTACTGGGAGTTGAGTGTGAGGTTGTTAATGTGACCAGAGACGCAATAGATTGGGTTTGTGTTGTGTGGAGGAAGTGGAAGGAAGGAACAGAAGAATAGGGTCCACACTGCAGAGTTCATGGGATGATGGGAAGATGGTTATGGGGGAGGATGGCACTGGGATGACTTCCAGGTCCCAGCCTGGGATGGCTATAAGGCTATAGTGTCTGGACCTGCAAGAGGGCTGCATGGGGAACTGGGCCTGGCCTGATGAGTTCCACTGGGGAGCACGATGGCTTTGCAGTATTAGGGAGGTACGCTGGTCTTGCCCTCTACCTGCGCTCTGAGCTGGGATCACAGGTGTGGAGCTACAGGTGTTCTTTCTTTCCTAGGACATGAAACTGCCTGGGAGATCTTGCAGCCCCAGAGAAGGGAGCTGCAGAGGGGCCTGCAGTCCAGCAGACGGAGAAGGGATGCTACTGAGCAGTGATGAAGGGGTGAGCAGAATCGTGGGTGAAGTAATGGGGAGGTCGGAGGAAGCCTTCCTGCATCCTTCTGCTAAAGGAGCCTAGTGGGGTGACAGCAGGGCAGAGCTACTCAGCACCTGTCCCCTTGCTACCTTAGAGTCACACTACCTCCACACATCAGTCAGGAAGCCATTTTTTAAATTTTCCTTTTTCTTACATCTAGAATACAAATAAGCAAAACAGGAAAAGGAGAATCAAACAGTTGGTTTGTTAGCACAGTGTCCTTACCCTCCGAAGCTGCTTGGCAGACTCATGATGGTTTATGCCTATCCCAGTAATTCCTGTGATTCATAGGAATTTGTGTTCCTCAGAAAGCAAGGGAATGCCAGGAAAAGAAACTTCCTGAAGAAAAAGGGTATGTGCGTCAGCTTCTTATCCCTGTGACGAAACTCCTGAGACAGCCAACTTACAGAGATGAAAGATCTACTCTGCTTCATGATTTCTGAGGCTTTGGCCCATGGTCTCTCAACTCTGGCTTTAAGCTTGTGGCTGCACCATCATGGTTATAGTGGCTGATAGGAAGAGGGATGCCCATAGCATAATGGCCATAAAACAGAATGAGAAGAAGAGAGTGGAGTCCTAATATCTCCTTCAAGAGAACACCCCAGTGACCTGCCTTTCCCCAACAGGAACTCACATCCTGAAGGACCTACCACTTCCCAGTAGTCCCACAGGTTGGGGACCAAGCCTTCAGCACATGGACCTCTGGAAGACAGTTCCCATTTATAGCAAGCTCTAACACCAGTAACGTGTGGATCACTTGGGGTATGGCTGAAAAATTACATGTGCATGTCTCCTTGGGCCAAAGAGGAAAATCTCTGTTATGGTTTGAATGTGAAATATCTCCATAGGTGCTCACGTTTTTACACTTACTCTGCAAATGGTGGCCTCACTGTGGGAGGTTGTGGAACCTTTGGGAGGTAGAATCTTGCCAGAGAAAGTGAGTCACTAGCACACTCCGGTAATCTCAGTGCTAGGCAGGCAGGAGATCTAGTGCACTCTTGTAAACTTAGTGCTAGGCAGGCAGGGGGATCTCTGGACCTTGCTGGCCAGCCAGAGTAGCTGACACAGTGATACTTCCCACCCCCAATGCTGTGAATGACTATTTCTCAAACAACGAGACAGAGAGCAACTGAGGAAGGCACCCACATTGACCTCTGACCTCCCTGTGCAGGAACACAGTTGTGTATGCCCACCTGCACACACCTGCACGTGTACACACAGACACATACACTAAAGAGAACAAACAAGATCAACTGAAGCTCATAGTAAGATAAAGGGCAACCTAATATTATTAAACATATAGATGCTGTCAATCACACCAATAAAATGGAAACCTTTTAAGTATCTCCAGAGAGGCTGGAAAATGATCAGACATGGCTCCCATCACTGTTTGCCTCTAGGTAAGAAGTTTCCCAGAATGGGACTCTCAGTATTAAAACCAGGAAAGTCTGAGGGAAGAGGGACAATTTGTACCAATAGATAAGCAGGTCCCTGTCAGTCATGATAGCATGGCTCTGTAGACATTCTCCTCAGGCAGAGAATTACAACATATCTTAACAGTCACGTCAGGAAAAAGTCCATGATGTCACTGCCCCTGTGTGTAGCCTTTGACATTGTTACAGAGATCCTGGACAATGCAGTTTTCTAGGACAATGAACTTACTTTAAAAACAAAAAAACAAAAAAACAGAGAGGAGGAAACAACATTATCTGCAGGTAATATGGTTGTACCCCTGGAACTCTTCAGAGACTCAAACAACTTCGAACAACAGAAAACAGATAGGGTGTAGAAGTATATCAATGGCAAGGCACAGGGTCTGAGGACAACACACAGAACCAGATGGTGTGCCTCCAGAGAAACAGCACACTCTCAGGAAATGTCAGAGAAGGAAAGCTACCCTTGACAAGGGTAGCAAAAATAGAAAACATCTAACAATGAATTTTGGATAGAATTGATTCAAATTAGCAAGATATGGAATATGCATGAAGCACAGCTAAAGTGTGATAAATAAGGAACAGGGAGCTACAGAAATGAATATGTATCTCTGTCCTGCTACGGGAAGGCTGTCAACCTCCCCCAAAGTACTCGCAACAGTGTGTGCAACGAGGGAAGAGTAAAATACCAACATTTCGGAACCAGACAACCTGAGTTTTGAAACATTTCTCAAAAGCTGAGGACGAAGGCTCCGCGCAGCATGACGCCGCATCACTCGGCAGAAGGACACTCAGCGGTTGTCGCTGGCCCCTCCCGAACGGTGATGGCCGCACACTCCCCTCCTGGCTTCTGTCCTACTCCTCAATCACCTGCAGGCCTGCTTGTCTCCTAAGGTTCCCTGTCAGGGGTGGGGCTAGGGGCCAGTTAGGCCATGTTCACCCACAGCAGCCACTTTTTCTGTCCACTCAAACATCTGATTCTATAATTCTACCCACTATAGCCCTACAAAGAGCCTGTGATTCCCACTTTTCCTTGGCAAGCGGGGCCTACAGGAGACACATCCCATTAAGGACATGCTTAAACTGAAAGACTGGACCTTGGTTGTGTCCCCTGCTCTCTGGGGATCAGAGACAACTTACCCATAGCAGCTTACTATGGCCACTCATCAATGACATGGTGTGGGACTTCTCCGCTCTCTCTGAAACTAAGGAGAGAGTACCACTCTGCTTTGTGGACTTGAACTCTCCTCAGCATCCCCTGCCACACAGTCTTTCCTTGATATTAAGAATCCCCATGCGGCCGGGCGGTGGTGGCGCACGCCTTTAATCCCAGCACTCAGGAGGCAGAGGCAGGCGGATCTCTGTGAGTTCGAGGCCAGCCTGGGCTACCAAGTGAGTCCCAGGAAAGGCGCAAAGCTACACAGAGAAACCCTGTCTCGAAAAACAAAAAAACAAAAAAACAAAAAAAACAAAAAAAAAAAAGAATCCCCATGCCTTTAATCCCAGCACTCAGGAGGCAGAGCCGGGCAGATCTCTGTGAGCTCAAGGCCAGCCTGGTCTACAGAATGAGATCCAGGACAGGCACCAAAACTACACAGAGAAACCTGTCTCAACCCCCCCCCCCAAAAAAAGAATCCCCATACTAAATTTCTTATTCAGAAGAATTCCACTTCAGAGTTCCTCTTGAACCCCAATTTCTTTTTTTCTTTTCTTTTTTCTTTTTCTTCTTCTCTCATACAATACATCCCGACCAGAGCCTTCTCTCCCTCTACTTTTCCAAGTCCCCCACCTCCAGCCAGACTATCTGTTCCTCCATTTCCTTTCAGAAAAGAGCAGGCCACCCAGTGATATCAACGGAATGCATCATAACAAGTTACAATAAGACTAGGAACAAACCCTATATCAAGGCTGGATATGGCAATACAGTAGGAGGAAAAGAGTCCCAAGAGCAGGCAAGAGAGTCAGAGACACCCCCACTCTCACTGTTAGGAGTCTCATAAAAACCCCAAAGTATCCAACCACAGTGTGTATGCAGAGGACCTAGCACAGCCCCATGCAGGCTCCATGCTTGCTGCTTCAGTCTCTGTGAGTTCCTCTGAGCCCTGCTTAGTTGGTTCTGAGGGCTGAGTGAAGCCCAATTTCAAACTCTGACATGTTATCAATCTCCTCCTTTTCTGATGGAAGTGATGTGACTTTCCAGTCCCATAACTCCCCTTCCCGGTGTCCTCCCTGGGCCCAGCAGAAGGCTCAGAGCCGGCTAAATGACAAAGACTCTTTCCTCAGAAGGGAGCAAGCAGACAAAGCAGAAAGACAGAGAAGAGGAGGGAACAGCAACACCTCTGTGAATGTTCCTTCCCAACTGTTATCATCAGCTTGAGCCGTCTACGTGACACAAACCTGGAGTCACCTGGCAAGAGGGAACCCCAACAGAAGAATTGCCTAGATCAGACTGGCCTGTAGCCATGTCTCTGAGGCATTGTCTTACTTCTAATTACTGCAGAAGGGTCCAGTCCACTGCAGGCAGTACCATCCCTAGGCAAGCAGGTCTGGGCTGTATAAGAAAGGTAGCTGTGTGGTCCTGATGGTGTAGGTGTAGGAGAGCCGAACCTGAGGGTCAGAAAGCAGGAGAACTGGCCCCGCCCCTTGCTCACTGCTGCAAGGGGTGAACTAGCCAGGACAATGCTGGAGAGCTCACCCTGGTGATGAGGACAAGGGAGAGCTGGTGGGCTGATGAACCCTGCAACTACCCAGGCCCAGAACCAGGGTTATGAGTTGGCCCACCACAATACCCACCCCACCTATGATCTCTGGGAGCACGTGAAAGGGTCAGTTCTGCAGACCCAAAGCTGCAGGATCTCCATGACACGGAGAACAATGGGATATCCAAGAGGAGTCCCAGTGAGGGCCCAGCATCGATAGTGCAGTGGAAACCAGAGGCCTCGAACCAGACCTATGACTCTTTACAGTGAACATTTGCAAGTAAGGATACATGGATAAAAGGGTTTACTGTGTGTCTCAATGTGTCACACTACAGCTTCCATGATGAGATTGAGTTTTTGTTTTGTTTTGTTTTCTTTTCTTTTTTTTCCTCTTAAATTTTATTTTATTTGGTGTTGGGGGAGGTTGCAAGAGCAGAGGGCAGATATGAAGGGAAAGGACAGGGAAATGAACTGGGTTGAGGTACATGATGTGAAAGACACAAAGAATAAATAAAAAGTTAGTTTAAAGAAGGCAAGAAAAAGGAAAGGTTAGCTGTGTGAGCTAGGAGTAGCAAGCCAGAGAGCAGTGTGGCTCCATTGTTTCTGCCTCAGGCTCCTGCCTTGAGTGCCTGTCCTGGCTTCCCTCAATGATAGACTGTAACCTGTAAGGGGAAATAAACCCTTTCTTCAAGTTGCTTTGGTCTCAGAAATCAGAGGAGGACATCCACCTTTCAACCACTACAAGAAGCATGCTCGTGTGATACTTTGTAAACAGGGTATATGAGTTGGCTTTTTAAACAGTAGACACTACAACAGTTGCCAGGACTGTAATAAGGAAAGTCAGCAGAACAGGACACTGATGAACAGGATCTACAGCTCATGTAGTTCTATGACAAAAGCCACAGCCTGATTCCACGGTATTCTTCGTACTGTACACACAGGAATAACTGTGCTGGTAGGGTAACTGACTAGTAGACAGAGCACAGAGCCTGCTCCATGGAGGGTACCCCAAAAAATGAACTCAATTTTTTAAAATACTTGCTCAAAGCATTAAATAGTAAATTAATAATCCTCTTGGATAATAATTGGAATTGAATGGAGAAATGAATCTACTACTTGTGTATGTTTACACACATATTTGGAACTAAGTTCCTGGTGGCAACAAGGCTTGAAATAAAAAAGGGATTTTTTTAAATTATTTAAGAATTTCTTGCATGCATATAATGTTTTGATCAAATCTACTCCAACACCCTCCCCTCCTACTCTTCCTCTCTCTATCCACCACCATTTTTCCATCCCACTTCATGTGCTCTTTTTTTTTTTTTAACCCACTGAGTCCACTTAAGGCTGCCTGTACCTTCATTGAGTGGGACCTCATGAACCCTTCCTTGTCCACTTTGCGATGCTGGACGGCTTGTTCTTGGGCCGGTTTGGTACAGATAGTCACGGCCACTGTGAGTTCACATGAAATGGGCCTGGTCCCATCACATCCAACAAATACTGTTTCTCTGCATGTGTCCACTACCTCTGGCTCTGATAGTCTTTCCACACCCTCTTCTGCGATGATTTCTGAGGCTTGTGGGGAGGGGGTGTGATACAGACGTCCCATTTTGAGCCGAATGCTCCACAGTCTTATTCTCTCTCTCTCTGCATGTTGCTCAGCTGTGGGTCTCTGTACAAATGGGAGTTTAATAGAAAGAATGAGAATAGATGTTGGTTTGCTGTGGCCACAGAGAGTTCAGAACAACCCTCAAACTATTTAGAAAATACCTGTCTGTAGTTATTACAAGGAGCACATTTCAGAGCCTTTGGACCAAAATGTACAAGAGTTAGACCTTAAATTTTCTGACATAACCATGCTATTATCCTATCCACTATAGTCTGAATAAGAACTGAGCCCCACAGGCTTATTTATTTACACACATGGACCCCAGCTGGTGGTACTGTTTGGGGTGGTTATGGAACTTTTCGGAAGTAGGGCCTCACTGGAAGGAGGGACGGAGGTTCTGTAGCTCACAATAACCTCTCTGGCCTTCAAATGGACTGTCCAAAAATGGGGGACCAAAACTGCCTCACACAGATTTGGAAGAGCGCACTGGGAATGCGGTGGAGAGAGTGGCACTACGGGTATTGCAGGAGGTCACGCCGCTCATGAGAAGTTGGCTATTATTCCACCCATTCTACAAAGAAAATGATTTCCTCAGCAAATTTAAGGACTAATAGGGAACATGGAGCTTCCTTTTCAAAGGAAAACAAATGAACTAATTCCCTTGGAGGGTTTTGTCTTGTTTTTATTTTGTTCTGCTCTCTGCTGCTCTGGCTTGGGAAGCTCTTTAAGTTAATTCTTGGAAAGTCATCCTTTGAACCAGAAATAGCTTCATGATTTCCAAGACATACTTCCAGAGGGGAAATTGCATTATGCTCGCTACGCCTTTGTCATCATTAACTGTTATCTGCATCCAAAGAGGGAAACAACCAAGTTTACATTCCAGATGCCAAGCATGTAATTTATGTTTCTAAGGGCGCAGGGATGTTTCCTTATTGTTCGTGTGACTCTGCCTATAGTGCGTAAGTTGCTGGTGCATAAAATTACTACCATTTAAACAAGGGATTCCTGACTCCATCTTCCCGCCATGGTTAGGCTCAGACATAATGACCAATGCATCCCTAGTATCACCATCCTGAGGGCAAGATGTCAGCAAAGGTACCTTTGGAGGATGCTCCCCACATTCAAACCATAGAATGTATATTTTCAGTTTCTACCTGATGTGTGTGTGTGTGTGTGTGTGTGTGTGTGTGTGTGTGAGAGAGAGAGAGAGAGAGAGAGAGAGAGAGAGAGAGAGAGAGTCTTTCACTGAAATGATTTGGCTAGATTGGCTGGCAAGCAAGCCCCAGCATTCCTCCTATCTCTGTACTTCCCAGCCCTGGGGTTACAGACACACCTGGGGTTACAGACATACCTGGGGTTATAGACACATCTGGGTTACAGACACACTTGGGTTACAGACACACTTGGGTTACAGACACACCTGGGGTTACAGACAGACACACCTGGGGTTACAGACACACCTGGGTTACAGACACACCTGGGGTTACAGACACACCTGGGTTACAGACACACCTGGGTTACAGACACACCTGGGGTTACAGACAGACACACCTGGGGTTACAGACACACCTGGGTTACAGACACACCTGGGATTACAGACAGACACACCTGGGTTACAGACACACCTGGGGTTACAGATACACCTGGGGTTACAGACACACCTGGGGTTATAGACACATCTGGGTTACAGACACACCTGGGGTTACACACACACACCTGGGTTACAGACACACCTGGGGTTACAGACAGACACACCTGGGGTTACAGACACACCTGGGTTACAGACACACCTGGGGTTACAGACACACCTGGGTTACAGACACACCTGGGTTACAGACACACCTGGGGTTACAGACAGACACACCTGGGGTTACAGACACACCTGGGGTTACAGACAGACACACCTGGGGTTACAGACAGACACACCTGGGGTTACAGACACACCTGGGTTACAGACACACCTGGGGTTACAGACAGACACACCTGGGGTTACAGACACACCTGGGGTTATAGACACATCTGGGTTACAGACACACCTGGGTTACAGACACACATGGGGTTACAGACAGACACACCTGGGGTTACAGACACACCTGGGTTACAGACACACCTGGGGTTACAGACACACCTGGGTTACAGACACACCTGGGGGTTACAGACACACCTGGGATTACAGACAGACACTCCTGGGGTTACAGACAGACACACCTGGGGTTACAGACAGACACACCTGGGTAACGGACACACTTGTTTGTTCATGTGGGTGTAGGGGATCCAAACCTAGGTCCTCCTGCTAAGGAGGCAGGTGTTTCATAGGGGAGCCACTTCCCACCTCCTCAGTCCCCATCACTTTTGAAAGAGGCCAGTCATGGAATTTCCAGATTATTTTTGAATTGTTAACATAAAATAGACAACTTCACTCACCAAAAGAAAGCAATGTATTGAAGCCGTGCCTGCTCCTGTGATTTCTAGAAAGCTGAGCGTTTCCTGCCAGAGGATGCAGTCATCACTTTAGCCTGACCAAGTGGGGTTAAATACTTCAGCACAGTGCACACATTCTGTATGGACAGTGATAATCCCAAGTGGAGCGACAGAGGAGGAAGATACTTGCTAAGAGACAAGGCCCCGCTCTCATTCGCAGCTGTGGCTATGATGAAACATCAGGGCCAAAAGCAAGTTTGGGGAGACAGGGTTTACTTGACTCAAAATTCCGGATGATAGTCCATCATTTTAGAGAAGTCAAGGCAGGAACTCAAGCAGCTAGGCACGTCACATCAAGAGCAAAGAGAACAGAGGAAATTTCATTTGTTGGCTCATCTGCTAAGCTAGCTTTCTTCTTAAATAGTTCAATGCCAGTCCATGAAATGATGCTGTCCACACTCAGTGTGGATTTCCCACCTCAATTAACAATCCAAACAACCTCCACAGACATGTCCATACCTGGTCTAGATGATTCCTTATAAAGACTTGCTTCCTAAGTGTCCTAAACAGGGTTTCGATTGTTGTGATAAAGATCATGACCATAAAGCAACTTGGGGAGGAAAGGGTTCATTTGGCTTACACTTCCAGATCACAGTCCATCACTGAAAGAAGTCAGGACAGGAACTCAACAGGGCAGGAACTGATGCAGAGGCCATGGAGGGAGCTGCTTACTGGCTTGCTCCTCATGGCTTGCTCAGTCTGATTTCTAATAGAACCCAGGACCACCAGCCCCATCATTCACTAATTTAGAACATGCCCTACATCCAGATCTTATGGAGGCGTTTTCCCAATTGAGGTTCCCTCTTTTCAGATAACCCTAGCTGTGTCAAGTTGAAGTAAAACTAGCCAGCACAACTGACTCCTTGTCAACCTGACACATGAACACATCACTGTTAAGCCATAAACTTTCCTTTTTTATTCTTCCCTAAGATCACACGTGAATATCAACATTACAATATAAACATTCCAAATTTTAAAATCCAACAGTCTCTAAAATTCAAACACTTAAAAGTTCAGTCTCCTTTAAAATCTAAGGAATTTATATAAAATTCCAAAATCTCTTTAAAAGTTCAAAGGCTCTCAATTGTGGGCCCCTACAAAATCAAAAATAAATACTTTCTCACTTCAAAAGGGAAGAACCAGGACACAGTCACAATCTGAACAAAGAAAAACCAAACTCCAACAATGTGACTAACTCAGTGTCTAATGTCTGGGATTCACTCACAGTTTTCTGGGCTCCCCCAAAGGCTGGGATCACTTCTTGGTCATAGTAGTTCATAGTGTCCATGGGACTGATATCTCCAAAACTACTGGGGTGCCCTGCTGCAACTGGGCTGCACTTTGACCAATAGCCTCTCCTGGGCTCTCTTCAGGAAATCCAGCCCTGCCATAGAGTGCCAAGGCTCAGCTGCTTTCCATGACCCCTTCATGCCTTTAAAACCAGTACCACCTGGGTGACCTTTACACTACCAAGTTCACCTGCCAGTAGGAGGCACAACCTTGGTGGCTCTGAAACACAGCTTCTGTGTGCTGACCATGAGGAAACACTTCCCAGAAGATTTCACCTCATTGATGCTGGTCTCTAATCACAGCTGATCACTCAGCCCCAGCTACCAGCGTCCGCTGTCCCAGAAAAGCCAAGGTTTTACTTCACTGGTTCTGGTCTCTTGTTATCATAGCTACTCTTCAGACCCAGCTGACCACAAACCATGAATTCTTCACACAAATGGCCTGGTAGACTCTTTGCTTCCCTCTGAAACTTCACAAGCCAGGCCTCCATCATCTGTAGTGTTCTCAACATTCTTACCTTCCAAGCTCCCACAGAACAGCTCACCAAGCTTTGAACACTCAATGGCTTTTCCAACCCAAAGTTCCAAAGTTCATCCATAATCCTCCCCCAAACACATGGTAAGGTCTGTCACAGCAAAAACCCTATGGTCCTAGTACCAATTTATGTCCTAGATAGTTTCTATTGATATGATGAAACACCGTGATCAAAAGCAAGTTGGGGAGGAAAGGGTTTGTTTGGCTTACACTTCCACATCACCATTCATCACTGAAGGAAGTCAGGACAGGAACTCAAACAGAACAGAAACCTGGAGGCAGGAGCTGATGCAGAGGCCGTGGAGGGGGCTGCTTATTGACTTGCTCCTTGTGGCTTGCTCAGCTTGCTTTCTAACAGAACCCAGGACCAACAGCCCAGGGATGGCTCTACCCACAGTGGGCGAGTCCTCCCCCATCAATCACTAAATAAGAAAATGCCCGCCAGTCAGATCTTATACAGGCATTTTCTCAGCTGAACTTCCCTCCTCTCAAATGACTCTAGCCTGTGTCAAGTTCACATAAAACTAGCCAACACACTAAGTGAGTCTAGGTTGTATCAAGCCAACAGTTAACACCAATAAAAATCAATAACTAGTTATTATTTTCTGCATGAAGAACTGAATTCTGCATCAGAAGGTGGTTCAAGAAGTGACATGTTGGCTGGGTAGATGGTTCAGTGGGTAAAGCACCTGACATGCAAAAAAGATAGAAGATAGATAGATAGATAGATAGATAGATAGATAGATAGATAGATAGACAGACAGACAGACAGACAGACAGATAGATAGATAGATAGATAGATAGATAGATAGATAGATAGACAAAAATTTTAAAAAGTGCCCCTGCCAGTATTGAGGACTAGAGTTTAGATCCCTGGCATCTATGCAAATGCCAGCACAGGAGACAGAGACAATGGATCCCACGAGCAAGCTGGCTGGCAAAACTAACCAAATTGGTGAGCTCTGGTACCAAGTAGGAGACTCTGCCTCCTGGTGTCAGCCTCTGGCCTCTACAAACATGTCTTCTTGTGCGTATACACATACACACACACACACACACACAGGCATAAATACACATACAAATGAAAAAAAGAAATTTACAAGACCTACAAGAGCACACAGCAATGTTCCAGACAAGGGAAGAACTGAGAATCGGCCACCAGGAGCAGGCAGTGTGTGCCTGGTGTTGGATGTGTAGTGCAGGCCTGAGCCTGAACAGAGGAATCATGAGGTCTGAGAGACGGGCAAGCTGCTGGAACAAGCAGGTACCCCTCTCCTCCTCTATCAGTGTCCTAAGATGCTCTTCCTGGCCCTCCTCCAGACCCCTCTGCTGAATCCAGAGTGTGACTGCTCAAACCCATGAACATATTTGATGAATTTGCTTCTCATTCAAACTTTAGGAAACAATAAAAGATGCTTGACAGAAAATCCAATTAAATATTCAAAGGATTGCAAGGGCCAGGAGAGACCCAAATAGCTAATTCTTTGTCACTAGCCCTGGTCCCTCCCCATTGCCTTTTAAATTCCAACCCAATCACCTGTAGCAGCTTTTCATTCATTTAGACATTTAGTCCTTCAAATGCCAAGGCAGCACAAAAGATTTCCCACATGGCATGAAGAAATCCACTAGAGTATTCTGTATGTGCTCTTAAGAGCAACTAGCAACTAAAATCCTCCATACTTTTCCTAATACAGGATATGCAAAGCACATCCAGACATGTCCACAGGCTCCTCCCCCACCTCCCCACCCCCACCCCCATTCCTACCCCCACCCCCACCCCCACCCCTGCAATGGAAAGGACAGCCAATCATCATAAAAACAAACATAAGTAGCTCAGTTAGTAGAGTGCTTTGTCTGGAAGGCATGGGGCCCTGGGTTCTAGCCCCAGCACTTGCATAAATCAGGCCTGGTGTCTCAAAACTGTAATCCCATTCCAACACTCAAGAAGTAGATGCAGGAAAATCAGCCCAAGGTCACTCTTGACAGCATAGGGAGTTCAAAGCCAGCCTGGGCTACATGAGACTCTGTCTCAAAAACAAACAAACAAAAAACACAATAGAACTAAATTTTCCCCCACTTGTTGTACCTCAAGTGAACTCCTGCCATCAGCCCCAAGTCTTAGGGACTCTGTCCCCTGGCCTGGCCATTGTTAATGGGTCTGGGTCTCCTCCACTGAGACATGGGGATAATGCCTTGGCTTTAGCTCTGCTCTTACTAATGGTGTGAATCTGAATGGCTTGCATAATTTGTCATTGCTTCATCTTCCTCATCTATAATAATGAGGCTATGAATACTGATGACCTCACAGATTATAGGAAGTATTAAATGATAATAATGGTTTAATAATACATGCACAATGTTTATGCTTGTCAAAAGTGTGCTCGGTTACGTTTCAGTAATAAACAATTCCCACATCGTGGCATTTTAACTCAGCAAAGGTTTATTTCTTATTCATGTTTCTCATCCAAATTGGATCATTAGCTTCTTAATACACACATTCTGCACCACGAGGAAGGGATGTAGCAGACCTCAGATGGCTTTTAAAGATTTACCCAGAAGTGACTGCGATAGGTACCGCTCACCAACACTTCATTGGTCAAAGCAAATCACCTAGCAGAGCCAACATTCCTAGAAAGTGGGGAAATAAAATCTTCCTGAGCCTCTAGAAGGAAGGAAAAATCACCATCCACATGCTTTTGAATAGTCCTAATGGCTACCGAGGCATAGGAGCACAAGAGCCTTCATGATTGGTGCTGCTGCTACTGCCAACATCGTGACTTCATGACGTCAACGACTTCATAGAAGACAGTCCCAAGAGCCTCCATGGCAGCTCATTTGCTAATTCACTCTACATTCACTGCTATTTCATTTTTCCTGAGGGCTGTTATGTAAGAATTCATATAGCCTCTCATTGGAAGGAGAGAGATTGAGAGATAATTGAGAGATGGCCATAGGGTGATATGATCAAAACACATGAAATGCATGTATGAAACTGTGAAAGAATAAATTTGAAACAAAGGAAGAGTCTGGTCACTTTGGCTTTTCAGGAGGGGCTTCTAAACCTTGTAATTCTTCAAATGACAGACATGCATCTGCTATTCAGTGGGCTCCTGGCTACACCTGAGTCCATGCAATGAGCTGACGTGTGTTAGTAATCTCCACAGCCTCTGTGTAGGAACAGACAATGCTAGAAAGACCTACCTTGTGATTGGAGGCCTGGAGCAATGCACAAGACAGCCTAGTGTTCAGGGAGCAAAGGAGGGAGGCTGGAGATGCAGTCTGCCCTCATGGCCAATGAGTCAACAGTCATGCCTCTTTGGGAATCCTCTACAGACTCTGAATGCAAAGCTCTGTTGGTGATTACAATCACCATGTCACATAGCTGTCACACTCTCGTTCAAAAGGTGATGACATACAAGTTCCATGTTTGGGACCCTTAATTTTATCCTCTAGGTCTCTTCTTTTGGATGGTCCTTGTCTATTTTCCTCATGATAAAACTAGCATAGTAGGCATGGTACTTTCCTGAGTTCTGTGAGTCGTTCTAGTTAATTATAAAATACCAGGAAATGGTGGGGCCCCTTAATTCGGAACCAGTCGGTCAGAATGACAGGTGGTGGAGGAACTGAGATCTCACTACTGTCAACGTGAGGGCGATCTTGTCGGAGATGGCCTTTAACGTTGGGAAGTCTGTGCTGACTCAGGTACATAGCGTCGGAACTGTATTGCCAGGGTTGGATGTGTGCCAAACATCAGGGATACAGAGGTTAATAAAATCAGCATGGCTTCTGTTCCTATGGATCCCAGCATCACTGGGAGGAAGTCTACATTTTTATGACATAATAAAAATACAGTGGCAAAGAGCATCCTTTTAATGTGAAAAAAGATAGAACCTAGGCATTGTAAGAAAGAATAATTGGCCACAACTGGATGCCTTCAGTATAAATTTTGCCCAAGCATAATTTATTTAGATCAAGACTATATTCATTGTCAACATTTAAAGTTTAGGGTTTATCCCAAAATCTAAATTTCTGGCTTCTCTTGAAAATGGTGAGATATGGTGATTTGTTTCCTGTGGAGTCTATTTCTGTTTACCCCAGACAGAGAAAACAATAACACACCTAAGAAATGATTCCTTCCATCTTGATGAATCGCTGAGTTTGCTGTGGTGACTTCCAAGGAAGTAGACGGCTCAGGCAACTACATCACCAAAAACTCCAGCGTGGAGACACCTGGTAACTGTATCACCAGTGTCCCTCCCCTGTCAACTTCCTGCTTACTATATACTCTAGCATTCCCCCAAAACAATGGGCAGTTCTGGCAGCGGGGAGATTTCATGTAACTCAGGCACAGGAAGGAGTGAATGTCTCCACCCAGCCTCAATCAGGGAATATACATTGGCTGATCTTGAGAGGGTCTCATGCAGACCACCACAGCCACTCTGACTTCAAGATGGCAATGGCCATGTCATGGCCAGTGACAGAGTTCTACATCTGAGCACTTAAGATTTCCTTCTAAGGGAACCATGTATTCTAGAAACCTCTTCTGTCGTACAAAGCTGTGGTCAATCCTGTCTTTGGACCCTTCTTCCTCTCAAGATGAGCTGACACCTTTATTTACTTTCCTTACCATCGACCTCCGTCTCCTGCTGTGCTTCCCCACGTTTATCTACTGACACTGAACACCCCACCACGCAGATCTTCCCAGGCCCTCTCATCCACCATAACCACCTCTCCTTACGTCATTCTTTCCCTCCTCCATCTATCCATCCAGTCAGGCAGTCATGTAGAACTTGTGTGTGTACCAGAGCAGCTGAGGGAGTGGCAGGGGCCAGAGCTGCCAACCTGCCACAGCTAGAAAACACAAAGAGCAAAGACTTTCTAGATATCAGATAAAAGTAGTTCCAAACTGATTCTCCAGAGGAAGGGAAACAAATAAAGGTTATCCAAGGCTAGCCCATCTTTCTGCCCAAGGCAATTCCCCAGCTGCATTATGTGGGTGGAGAACTGAAAGTGCATCATCTACCAGGCTGCAGAGTTGGTGATGCAGATGCTAGAGTTTAGACAGGCTGGGAAAGCCGGGCATTTTAGGGCAGAGCACCCATGGAGGAAGCTACATAAAAACCTCCAGGAATCTAAAGTACCTGGAATACCAAACTAGGCACATAAGATGTCAATCCCCATGAGGCCAGGACTGAGACCACTAGAGGAAAGCAGTCACTGGAGCAGGAAGTGACAGCGGGTCTCACTAGACCACATTGAACACACAGAAATAAAGGGAAATGGGAATAGAGATAAATGAATCCAAGAGCAAAGATTCTTAACTGTGTGACAACTGGCAAGATTTGCCTATATTTTTCGCTGTCACAGCTTGGGGGTTACTACTCACATCTAGTGGGGGGAGCCAGAGAATCTTTTAAACATCCTAGGATATAGTTGGGCATGGTGTCAATTAATCCCAGCACTAAAGAGGCAGAGAGACAATTGAGTCTCTATGAGTTTGAGGACAGTCTGGTCTACATAGAAAGTTTCAGGCCAGCCAGAGCTACATAGTGATATCTGCTATCTACATCCTACTGTACACACACAGTATCCCCAAACAAAGAATTCTGTAGCCAAAATGTGCCTACTATAGAGGCTAAGAAGCCTCAACCTAAAGTCAGCCACATCAGGTTTGTCTTAACCCATAAGAAATGCAACCACGCCAGGCGGTGGTGGCGCATGCCTTTAATCTGAGCACTCAGGAAGCAGAGCCAGGCAGATCTCTGTGAGTTCAAGGCCAGTCTTACTAGAGTAAGATCCAGGGCAGGCACCAAAACTACATGGAGAAACCCTGTCTCAAAAAACCAAAAAGAAAAAGAAATGTAACCACTTGCCAGAACAGTAACCAGTATTCTTTAAGGAAAACAAAAATTTATCATGTTTGTTATTCACTCAAAAATTATTAGGCTCACTATGAAGTAAGAAAATGTTATTGAAACCAAGAAAGAAATAAAAGATAGGATTGAATTACAAAGACATCCAAGTAGCTATAAATACACGTGCTGATACTACAGTCAGGAACTGAACAAGCAGAGCTCATAAGACTTCTATAGGAAACAGAGACTCAACAAATGAGTATTTAAGGGCATACATAGTTAGAACTTAACCAACAGGAAGGATCGATAAGGTGACGGAAAATGTTGGGGACAGGATTGTTAAGGTACACTATCTCCCCGGGAGCCTGGCGATCTGTGTTTTTTAGCAAGTGCGCCTCATGTTCCTGACAGTTGCAAACAGAGCTCTGAGCACCCCTGGGCAGCATCAGAAGCAGTCAGTTAGCACAGAGCCTGTATGTTGCTACATTATGGGAATCTGTCTTCTCAGCTTTCAGTTGTGCCATCAAAAACTCGTTTCTGCTCTCTTAATCTTGTGTGCGCCTAACTACACATGAGTGTGACTGTGTGTCCTAAAGTGAGTGCTAGTCTGAAGAAGTAAGAAACAGCAGCAGCCTGCTGTATCACACACAGCAAGGAGTTAAGCAGGAGGTATAATAGGCAAAGGCTATCTTTAAAACAGTTATCCCAGAAAACGGCATTGCACTATCAACCTCTGCCTACTCTGAAATACCTTCTCTGTAACTATGAAGGAAATAGCATCCATTGCTGAACATCAGCACCATTATGACAAACTCTTAGGGAAAAGCTGTGTGCATCTCATGACAGGTATCTGTAATTATGCTTTTATTTTATTTTATTATATAAGTTGTTCAGGAAAAAAAAGTACATGTATATTTCATAGACATACTTCTTGTTGGACTTTCTTTGGACCACCAGCTCCCAAATAATGACACAGAGACTTATTAAGTATGAAAGTTTGGCTTTAGCTTAGGCTTGTTCCCAACTAGCTCTTAAAACTGAAATTAACCCATTTATATTAATATATGTTCTGCCACATAGCTCTTTACCTCTCCTCAGCACCATACATCCCACTTCTTCTGAGTCTGGCTGGCGAATTCCACCTTTCTTCTTCCCAGAGTTCCTATCTCTTTCAGGAAGTCCCGGCTATCCTCTCCTGACTAGCTATTGGCCATTTAGCTCTTTATTAAACCAATCAGAAGGTGCCTTGGCAGAGACACATCTTCATAGGGTACAAAAAGATTATCCCACAACATACAATTTTATTTTTTATTTACTTCTTTCCCTAACAGAGTCTTGTGCATCCCAGACTGGCCCCAAACTCCCAATGCAGCCAAAGAGAACCTTGAACTCTGATCTTTCTGTCTCTAACTTTTAAGTGTTAGCTTTACAAATATGTGCCACCATGTTTGGTTTAAGCAGAGCTTGGATTGAACTTAGGAGTACTTTATCAGTTGGGCTACACCCCTGGAGAATCTTTTGTTTGTTTATTACTTACTTACTTATTTATTTATTTATTTATTTATTTATTTATTTACTTTTATGGTACTGAGAAAGGAACTCAGCTTCATACAAGCTAGGTAAGCACTCTACCACTAAGCTGTATCACCAGGCCTCCCCTTGTCATTTTTAAATTTCATTTCATTTCATTAAATGCACATAAGCGTTTTGTCTGAATGTATGGTGTATGCTGTGTTCATGCAATGCCTGTGAAGCTCAGAAGGCAGCATCAGATCCCCTGGAACTGGAGTTACAGATGGTTATGAGCCAATGTGGCCACAGGGAATTGAACCAGGTCCTTAGAAAGAGTTGTGAGTATTCTTAACTGCTGAGCCACCTCTCTGGCCCCACCACCTTACTATTCTTAACAGATACTTCAATTTCAAAAAGTTTAAGGTGGGAAAGGATACCATTAGGGAAAAGGAGGGCAAAAACTACCCACTGTTACTACCTCATGAATGAGGCATCCTTCAGCATGTAGGAATGGTACCTAAAGAGACCCAGCCTAAGCAAGGCTATAGGTTCCTTGGGCAACAGGCCTTCATGAATTCTATCCACTGGGGATGCCACATTGTCTTTACTATAGGTGTCCCCAATCCTCACCTTCCCAAGCTTTGCAAGACAAGAATATCATCCTAAAAAAGCTATTACTGTAACCTAATTCCCAACTGGAAGGCACTTAAGAAGGGAGAGGTTTATTTCAGCTCACAGCTCAGATGGTACAGTCAGATAGTAGAGGTGGTGTGGCAGAGGGTGGCATGGTCCACAATGGTGTGTGCTTAAAATGAGATTTGCCTATATCAACTCACACCAGCAAGCAGAATCAGGGCCAGGTTAAACCTATAAGGCCTTGTGACCCACTTCCTGCAGTGAGGCCCCACCCCTTAAAGGTTCTACAACATCCCAAAACAGTGCCACCTGCTAGGGAAAAAAGCGTTCAGACACATAAGATGATGGGAGACATTCTAAACCATAACAGTCCTAGTCCTCTTGTTTACCTGCTTTATTCCATCTTAAGATCTCTCTCTCTCTCTCTCTCTCTCTCTCTCTCTCTCTCTCTCTCTCTCTCTCTCATACCATAATATATAACATATATCTATTATTGTAAGATATTAACTTACATATATACTTATATTAATTCTGGGCCACTAAATATTCTCAAATTTTTTGAAGAGAAAAGACAACTCATCCTATAATTTTTCCAAGACATTCTTATTAAAGGATGTTAAGCTGTTTTCAATACTTTCCCAATCATAAATAATGCAGCAACAACTATCTCTGCATATAAATCTCTGTCTGCACTTTTGACTATTTCCTTAAGATAAATTGCTAAAGAATAAATAATTGGATAAAGGGGAAAGGCAATTGTTTTTCAAGCTTGTTTCTCCTGACACACAAAAAAATATGGCCTGAGTGATGAACTTAGCCTGGAAACATTAGGGCAGTACTCACAGCCCTAGCCATCTTGTTCCCACTGGACCCTCAGCCATGCCTGGAGTCAGTTTGGGTTATCATGACTGATGGGATGGATATGTTCGACATATTGCAGGTGGAGGTGAGAATGCTACCAACATGTTCCCTCATGTACCAGGAAGTCCTATGGTGATGGTCTGTTGGACTGTCTTGCGTCACTACAGTGACTATTTTCCTGTTGTTCCCCAACAACTATCTACCACACAGGTGAACCTGACTGTATGTCACCCACAGGCACTCACGTGTTTATTGAGGTGAGAATTTATTGAGAAGCTTCTGGGTCCCTAGGTTATTCTAGATGCTAAGAATACAACAGCAAATCAGAAGCAAAATCACTCAGTTCATGAGGCTTATACTTTATATGAAAAACAGAAGAAAAACATCAACAAGTGAGTTTACTGTGAATGAACAGAGCAGAGCAGTAGCAGGGTCCTGGAGATGCTCGTCCTCTTCAGAGTGTCTCTTACTCTCAGTGAGTCAGAAGCACTGTGCCGAGAAGTAGCAGTTTTGAAACAGGTTTTCAAAGGACCCATATGGCTAACTTGCTGAGAATAAAGTCTTTAGGTTTAAAAAAAAATGAAAACAGGTAATAAGGAAATCTGAAAAGGCCAGGTAGACCACTGTAAGGATTTGGGATTTGACATCTGGAAAGATGCAAGGCACTCCAAAAGAATTCTGAGCAAAAATATAAATACAATCAGATTCTGATTTTCAATGGAGCACCTCAGCTTTTGTGGGCATTTGGGCTCTGGTGGAAACACTCAGGCTGTTGTGTGAGAAGGCTGAGGAGGAAGGCAAGACAAAGGCAGGACAGTAGAGGACATCAGTAAAGGCCGAGAGAGTTCTGTGTGGTAGCATGCACTTCAATTCAGCACTCCATGCAGGAGGATCATTCAGGACCAGCCTGGCCTACATAGCAAGACTTTGTCTCAATAAAAAAACACTAGCAGGAAATTATAGCCCTTCTCGTCTGTTTCTCTAGCTTGTTCTTTGACAATACAGACAGGTGAGAAAATAGCATTGCTTTCCCTTCTCTCGACATACAAATTTCAGCTTCGAGGGCTGGCTCAATGGCTCAATGGCTAAAGGCACTTGCTGCCAATCCAGAAGCTCTGAGTTCAATCCCTAGGACCCACACGGTCGAAGAAGAATTGTCACTTCCTCACTTCCACACTTGAGTTGTTACATATGTGTATACACACACACACACATACACACCACACAAGCACACACACACAAGCACATGCACACACACACTCACTCAAGCATATATGCATGCATGTGTGCACCCGAGAACACACACTAAACAAACTATTAATAAAGTTTTATTTGTTAAAGAAGGCTTTCAAACAAACATCAGTGGGTAAGTTTCCTAGATCACATGGGAGTGTTTTTCAAGCAGAGAGGATTGAATGACTGAACCCTGGGACTTCACAGTAGTGTTGCTGCCATTTTCTACGGTCTTGTTGGGCCTGGGGATCATTTATTCGTTAACCTCAATGACTGGAGTGATTTATGGTGAGACTTCTAAAAGAATCTAAGACTTGCAAGGGCTTCTGGCTCTCACTGGTCCTGTTGTGAATCCTTTCTACAGCACCAGGTCCTGTTTGTTCATTAACATCAGGTCCCAATAGGTCACTCGGAAGAAAAGAATTACACTGTCCTCTAGACAGACACCTTGACATGATTCAAAGGTTTGTTGTTTTTGAAATAAGGACAGAAGCCAAACCACGAAAGCCTTCATCGACTCTGGTTTGAAAATGGGGGAACTGTGGCCAAGCTGAACGCATACCTTAATGATTCTTTTCGAGGACTTAAAAAGTATTTCTTTGGCTTAACAGCCAATTTTGAAAAATGAAGGCCCTGTCTAGCTTTTTATTTCATTGCATACTTTGACTTAGTGGCTATCATTTTTATGAGGGCTGAATTTGGTTAATAGTGATTGGAGTTTTATGGTCAGGCGAGTGGTTGTCAGAACTGAAAATAAGGCATGATGGGAGCATCCCACTAAAGTGCAGATGAGGGAAAATGCAACTCTTGAACTATATACACCAGGTCCAGGCCAATACAAAGGGAAGTAGCCTGTATTTAGGACACACTCCAGCCTTAGATGGAGATAGTAAACACAGAAAAGAGACCTGTGGGGGGTTGGTACAGGTGCACCCCTATTTTTGCATACCAGTCATAATATGAAAGTAGACAGAAACGCTGCATCTTAGGAAATACAGATGAGACGGTCTCCTTGTTGGGGGTCACAGATCTGAATTTGGTAGCCAACAATTCATCTCACAAGGGGCAGTAGGCTGGGCTAGCCTTGACAAGCTAGTAATACTGAAACACCATAGTTTCTGAATGACTTTTCATTGCGTCAGACTGTTTGCATGAATGGATAGATGGATGGATCTAGCTGATGCTAAGCAGCCAGATGGAAGAGCAGAAGGCACTAGCATGTTTGCTGAGCTGGCTCACTTCTAAGCCTATATCCAGGCTCATCCTCGTACTTGAGTTTGACTTGCTGAGCTGAGCCAAGGGAGTTGATATGATATGAAGGTCCTATCACCTTCCAACCAAGAATGAAGACAGTCTCAAGAGAACCTTGTGTCCTCTCATTGACTATTGCACTATTGAAACAATGGCCCCAGAAACTGGAATTTTCCCTAAAAATCTCATATGGAGAGCAGGAAGACTGAAGACTGGTAGTAGCCAGAAGGGGAGCTAGTCTCTCAGGAAGAGATTTCACATCAGACCGCCTGAGGGAGAGGCTGTAGGGTCAAGACAGGAATGATGGGATGATGGATGGGACCACATCTGACCAGGACGGCAAAGCTGTTTCTCTGTTGGAACCCAAGCCTCCTGTCAGGCCACAGAAGAAGGGACTTAGGGGTTCATCACTGGACCTCTTTCTCATTTTGTCTTTCCAGTATGGCCATAGTGAATAAACATCCTTTCTCTGCATGTCACTCTATTTTTTTCCCAGTATGGCCTGGTGGGGATGAGTGAACAAACCCATTCCAGGCTCTGACCCCAACAACTTCAGTAACAATCTGATTTTACAGCTCCATTCAAGGTTGATCCAATCAAACAAGCCAAACATTCAATGGATTTGGGTACATTTTAGGTTTGCCGTCACTTGAGTGTGGATCCTCTTTTAAGGCTACAGTCACTGATGGAGACTTGAGGAAAGGAAAAGGCAGAGAAAATTCTAAATTCTTGAAGAAGATCCTGAATTAGCAGGAGACTTCCTGGTCAAGAGGGCGAAGCTGGAAAGAATTAGAGTACAAGGATCACAGAATGTTCTGGGTCATGGCTCCTCCAATTCAGACCCATGTCTCTTTCCACAATCACTTTCTGTTCTTCCTTCTGAACCACACTACTGCATGAGAGCAAGAGGCAAGTCCAAAGATGGCTGAGCCAGGGGGCAACTCCAGAAGGCACAGTCATATTCATTTGCTAGTTCACGCTCTGAATTTTCTCCATGTTCTTATTTATCTCTGAGCCAAATGGGCCACATCCTGTGCTCTGATCAAGCCCTGTAATGGCAACACTAATGTCCTGACAGTTCTCCCTGGCTGTTCCCACCTCCCTCTGATACACCCACCACCACCATGGTCTCTCGGTTACATCTTGTACTTCCCATAGACCACAGTTGGCCTTGGGTGCTGTTCTGAAATAATGCCATCCTCTCCAGCTAACGCAAGCCACCTACGACCTCTACACCTTGGCTCTCTTGCCTGTGAAATAGGGAAGTTACCCACATTGCTTTCCCACAGACTATGCTAAAATGACATGTGTGGGAACACGAACAACCAGTCAGCTGCTTTGCAATTAAGATGAGCATGATTCTAAGAAGCGCTAGACTCACAACCTTGACCAAATAAGAAAATTTGTATGTCCTAAACTCTGAAAACATGATGCTTCCCCAACATGAAAAAAAAAAAACCTATAAAAATGTAAATGATAGTCAAGCATAATATAAGCTATAAATTCAAATAGTTGGAGAATGGCTAATTCAACACTTTGTCATCTCAAAAAATCAGATTCTGTTTCTCACTGCTTTTTTAGTGTGTTGTGTCCTAGCTGTGCCTGTTCCATAAGCACAATGGTTATTCGGCGCTGTGTTTTAACCCACTTACTACTCCCCGCTTCCTATGAGCCCCTGCTGCAGGCAGGACAAAGCTGGCATTCCACAAATATTTGCCAAATTAAACTCCCTCTCTTGACACTTCTCAGAAATGTGTCTTCTGTGAACGCAGGACACCTCCACAAATAATAGGAAACATAAACGACTCTGGGCAGTCAGACCTCAATCACTCAACAGGAAGTTATTAAAAGCAAAATATATGTATAATTCAGAACTCAAAATAATGAGAGATAGTTTTTAAATGAAAGAAGCAATTTAGATCCTGGAACACTGTATGGGGTAGGAGAGATTTGAAAATGGGAGGAAGAATAGATCGGAGCACATGGAGGTGGAGGTACACGTCATAAGCAAATGTTTGAAAATATTCAGAATACCCAATTATGAGGGACTAAAGTAGAAATAGCTCTCGGATTATATTTCACTTGGCATAATCAGGTGGAAGCTTTTGTCTACACACAACAAATGTCACAGTGACTGTACAATGTATGACAGTCTCCCTGGGGGCTCCTCACCTGGCTTCCAGGGGTGCCCTGCTTCCTGCCCACTCTGATCCTCGCTCCTATAGAGAAGGTCTCCCTCTTAGTCATTCCCCACCTGGGGTGAAACAGCCGAGAGAACGGGTTACAGAGGACTGGCCTGGCCCGGTCACCACTTTCATAAATGTCAGCCCACCATGGTGAGGAGCGCACGGTGCAAAGGGCAGTTCCATCAGGATCACCAGGAAGCCAAGGAGGTGTAGCCTGCTCTCTCTGTGGCTCGCCTGGGTACTCTTCACTCCCTCCCGCTCATGCCGTTATACCGAGTCTGTTGAGGAATTAGTTTGTTGATAATGTCAGAGCCATCAGGACCTAACTGTTTCTAGAAACACCATGGCAGACACACCCAGAGGTGTGAATCACTAACCCCTAGGCATCTCCTGGTCCAAGCCAGCCATCAAAAGCAACAGGCAGCCACAACTCAGCATTTTTTACTGTTACTACTTTGTCCTAAAAATTCATGTCATTTTGGCTTTCCAGGGGAATACACTTGAATATTCTCAGTGCTGTAATTTCTCTCCCATTTCTTCCATTTTCTTTCAATTTCCTTTGCCTCTGGCCCTTCAACCACTGGTATTTTATCTGCCCAATGTGGTTCTTTTTATCATTTTCCCTACGCTGTCCAGGCTTTTAGCAAAATGCATTCTCCTGGGTAGTTGCAGGCTTTGGGGACTCATCTGCTAAGAGCTTCCCAGGGCTACTCTGATAAGGATAAATACATTTGCCTAAAAAAAAATGAGAATCAACTTCCACCCAAAGCATTACATTAGGAAGAAAAATAACTTGATGGCATTTACTCCAACCTTCTGGGCATTTTCTCCTTGATGGCCTACTGAAGCAGAAATTAGTGAATGTAGTAGTTACAAAATGGTCTTTGCCATCAGAGAAAACCCCAGCACTTAGCAGCGGTGGCTGGGGAGAGCCGGATACCCTTGTCCAGCTCTCGTTTCCTCTTCTGCAGAGTGGGAAGGATGAAGAGATGCTGGGGAGCTAACATGGAGCTTCATGCTCTGCCCTCTCCAGCAATTCTGTTCCCTTCACTCTCCAAGCCACCTACTAGGGGAATTTCTGACTCAAGACTTGTTTCTGGCGTCAACAGGAGTGGACATTAACAAGACACCTTGGAGCAGCCCCTGGTTCACACTCGTCAACTCTAGAGACATTCTTAGCTGCTTCTGTGTAGAAAAAAATAGACAAAAGAGTCATCACCATTCCCAAATCCTACCTGTGACCTACCACAGCACCCACAAACCCTGTCTTGTATGTGGGGGCCCTCTTGTTGTGGGGAGCTTCCCTCCCCATTCCAGATGTAAAGCAGAGAGTTATGGCAAAGAGCTCAAGGGGCTAGCCACACCTCATATGGATCTGCACTCCTAGCCTCGCCCTCCATTGAGGGGCCCCTTGCCAGGGAACTAGCCCTCAAGGGCTTTCTCAGGGACCTCTGTCTGCCAAGTGGTGGGTCTTAGAGAGCTTTTCAGACTAAATATTCCACACCTTCTGCCCCAGCTCTTCATCTCACTCTTCCCACATGTCCTAGTAACCCAGCATGAGGTTTTCATTCATGGCTCCCCCTGACTAGGAAACATTTACCACATCTGTACTGATCCACCTGATGCTCAAGTCTACACTGTTCAGAGTATTATACTAGTAAACCCAAGGCTTCTCCTATTCAGCCTTGAAAAGTTTTTGCACCCCGATAAGCCTCTCTGTCGACACAGCAATCCAAACCAGGCCGAATAAGAAAAAAAACTCTGGTTTAATAGGCAAAGCATTCCTGGGTGATCCTCTGGCCCCCCAGAGAGGAGACATGGATGAGAGACCAAAATATCACATGTCTGTTTTCTGGGGTGCAGTTTAAATACCCTATGGGAATGGTCTTGAGCATCTCTGGGGGAGGAGCTGGGTTTGGTGCGACTTTCTGAGAGGCCTGGTCTGGGCAGAGAGGTGGGGCTTCCACCAGAATCAGCCTGTTTGTTATGGGATATTTGTACACTATGTGAAGATGTATTGCCGTGATTGGTGTAATGAAAAGCTGAACAGCCAATAGGGAGGCAGGACTTCTGGGAAGAAGAAGGTGAAGTCACCAGCCAGACTGGGTTAAGTTATGAAAGCTAATGGGACAAGTCTAAGCTAACGTCGAGCTTTCGTAATTAATGAAAGTCTCCATGTCATTATTTGTGAGCTGGTAGCCCAAAGAAAAACCCATCTCCACCTCTTGTTTCCTTGATAACAACAACCGAACACCTGACTGCTGCTTTTCTTCTGGTTTGTTGTTCACTGACACCCTCTGCTTGACAGCCCAGCTCATCCTATGAAAACCACCGACTTGGACAAAGATTTCCAGTCACCACAGATCAATTTGCATGAGCTCTTGGTCTTCTGGGAAGAAAATTTACCAGCGAGGCCAGACTGTACCTGACTGTAAACATCAGGAAGTCTGGGTGCCTGGAGCCCGAGGTTCTCCACAGAGCACTGAATTTGGAATAGCAGGTAAGCAGCGCCCACGCTGTCCTCTCAGGACCCATGCTGACAGTGGACAGTGTACTCTGAAGAACAGTGACTTAGCATGCGAGAACTGGGGACTCGGTGCCTTGGAGTCCAAGCAGACATTAGCATCACCATCACTCAGATGCCACTAGTGTGGGTACCCCGTCCCCACAGCAGGTACACAGCACTGCCTCTGGGCCCAGATTAGTGTTCAGTGGCCGAAGTCATGGTACTAAGAAGCTGGTACACTTCCCTGGGTGTATGGTGGGGGACGGTCACAGGTGTACATGTGTATGAAGAGGGAGACAATGATCTAACCAAGGCTAAACCCAGAGTGAGCAGTCCATACCCTCTCCATTAATACATTCCTCCCCAGGAAAGGCAACATCTAATCTTTATAACACAGCTCTTTTGGACTCAACTAACCACAAAAACAGACTAGTGGCTCATGCTTTTGTTGTTATCATTGTTTTGTTTTGTTTTTCTTTATATTACTTACTGTTTCTTTCTATTACAGCAAAAAGTCATACATCTTCATCACACAGACTCAACCAAAAGGAAGAACATATGAGAGTTGGTGACACCCTCTCCAGGCATAGACAGCTGCCACGTGCTGTCCTTGTGAGGGTCACGTCAGGGTTTTCTTTACGCCATATACATATATATATATACACACACACATATATATAAATGTAACCTGCTGCTCAGTTTGAATCCTAGCAGGAACACAGTTTGAATAAATTAGGATAAATTAAGAATAGTTTCATGAAAGGCTATTTACATAGAAATGGCAAAGAAAATGAAGCCACAGGAAATAGAGCAGGGCCACAGGGCTCATGACAGCAAGAAGTATTGTCCCTGGGCCTGTGGCTTGGGTTGGGACAAGATTACCAGAACCCAGAGACGGAGAGAGCCAACTGAATACAGCCTCCTAGGAAGAGCTGGGATTCTTCCCTCCAGAAACAAACATCCTCACAACCACACCGTGAGGCAGCCAGTTGAAGAATGCTCACAGCTCCCTTCTCCAGACAGCCCTCTCTGCCTCCATTTCCTGCCGTGATCCCAGTGATGAACCCAAGGGGAACCCAGAGGGCAGGGGATGCAGCAAGCTAGACCAGGGGGCTAGCAAACCTTTCTGTAAAGAAGCAAATTACAAGGAGTTCAGCTGTCTGACCACAGGCTTTCTAATGTAAATCCTATCTGTAGGGATGGCGTGAATACAGTCATGGAAAACATTTCAACAGATATTTCGGATGTGACACCATTGCCATATCTGGCCTACAAGCTATAGTTCATCAAACTCTGGTAGAGACCACATGAGTCACTCTCCCAGACCAGAGAGCGAAGCAGAAAAACAGAACCTAGGTCTAGAAGGGTTCATGAAAACACCCAGCAGCTTGGTTTATTAATTTGATGCATTGTGAACATTTACTACATCCCAATCTCGGTTAATTTTATAAGGTAATTTAATCAGAAACAGGGTAAATAGTTTGGCAAATATTACAATAGTATTTGTATACTACATATATGTATATTCTCAAAAGTATATACACACACATATACATATATAATATATATACATACATATATTATATTACTACCTTATTTGTAGGGAATGAGTCAATACCCCTACTAAATGCTTAAAATTCTAGTACCAAGCTCTGTGTATGGCATGGGTTTTCCTGTACATACATACCTATGATAATCTTCTGCTTTTTCATATAAAAGAAATACCTTATAATATCCATTTGACACATCCAAATACATCATGACATTCAGGCTTTGAGACCATTATTAAGTAACAGTCATGTGAACACAAGCACTGTGACACTACAATTGATCTCTTCACTGAAAAGACTATAAAGTAAATAATGGGCGTGTAGTATATACAGCATGGATTCGCTGGACAGAGGAGCAATTCATGACTTGGAAAGACAGTAGGAGAGTGCAATATCTCATCATGCCACTCAAAACAGCAGAAACTGAAAAACTGAATAGTTTACTTATGGAATTTTCTATTAATATTTTTGAACCACAGCTAACCGTAATAACTGCAACCACAGAAAGCCAAACTACAAATAAACAGAAACAGTCGTGGACAAAATTAGGAACTTACTCGATGACTCTAGTTCCTCATACTTTTTTTTAGCATGTGTGTATACCTCCTGTTGTTACCAAACAACTTAAGGTTTAAGTATTCAATATGAGCTCAAGTTAAGTATGAAACAAATGAATGAGTAAGCTGTCGTTCACCCGCAGACACAATCATTTTTGTGCACAGAACTTTACATATGCAAGAGTTCAGATTACATAAAAGATACATGAATAAATTGGTCAGGATTTTCCCTGCAGACATGATCTTGTATCTGTTCAAAGACATGTACTAAAGATATTTACTTCAAAACTGCACTTGATGGAAATTCTTAAAAAGGAATTGATCCAAATCAGCCTGGACTGGATATGATTAAATAAAAGAATGTGTACTTTTAGGCCGTCATAAAATATTCTACAGGAACTCATGAAGTGAGTGATATGGTTTTTTAAAATACTGAAAATGGAAGTTCCCTGAGGCCATGTGACAGAGGAAAATAAAAATCAAGTCTGGCTCACAGATGGCCTGTGTCATATTCTGGTGCAAGCCGAAAGCAGACATGACTGACTCACTCTCAAGTATTGGTGGAAAATGTCGTGAAACACTTTGCAGGCAAAATAACACATGTGATTATCCGCCTTGCCCGGACATGGGTCTGATGGGAGTTATGGTTTTCCTCTGATGCTTGGGGGATGGTGAACGGTTCAGCGGTATGGTCTTTTTCCAGAGTGGCATCAAAGTAGGAGCTGAGCCACCAAGGGACCATACAATCTAATCTGTCCATTACGAACTTCCCATCCCCCTCTGGTCCACCTCTGCTCAGATGTTCAGTCACTACAAAGGCATGGTAATAAGTCAAAAGCTATTTATCAAAATCACAACAGTGGTTGTCAGAAGAAGGCCTGGTGTCACTCCAAATTCCAGAGGTGCCCTTTATCGCTCCTGTTAGAGTTTACTATGCATTCCACAAACTATCTCTATCCGCCACAGCGTCTGTAATGTATGATCATCAACTTCACTGTGCAGAGAATGAGAGGGCTTGAAACACTCAACTCTAAATGGGATATCTCCATCAAATCCATCCCCTCTCCCCCAATCAGGGCTCAAGGAACCCTGCAGAAGAGGAGGCTGAAAGGGAATAAGAGCCCAAGGGGTAGGGTACACCAAGGAAACGAGGCCCTCTAAATCAACATCATCACAGATCGTATGAGCTCACAGTGACTGAGGCAGCACACACAGGGCCCACACAGGTCCACACCAGGTCCTCTGCATATCTATTATGGCTTCCGGGTTAGTGTTTTTACAGGATTCCTGCCTTCTCTTGGACTCTTTTCCTTCTGTTTGTTAGCTTTGTCCTGTTCTGATGTGTTAGGTTTTGTGTTATCTTGTATTTTATTTTATTATTACTCCTTAGAAGCCTGTCTGATTTTTAATGAGAGATAGAAATGGAGTGGAACCAGAGGGAAGGGGAGATAAGGAAGAATTCAGAGGGGTAAAAGAAGGGGAAACCATAATCAGGATATATTCTGTGAGAAAAAACCTATTTTCAATAAAAGAAAGAAAAAAACAAAAATAAAAACCACTGATTGTCAACTTAACAAGACCTAGAATTACCTGAGACAAAATTCTAATAATCTCTTTGAGGGAGTTTCTAGATTGGGTTAAATGAGATGGAAAGACCCACCCCTAATGTGGGCAGCACCATCTTATGGGCTGAAGTCTCAGACTGAATAAAAAAGAGAAAAGTGAGCTGAGCACCAGTGTTCATTGGTGTATGCTTCTGGGTTGCAGACGTAACATGACCAGACCGGAAACTCCTGTTGTTGGTCCTTGCCCACTGTGAGAGACAGTCCCCTCACATTGAGGGGTAAACCCAACCTTCCCTAAGTCGCTTTCATCAAATATTCTGTCACAGTGAGGGGGAAATAAGGAATACAGCTTTCTAGTCCCATTTCTTCTCTCGGCTCAAGGATAGCTTCAAAAATCTACCAATCGCAGTGGAGCCTAGAGCCAGGGGGACAGCAGACAGCCCTGGGGCTCTCCACTGTCACTGGTCCTTCCCTGTTCTCTCGGGTACAACTGTGGAAATTCACTGACAGATTTCTTTGGGACCCATCTCGGAGCTTGCTTGGTGCAAACCATCCCTTTCTTGGAGATGCATGTTTAAAAAAAAAAAATCTCAGCAGCAACTGTTTCTCATCACAGCTGCCTGACACGGTGATAACCAGGGGCAAACGATTGGCAAACCGAAATCGGCTAGGAGACGGCCCACAGGCATAGCAACTGGAGTTGGGGCCCCCAGAACCCACTTAATACCAGCTAGGTAAGGTGGTCAGCTTGTAATTCCAGCCTCGGAAAGTGAAGACCAGGGAGGGTTCTCCAGAGCAAGTTGACCAGAAAGACTAGCCACATCCATGAGCTCTAGGTTTGATTGCTAGAACCTGTCTCAGCAAATGAGGTGGAAAAATGATTGAGAATGGTTCCTGACATCAATCTTGGAACTCCATATATACACACACCATACAAGTACAAACATCCACACACATACAAAAACGTGTATATGTGTACATGCATATCACATGTACGTGAAACATGGAAAAAGAAAAAATTTTAAAGAGAAAAGAATGCATTAGCTTTTGAAAAGTTCTGATATGCTCCCTGAAATATAGAAGTTCCCCCTTGTGTACAGGACAGGCCACACACCCAGGGTTGCACAGACAAATGGAAAGATTCCTGAGTGGACCCCCAGCCCTCTGGTTGACCTCTAGACTCTGCTGTGTGGTGGGAAGGCTAAGACGAAACTGCGCACCTGCACATTTACACCCATCCCAGTGTGCCTGCAGAGCCCTACTGCAGAGGCTGGAAGGCTGGTTCCAAACACAGAGGAAGTCACTCCGTAAGCTGGCCAGCCTCTCAGCTGGGACGGTCATGTGGTGGCTCCGGTACAACCAAGAGAAGACTTTGCCAAGTCAGCTCAGGCGCATCTCCAAGTCCAAACTAGTGTCTGGGAACAGCTCAACAACAAAACAGCAAGGGATCCACACCCTGGTGAAGAGGAGTCTGACGTCAGAGGTGTTACACCATGTGGGAAATACCCCTTGTCAACAGCAACAAGTCTCAAGATCCGCAGAGCAACGAGAAGCAGGAAGAAAGGCATGTTTAGAGTAGTTTTAGCCTATACTAAATTTTGCTTCGTAGTCTGCTCTAGATTTTTTATTGTCTTCTATAGAACATCTTTCCGTTTTTGCACCAACTTCTCAGCCTATCTCATCTCTCCCACAACTGTGTTTAAGAAGGCCCTAGTTTGGCCTGGAGAGATGGCTCAGTGGTTACGCACACACTGCATCCCAGAGGACCAGAGTTCAGTTCCCAGCACCCACACTGAGCCGCTCACAACTGTCTGTAAGTTCAGCTTCATGGGACCCAATATCCTTTTCTGGCCTCTGAGGGCACCTGAACATATGTGGCCAAACCCACACGTTTTTAAATAAACTTAGAAGGAGAAAAAATACAAGGCATATCCTGCTCTCAACTATTCAAAACACCCTTCCTTTTGCAACATCAAACATTGTGCCTTTGTATAGTGCTCTGGGATCACTGGAGGACAGCGTAAGTAGAGCTAAAAAGGCTTTGAAATCTGAAGGACATTGCTCTAAATCCCTTCAGCTCTGGACCCAAAGTTCCCTCCCCGCTAGATTTACTTTCTCATTTCAAGGCCTGCCATGCCGCCCAATATAGATCACAGGAAGTCATAAGATCAAATGACAATATACTACAGCTTCATAATAAAAGGTCAGAAGCCAGGACACCATCAGCAGCCACAGCCTGGGTTCTCATCCTCAGAAATGAAAATAGATCTTTCTGGACTTCAAAGTTATCAAATTAACCCAAATCCTTCCCAGACTTCTACTTTAAAGACCATCACTAGCAGGGGCAGGGAGATGGCTTGTGGTTAAAGCGCTTTCCGCTCACAAGCCTGAGGGCCTGATATCTGAGCCCCAGCACCCATACTGAGTGGGCATGGTGTCTGTAATTACAGCCTCAGAAAGAGACAGGACCCCCAGGGCCAGCTGGCTAGGGAGACTGGCACCTCTGAGGGCTCTGGATTTGACTGAGAGACCCTGCGTCAACGAATAAGGTAAAGAGTGATGATTCTGACATCGACCATGGACACACACACCTTCACACATGTGCCCTCCCCCCCACACACGCATACACACATGGAAAAGAATGGGAAGAGGCAGCCCAGGAAGTCAGACTTAGGTGTCATGGCTCCCAACTGTAACCCCAGCCCTTGGGAAAGCAGAAGCAGGAGAATGGAGAACTCAAAGTCACCCTCAATTTACAAAACCGTTACATGGTTTACAAAGCAGCTGTTTTCTTACGTTACACTTTATTTACTGTGCAGTATTGTGGCTTTATTTATAATAAGGGTAAGAATTATGTCGTCGTTATACCACTGTGCCTCCCACACCTAGAGCAGCGCCTGGCACATGACAGGGACTCATTAAGTACTTGTGGAATGAATAATTGGTTAAAAGAAAAGACCGTGGTCAGATATTGGGCTCAAATCCGGTGCCTCCATTCACTGGCTTTGTGACCTTAGACAGGTAGTTAGACTTTGTCAGCTTAAGCCAGGATGCTAAGGGTGACATGGTGGTTTTGTTTGTTTGTTTGATTGTCGCGGGCACAAAGCTGCACTGTGGGAATTAGGAAGGCTCACCCACAGGGAGTGCTGGTGCTTGGGGCATGAATCAGTCCTAACTATCATGGTCCACCTCTACACTGCACAGATCCTTCTAAATGTTCCACAGAACACTTCAGACTCTCAGTACCTACCTGCCTACACATTCCCCAGAGCTACAAAGGAAAGAACCACCACTGTCACATAATAGATGGATGGATGTCCATTCTTCAGTGGTCTCAGCCAACTACCTCTTCTCTGCCCAACTGGCCAAGTCTATCTTCTGTGTGTCCTGTTGGATGGAACTGCATGGGAGAGCCAGCCCTTCCTCATAGCCTGTCATGTTGAATAGATGTCACCTCCCTGGCCTGTTCCCTTCCCTGGACAAATGTCCTAAACCTTTTAGCTTGCCTTGTTTCTCTTTATGCAAATTAGTATACTCTCTATCACCAATAACTATCTGCTCAGAAAATACTGTTGAAAACTAAGGGCTCCCGCTGGGTGTGGTGTCGCACATCTGTAATCCCAGCACTCAGGAGATGGAGGCACAAAGATCAGGAGTTCAAGGCAGGCCTCTGCTGCATAGCAAGCTAGAGGCCAGCCTGGACTATGTGAGACCTTACCTCAAAACAACACAATAAAATAAAAATCTCTGTAGCAGATGCTAAAAGAAAGCCAGCCACTTCCAGCCTTATTATCCTAGCCCTGTTGATGCTACAAAAGTGGAAAGCTGCACATCTCAGCCTCTGCTTTGATGGGGGCAGGCGTGTGCTGACACGGTTGTGTCCTAAGAAGCAGGAGTGAGAGCTGGTTGCTGTCAGCCCTTCCTTTCTGTTCTTCCTGCCTATGCCACAGAAGAGGCCTAGGCACAGCATCTGTTAGGAGACCATGACAGGTGCACTAAGGCTGAAGCCAGCATGCTAAGGATGACGTGGTGGTTCTGTTTGTATTAGGACCACATGGGGAATATGAAACCATATTTGTTTAAGTCAGTATTAACTGGCCTTCTAGGGTTTTGTAACCAAATACATTCCGGTTCCAGCAACAGCAACTGTTTCTTAATCCTTCCTTCTTGAAGGTCTCGGCTTTGCCTCTGCCCCGGGCCTCGTCTGTCAATCAGACGGTGTACACTCACATGGCACAGAGAAGCTGTGCACACTGCAGGAACCTACTCTGGTTGGCACTCTCAGGGATGGTTACACCCTGAGTAGACCCTGTTTGGATTTGGACATTTCCTGTCAGCTGCTGTGCCCCTCTCCCAGGCTCTGTTATTTTTTCTCACTTCTTGAGGGAAAAAAATCTCCTGTAGGGGATAGGACATTTTTGTGGCTCGTGGTCCAGAGAGTTCAGTCCATCATGGTGGGAAGGTGGAAGGCATGGCAGCAGGAGTGTGAAGCGGCTGGCTGCACCGAGTCTGCAGCCAGGAAGGAGGAGGGAGAGATGAACGCCGGTGCTCAGCTGTCTTTCTCTTTTGTCTCTGTTTCATTCGGTCTCAGACCATAGCCCCATGGGATGGCGCTGCCCACACTCAGGCTGTCTCCTCTGTTAAGCTACTCCTCTCTGGAAAGAGCCCAGCAGACACACTCAATTCAAGGGGACATCTCACTCATGCCCTAGGTGGTTCTTAATGCTGTCAAGTTGATGACCAAAACCAGCTCTGAATGCTAAAGTTCATGGCAATCTTTCCAGGAAGTATTACTATTTGGCTTAAGAGTCAATTGGTCACAAAGGTACTTAGAAGTTTGTATAATCAAGGAGGAGGAGACCATCAACAATAAAGGATAAAATCATTTAAAAACATGACAAGCCCAGTCCCCTGGCCTCAAGGTGAGGCTCCTCGGGGCACCACCTGTGGCCAGAGCTGTGCTAACCCTACAGCCTGGCACAGCATCTCTTTCTGTCTTGCTTCCCTCAGCCCCTCCAGACCATACCTTCCCTTCAGTGGTTCTCGTGTACCCCAATCTCAGCCTATGCCTGTGGGACCCCAACCTAAGAGCCTCATCTGAAGACCATCTTTCACTGGTACTGGAGAAGTGACTCAGTTGGTAAAGCACTTTCCGCAGAGGCATCAAGGACCTGAGTTTGATCCCCAGAACCCACAGACAGAGAGCGCTCCTTTATGATCCCAGCACCAAGGAGGCAGGAACCAGAAGATGCCGGGGCTCTCTGCCAGACAAACCAGCTGAACTGGTGAGCCCTGGGTAATAATGAAACTGCCTCAAAATACAGGGCAGATGGTTCCTGAGGCTGACCTCTAGACTCCCCATACATACATGCACATACAACTGAACACACATACACACACACACACACACGCACACACACATACACATGCACACACACATACACACACATATATACACATATATACACATATATACACACACACATGTATACACATACACACACACATATACACATACACACACACACACGCACACATACACACACATATATACACATATATACACACACACATACACACATATATACACATACACACACAGACATGCACACACACACACACACACACACATACACACACATATATACACACACACATGCACACATACACACACATATACATACACACACATATATACACATAAACACACACACACAGAGAACCTTTCCTAAAAAGAGCAAGTATGCCCATGCCAGCAGCCCAATCTGGACTCTTAAGACAGCTCTGATACTCACATGTTCCCACTGGAGGTGCCTTTGTGTCCGGCATTCCCGGGCTGCGTATCAACAGAAGGCCCGTTGGCCTGGCGGCTGTAGCAGCAAACCTCAGAGGCAGGGTTGATTAATCTCTCACTATCAGAGCCGAAGTCATCAGGGGCCTCAGGACACAGCTCAGGGACTTTGAGATCAGGTTCCATTCACTGAGCCAATGCTGGAAGAAAACACTTGTTTGCCTGCTGTATGACGCCCCTTTAGAGCCCCCAAATTTTACTTGTATAGAACTGAACTGTCAAAGCTAAAGAAATGTTATAGAAAACTCCAGACAGTGCGAGTGTGAAGAGAATTCATTGAACTGTTCCTCAAGTTTTAACGTTTTAAAAAAAGGCTGCTTTCTGTTATAAATAAATGTCCCAACAAGAGCAAGTAATTGCAGAAAAAATAAAGCTTGGTAAATGATGTGTGACGAACGCCCCATTTCTTCAAGTGCACATGACAGGGGCCATTTTATATAAATTAAGCATAGACATGGCTAGTGTAAATATTGACTTTCAAAATGTCAGTAGCTGACTGACAGGAAGCTGAAAAATAAGGAAGTAAAGCTGTGGGAGGAAGGGCACAAATTAAAGACTATGGTACAGGACACAAAACAATACTTACTTTTGAGTAAAGAAGAATAGGCCAGAGCACACTGCATGGGTAACACAGGGCTCTCCATCCAGGTAGAGAAAACAGGGAAGGCGGGACACAGGCTGGGGAGAGGGCATTGGCCAGATTCCTCAAAGAGCCACTTTGGCCCCAAGGGAAGGGACGTGTCTAGGGAAAAGGGGGCACACATCTGTGACTTTCATGTTCTAGACAGCAAAGACTCACTAACGGGGGTGGGGCTCACATGCACACAGGGATCTGGTCACTGCAGAGAAGAGTAAAATCGAGAGGCTCTGTCGTGACTTGTCTTGCAAGTGAGAGGACCTGAGGCTGAGCACCCAGAACTCTCATGGGGAAAAAAAAGCTGAGCCTGGTGGCCCCTTGCTGAAATCCCAGTCCTAGGAAGGTGGTACCAGGAGTATCCCAGGGGCTTCCTGGTCGTCCAGCTCCGACGACTACTTAGCCAGTGAGAGGCCTTGTCTAAAACCGCCCAACTGGATAGCATTGCCAAGAAAGAACAGCCCTCCTCTGGCCTCTACACACACACAAGTGCATTCACACCCATATAAATACACATTTACACTGTGGGCGGGTAGGGCAGGAGGCATGCAATGGAGACCCTCATCTTTTTTTTTTTTTTTTTTTTTTTTGGTTTTTTGAGACAGGGTTTCTCCATGTTGTTTTGGTGCCTGTCCTGGATCTCATTCTGTAGACTAGGCTGGCCTCGAACTCACAGAGATCCACCTGGCTCTGCCTCCTGGGTGCTGGGATTAAAGACGTGCGCTACCACCGCCCAGCGACTCTCATCTTAAAGTTGAAAAATTATGTAATCTGTGATTTTTCTCCCTATAATACCTCCAATCTGTAAGATCAAAATAGCTTCTGTGCTAAGGTTCCTCATCCTGTATCTAGCCAGGATAATATTTTGGATAAAAGTACAGATCCTGGATCAGACTGCCTGGGTCAAATCCAAGTTCTACTACTAATGACTTATTTGAAGTAAGTGATTTAGCCTCTCGCTCTCATTTATAAGTGAGAATATTAATAACAGCCACCCCAGGAGGGGATGTGGGAGGAGTAAGGAAGTCCATATATCAAGTAGTCAGGAGTGAGCTTCGGCTTGTAGAGAATGCGCAGGGCCATGTCGGGCTCAGCACCTCAGGAGACGGCATCTTCCAGGAAGCATAAAGCTCACAGCAGCATTAAGGAGCTAGGTTCTGGCCCCGGCTGACACTCTAGGAAAGTAAGGCCTTGTCCTCTGGAGCCTTCCATGCCTTAGCCTGGAAGTTGACTGTGTACGGACACACTCACTACTAACCGGCTAAATGAGTTGGTACACTGTGTCATACAGCTCAGGCCCTCTCTGATCAGATTTTGTGAATCTTTTGATGTGGTATCCTTGTTAAATGTCCTCTAAAGGCCCATGCCTTAGTGGCTTGGCCTCCACATTGTGCTAGGAGGTGGTGTGACCTTAAAGAGGCAAAGCCTTTGGAACAACTTAGGTCACTGGGGCATGCCCTTGAAAGGAATTATGGGAGCCAGCATCTACCTAGTTCTCTTTTGCAACCTAGCTGTAACTTGGACCCTTTATTATTTCAGGTATCTGTTAATACAACACAATACAAAGACACATCCCCTTGCTTCTCTGGAGTTACAGATGACACCTACTTCTTGACCAGCCAATGCAGATATATTTAGGCTAAAGGAACCAACAACTTAGAAAATATTTCAAAAAGCATCATTCCACAGGATGCAGCTCACATTTATTTGTGTCTCTATTTAGTATCAGGCATGCAGCAAGCCATAGCATAGAGCTTCATGAATGCAAGCTCATTAAATTTCAGATCAATGTCATGATACAATGAGCCCCACTTCTGGGATATTGGGGGAAAGTATAGGAGTTAAGACAAAAACCTTGCTCTATTTTATAACCCAGGTAGATCTCTTTTAAAACTGTGTGTGTGTGTGTGTGTGTGTGTGTGTGTGTGTGTGTGTGTGCATGTGCGTAAACATGAGCACAGTGTTTGTGGAGACCAGAAGAAAGCATTGGATTCTGTGGAGCTGGAGTTAAAGGAGGTTGTGAGCTGCTCAATGTGAGTCTAGAAACTGCATTATGGTTCTCTTCTATAGCAGCAAGTGTACTTAACCACCCAGCCATCTCTCTAGTCCCCCAGGGGTTCTTGAACTCATGATCCTCCTGCCTCAGCTTTCTGGGCATTGGGAAAACAGATATATGGTGCCACTACACCTGGCCCATTTAAAAACTTAATGTCACTTCTAACTATAAACATTAACAATGTCTGTGCAAGTCAAACTGGACTTTCATATTCTTCTGGTTAAAGTCCAGATTCAAAGGTAGGGATGATCCAGGACTTTGAACACTGAGGAAAAGGACACCCTACCCTGCTTCTGTGGAATTGAGTACAAATTGTCCAAAGATTTAGATTGTGCAGATCCTATGGTTGAGGTCCAGCCTAGCCAGTTTATAGGGGACAGAGGGGGCGCTCTACATTCTTTATTGGAAGAGCACATTTGCTTGGAGTTTTGAATGTGAAGGAAGCTGAGCACACACATGCCATGAGGCTAACGGTTTGTTTGCTCTGAGTTAGCCCTTGATCTCAATGTAACCCAAAGAACACAAACCCAAGGGAAATATAAACCTCAGTGACCTTGGTGTTTGCACAACCCTCTGCTACCCAGAGGAAGCGTAGGAAGAAATTCACCAACACCCTGAATCTCAGAGACAAGACTGAACTCTGGAATGAGTGGTGGCCGCTGTTCACCACCCCCTGTAATCCACTGGCTGGAGACGAGATGGGAGGCAGCTCCATACACCTCTGACCTGCTCTCTTCTCCGATTGGTGGCTCTCTGAATAAAGTACAGATTTGAGAGTCAAGTCTTTTTTTTTTCTTATTAAATATTTTAATGGGATTCAATAGATGGTTCAGCACTCAATGGCCAATGATTTAATCAACCACAAGTATACAGTGACCACTCCATAAGGACAAACAAGGATAGAGACTGGAGAGTTTCTGGAAAGTCAAATCCATGGAGGCTCCTGAAGGTGGCACGGACCCTCTTTTCAAACCTCACTCCATCCATCCATTCATCAGTATCATCTAATAAACTAATAAATATTAGAAGGTGTTGCCCTGAGCTCTAGACAATTAATCAATCATAAGGAAGGATTTGTGAGAAAACAGATGTATAGCCAGTCAGTCAGAGGTTGAGACTTGACATTGACGTCTAATGGGGACAGTGTGATATAACTGAAACCACAGTCTACAGGACTGGATGCTGCCACCAGATAAAGAGCAGCATGTGTGGCATTAGTTAGAGGCTCCAGCTGGTCAATGCACTGATTGTTTACATGGCATAAAAAAGCACTCACATGGTCACAGAAATCTTTCATGTTGACTGTTGAATGTCATTATAAGGTAAGCTGTGATGATGGACACTACTTGTCTTCAAACATGGAGCATTGCTGGTCATGAGTTCCAAAATTGAAGGTGTAGACAATACTGAGTAAGTTGGGGTCCTTTCTTGGAGTCCTTAGTCTCCTTAGTAAAAGAATTTAAGAACAGACTAAAACACAAGCCAAGGACAATTTGACTAGTGTTGAAGAGAAAACCCTGGGGCAAGCAAGTCGCAAATCTCAGCAGCTGCCCAGGGAAGAAAAATGGAGAACAAAGTGGGAGGGAAGCCACACTGCCTGGAGCTGGCATGAAGATCAGCTACATTCAGAAAAGAGCCACATCATGGTGAGGGAGGAAGTCCAAAGCACCAGAAAAGGTATACTCAGGCTCTGGCTGGCATCTGAAAGAAAAGCCAACAAAACCTCATGGTGGTTTATAGGGGTTGTGCTGAGGGGTAGGAATTTTGGGAAGGAAAAGCACATTATCTCATTAAAGGGATAATTATTCCACCCATCTCTTTAGATGGCTTAAAGTGAACTCACCTTCCTAGGGATTGTCTCTTGGCCAAGTGGCTGACCTATCTAACTGGATGGGCCCTAAAGGGAGGAGATCACCTAGAAGTAGATTCCATTCTTTACTGTAACATTAAATATTTTGAGGGGTAATTTCTGCTTACCATAGCTTCCATAGATTCCTTGCTCTTATACACACATTTTAGAATCATCCTATCAATTACTAAGGAAAAAAACTAATACAACTTTGATTGAGGTTTTGCATTAAAGCCACAGATCAATGAGGTAAGTATTGACATCTTAATGGTATTGAGTCTCCCAGTGCATAAACATAGCAGCTCTTACCACTTCTTGAGGTCACGATGTACATGTGGAGATCAGCAGACACCTTGCCTTGCTTTCCACTGTGTAGGTAGGTTCCAGGGATCAAACTCAGGCTTGGTGGCAAGCACATTTACCATCTGAACCATCTTGCCACTCTCCACTTTATTTTTTGAGATATGGTCTCTCACTGAACCTGGAGCTCATAAAGAGGGCTAGGCTGGCTTCCAATGAGCTCCAGGGACCAAACTGTCTCCACCCTCCCAGCAGTAAGGGTACAGATGTGGGTACAGATGTGCACAAATGTGGGTCCTAAGGACCTAAACTGAGGTCCTAATGCTTGAGCAGCAGACACTTACCAACTGAGCCATCTCCTAATCCCAGCACCACATTCTAGACACACTTCGGTATGCAGTCTCTCAAGGCCCCAAGAAGCCCCACCCCCATGGAATTTCCTGGGTGCTCCTTTGGGCGTCTGGCTTTCCCAGGTGGACACTATAAGCTTCTGGGATCCTGATTGCAGCTACACTGTGTCACCCCATTCAGGGCTCTCTGTGGCAGCTCCACTCCTATGGCTGACTTCTGCCTGAACCTTCACAGTCCCCCTGAAAGCCATTGTTACTCTCTGTGGCCTGTACATGACTAAAGGAGTGCCACACAGGGACAAGGAGGTCTACTGCTGGCCCAGTCCGAACTGTGCTGAGCCTGCAGGACCCACAGTCAGAGCTACCACAGAAATGTTGTGGGATATTTGTACACTGTATGAAAATGTATTGCTGTGATTGGTGTAATAAAAAGCTAAATGGCCAATAGCTAGGAGGGAGGTATAGGTGGGACTTCAGAGCAGAGAGAGAATTCTGGGAAGAAAAAAGTAGAGTCGCCAGCCAGACACAGAGGAAGCAGGACATGCAGGAGGAGAGGTAAAGGCCACGAGACATGTGGCCGCAATTGGATGAATAGAAATGGGTTAACTTAAAGGAGCTAGTTAGAAACAAGCCTAAGGTAAGGCCGAGAATTCATAATTAATACTAAGTCCCTGTGTCATTGTTTGGGAACTGGCTGGCAGGACAGAAAAAGATCCACTACACAAAATGCCTTACCAGATGGTGTGAGCAGAACCAGACATGGCCTGGGCTAGTCCCAAGCATGTTCCTGACACGTCTACCCTTTTAGGCTTCTGGGCCTGTGCTGGGAAAGACAGTTCCCTGGGCTTCCAAGGAGTCCCTGGCCATTTTCAGCAGTTAGCTTTCTTTGATACAACCTTGATCTCTCCAGCAAGAAGTCACTTCTAGAGTACTCCATACTTTTCACCCCCTCTCCCTAACCCATTTGCCTTCTCTCCATCTGAGTGTGATAGTTAACATTCACTGTCAGCGTCAATGGCCTTGGAATCTACATGGAAACACACTTCTGGGTGTGTATTGTAGGATGTTTCCAGAAAAGATCCAACAGGGGAGGGAGACCTATCCTGAATGTACTGGCACCATCCCATGGGCTGGGAGCCTAGACTCAATAAAACGGGAAAATCAAGTTAAGCACCAGCCTGTGTGACAGCTACCTTATACTCCTGACGCCATGGCTTCCGAGCCATGAAAGACTGTGGCCTCGAATCATGAGCCAAAATAAACCTTCCTTCTCTGAGGTGCTTTTGTCCAGCATTTTGTTCCAGGATCAAGAACAGCAACTAATCCTCTGAGTCTCACTAAGACTCCTCCTAAAGGCTATCAATATTTGCTGTTCAGAAACTCTCTTTGCCAAATACCTTCCATGATCATTTTCTGATTTAATCATATATAAACCTTAGGGGACGGACACAGATGAGTTCTCCACAGCAGTGTAAGGATGGCCACGACTCCAATTTCCATAGGACACTCAGTACCCACAGTAATTTCCTAGTGCCCTTATCTTGAGCCCTTACCTCAGTCACCCCCACAGCTCCATTTACTGCAATCTAGCTTACTCCCTCAAACTCTTCCAACCTCTACCAATTACCCAGTTACAAAGCCATTCCCACACTTCCTGGTAGAGTTATAGCAAGGCTTCCACTCATCAGTATTAATGATCTTAGTCCAACTTTCGTTACTATAATAAAATATGTAAGGCTGGGTATTTTATAAAGAAAATAAGCCAAAGGTTCAAGACTATGTCACCAGCTTGTATGAGGCTCTGTTAAAGACCTCAAAGCAGGAGTCATGACACCAATAAGGAGCACAATGGAAAGACAAGAAGTCAGAGAGTAAGAAAGACTGTCATATTCTTTTTATAACAACTCACTCTTCGGGGACTAACTGAGGTCCCATGAGTGCTACATCAATCCCTTCCAAGAGCGGTAGCTGCAGAGGCCTAAATATTTCTCCATTTCCTCCCTCCTCTCTTTCTCCTTCACCTTCATCCTCCCCCTCCCTCTCCATCTGTCTGTCTGCTCACCCAAGTAGGCGTATATGGAAATACCACAGGTTGACACTGAATATCCTCATCAATTTTTCCTCACTTTATTTTTTTTGAGACAGGGTCTCTCACCGAACCTAGAGCTTATTGGCCATCTAGCAAAGCCACAGAATCCACCTATTTCCACACGCCCAGTACTGTGGTTATAGATGGGTGGCAACATGCCTGGCTTTTCATGGGTGCTGGTGCTCTGAACTCAGGTCCTTGTTCTTGCGTGGCAACTGTATTTTTACGCACAGAGCCATTTCCAGTGCCACCTCTCCATGTCTCAATGAATCAACCAATGACAAACCATGCTCCCTCTAGGGACCAGCCCCCATCACAGGCAGCTTTGTGGACACACCTACATCATGAGAAAATGACAACATACACCAAAGCAGATCTCTGTGCATTAGCATGGAAGGATTCAACAAAATGAAGACAAATATGGACTATGTAATCATAGTTTTGCTTTTGAAAAGTCTGTATGATTTTTGTGTTTTTTTCTAAATACTATAATTACACAGTCATCAAAACAAAAAGAAAATTAGGTGTTCTGCGGCCTGCTCTGCTTTCTACGTTGGATTGTTGTGACTCCGACTTGAACATTTTTCTCACAAGGGTGACAATGGTGCAAAAAAAAGAAAAGAAAAAATGTCTCTTGCTTGTTTTTTTCTTCTGGAGATTGGGGTAGGGGGGACCCCAGTTGGGAGAGTGCTAGTTTAGCATGAAGCCCAGTATTGTGTAAGACTGACCATGGCACTGCCCACCTGTAATCCTGCACACAGCAGGTGGAGGCAGGAGCATCAGAAGATCAAGGTCATCCTTGGCTACATACGGACTTCCGGATCAACTCTAGCTACATGAGACCCGACTGGGGGTGGGGCATCTACGTTGTCAGTTATAAGGGTTCTCCTATGGGTTGTTGTTCATGTTATCTAAAACTGTAATGATATTTGTAACTTCTGACCAAATTCCACATCTGGCCATTAATCCTAAGGAAATTTCACCACATAAAGTAAGGATCTATGCGCAAAGACCCCCTGTCCTGCCACAGTGAGTATATTTAGCAACCCAAAGCAAGTGGAGTAAAATATTCAAATCCCTTCTTTTTTTGTAACACCTCTGTCTTTCATTTGGTATTTGAAGCAGATCCTATGGCCTTTTCAGCCACTGAAAAGTATTAAAACTAAATAACAGTCGCATTTGGAGGTATTAAAATGTTCAATAACATCTGAATCAAAACTTTAATCTCATTTAATTTAAAACTCTTGGTCTGATCTGGGCTCAGACACTGCAGTGAAGATTGGGAAGCAAAATGGGGAGAAGGAGGCAGGGAGACAACGCCATCTTTTTTAACTCCCACCCCACCCCACCCCTACTCACTCAGATTGGGGGCAGGGAAAGAAGGTAAAATTCTTCCTTGACTGAAGTCAGTCTTGGCTCTATGCTTTCTCTGTGGGGCAGATACTCCTTGTCCCTTTGGGAGGGGCTTGCCCAGTTGAAGTCTACCCCTTGTCTATTGTTCTTGTCAACCACAGACTCTTGCTTCTTACTCTCCTCATGGTACAAGCAAAGTTCGGAGGGACAGTGTACTAATTCGCTTCCCAGGACTGTGGCAGAATATGTGAGATATACTTATTAGAAGGAGTGAATGCTGACCTGTGCTCATGACTTAAGGGCTTCAGTCCATGGTCACTTGGTCCTGTTGTTTGGTCCTGTGGTGGCACAATAGAGCATGGCAGAAGCATGTGGCAAGGCAGTCTGCTCATCTCTTGATGGCCAAGAAGTAAAGAGAAAGAAAGCAGCAGCTTGGGTCTTACTATCCATTTCAAGGATGTCCTCATTAGCTTTCCATCACTGTGATGGAATCCTAGCCAAAAGCACCTCAGGAGGAAAGGGTTGATTTTAACATACAGTTAGAGTTCATCAGGAGGGAAACCAGGGCAAGAACTTGGAGGTACGAACTAAAGACGAGGCCATGGAGGAGAAACGCTGCTTACTGACTTGTTCTCTGTAGCCCGCTCAGCCTGCTTTCTTACACAGCCAGTACCACCACCCAGGGCTGGCACCACTCACAGTGGACTGGAACCTTCTACTTCAATCAGCCATTAAGAAAATGCCTTACAGGCATGTCTCCAGGCCAATCAGATCTGAGGGTTCTTCAGTTAAAGGTTCCTTCTTTCTATGTGGCCTTAGATTTCTGTCAAGTTGACAGATCTAGCTGACTATGACAAAAGTTATGCCTTGGATTAGCTTTCTACTAGGCTCCAGATTCTAAAGCCTCCACTCCCTGGAGACAGTACTTATGGGCCTTTTGGGGAAGAGTCAAGGTCTCAGCTACACCAAGCAAAGTTTAAATTCAGCACAATCCTAAGTCTTGCATGAAAGACTTTCCTTCCACCACAACTGAAAATGCCCCAGCTCAGCTGCCACCCTGTCAATGCTCTGGGAACCAGCTCCTTGGCTTTAGCTATTTCTAGATATGAATCAGTCCCTTGTGGAGTACACTTGTGCCCCACAACAAAATGTTCTCTGTGGTTCCACATGACAGCTCCCTGGCTTGATTCAAGATGGGGTGTGAGAAATTCTGTGCTTCTACAGTCTCTACAAAGATTTTTTTACTAGTAAAATAACTTGATAAGATTCAGAATCACTTCTGGGGAGACAGGCCTCTGGGCACGCTTCTGAGGAATTTATATTGATTATGTTAATTGAGAACAGAAGACACGGCCCACTGTGGGCAGCATCATTCCCTAGGCTGGTGTCCTAGAACTACATGAAAAGGAAAAAGCTAGATGAAGACAAGCATTCATGGCTCTCTGCTTCTTGACTGTGGATACAATGTAACCAACTGCCTCAGGCTCCTGCCCCTGTGACTTCCCTGCCATGATGGTCTCTAACCTCCCACTGTGATCCAAGATGAACTCTTTCTCCCTTAAGTTGCTTTTGTCAGAGTATTTTATCATAGCAACAGGCAGAGTAAGAAATATCCTACTCCTTTATGCTATATTAATACCAAAAATACAGGTAACTGACAAGCTATATGAGGCAGAATTGTGGGGGTGCTTTTTTGGTAAGAAGGGTGTTTTGTTTTATCTTTTTTCCATTTTCCTGTGTGTGTGCATATGGAGGCCAAGGTTGATGTCAGGAATCATAATCATTCTTCCACTCATTGAGGCAGGCCTCTCAGTCAAACTCAGAGCTCACTGATAGGGCTAGTTTCACTTGTCAACTTGCTGGGAGAATCCCTTGTCTCCACCTCCTGGGGCTTAAATTATAGGCAGCTTTCCACATGCACCTGGCATTTTAGGTGGGTTCTGGAGCTCCATTGAGCCATCTCCCCAGCTCTTATTTTATTTTTTGAAACAGAATCTCACTATGTAGCCCAGGCTGGCCTTATTAAACTCAAAATCCTCATGCCTTGGCCTCCTGAGTTCTGAGGTTATAGCTACACCACTGGGCCAGCTTTCTAGACTGCTTTATGAAACGCTGTTTACACAGAGGCCAGTGGTGGTTCAACATCTCTCTATAGATGCATGAGTACTTAACACTCCACTCCCAGCTGTAGCTCTATGACAAGAAAACAACATAACGACAATGAAAATTGAGTCCAGTAAGCTTCAAAAAGCTTTCACAGTTTTCTTAATACTACAGTAAAAAACACAGGTCTTAGCAGAAAAAAAAAAAAAACCCAATCTTTGAAGTTCTAACTATGTGAAGCTGTTCATGCAAGATGCCTATTACAGTTTGTGCTATGGTAGACTGCTTAATCAAATCAAAATACAAATGTTCAACCACCTAGAGAATACAACGGCATGGAAATAACTCATTCATAAAAATCTAATTTTTACATCCACACCACTTTACAAAATATGACCCTAGGAATTGTGACCGTGTCCTTTCAATTTGTACAAATGTATTAGGACATCAGCAGCAGCTCCTAAAGAATTTTGAATGTCTTGAGAGGAATAGCAAAGACCTCCTTGCCCTGGCTCCAGTCTCCAGAGGGCACTGTCTTGAAGACTGATTCAGCCCTGGAAGACTCACTCCTTGGCAGTTAGGGTGACTTCCAGCTCTCAATTAAGACTCACAAGGACATTGCCCTGATGGACAGATGTTCCTCAGAGCCGATGAGGCATGAAAGGGCAGACAAACTCACCATGAAAAGTATAATTGGAAGTTGGGGAGATGGCTCAGTTGGTAAGGGCATTCTGTACAAGCATTTGAGGGCTGACCCATGTGAAAAACCCGGTCCCCAGACCCATGTAAAAAAATCTAGATATGATACAGCATGCTTGCAATCCCAGTGCTGAGGAGGCAGAACAGGGGTGTCCCTGAGGCTCATTGGCCAGCCAGTCTAGCCAAATCAATGAGTTCCATTTAACAGTGAGAGAACCTGTCTAAAAACCACAAGGTGGGCAGGCTGGAGAGATGATCAGTAGGTAAGACACTCGCCACGTAAGCACAAGGACTGATGTTCAGAACCTCAGCATCCATGTAAATGCTAGGCGGGTGTAATGAGTCACCTGTAATCCCAGCACATGGAAGATAGTTACAGGGGATGCCTGGAGCAAGCAGGCTAGCTAGGTTAGCAGTGAGCTCTGGGTTCAACTGAGAGACTCTGCCTCAGTGAATAAGGTAGAGAGTAATCCAGGGACGACTCTTGATGTCAGCCTCGGGCCTCCACACACGAGTGCATACATTCATGCACATTCTCACACGTGTGCACCCCATACACATGTGAACACGCACAGACATGTGTATGCACACCACATAGACACATGCAAAAAGAATCCAGCCATATGCTGCTAAAAACTACTTCCCTTAAATATTTTCTTTGTGCTTGTCTGCACGTAGTTTGTGTGTGGATGCATCTACGTGTGTGTGCACACATGGGCATGTATATGGAGGCAAAAGCTTGCTGTTGCTGATCTTCCTCAATTGCTCTCCACCTAAGCTTTGGGGCAGAATCTCTCACCAAACCCGAAGTTCACCAGTTGGCTGAAGGATCTGTCTGTTTCCACAGCACCAGTACCAGGGTTGCGCGATTATGCCCAGCCTTTAGTGTGGGTGCTGGGAGTCACTTGACCCACTGAGTCTGAAGTAAAATTTTCAGACATTTGCAAATCTGTACATTAATAGCCATCTTCTTAGTAATGTTTTTGTTTGAGGAAATATTGCTGATTTTTTCATTGATATTTGTTACTATTTTATAATTTAAATATTTTATTAAAAGAAATACAAATGCTTATATTATGATACAATAATGAGTAAATATTTTTCTTAAGATTTCTCAATTTAAATTTCCAATATCTAAGAATTAATACATACCATTAATTAATATAAAAGTTGGGAGGTCCTAATTTTTTAACTTTAAAATGAAAGTTGGGGGGCTCTAATTTTTTTAACTTAAAAAAAAAGCAATCTATGTATATGTGTATGTGGGTATGTATATGTGAAACAGTTGTCTTCAGAGGTCAGAAGAGGGCCTTGGGTCCCTCGCAGCTGGAGTAAGAGGCTGTTGTGAACTGTCCAACATGGATTCTGAGAAACAAACTTGAGTCCTCTGGAAAAGCAACAGTACACGCTTTTGACTACTACCTGGTCTATCCAGCCCTGTAACAGATATTTAAAGACACAAAAGGATTTTGACACCAAGACGTTAGAGAAATGTTGCCCTGGAATCCTTGAACTTCCCTTTCTCTGTTCATTGGGTTTTTTTCTTTCTCTTTCCATCCTTCATTTCTTCTTTCCATCTCTCTGAAATATGATGATATGCTCCTGAAATTGGCATATTCATTGCTACAGTTTAGACCAGCAGTTCTCAACCTTCCTAATGCTGGGACCCTTTAATACTGTTCTTCACGTCATGGTGACCCCCCCAACCATAAAATACTTCCATTGTTACTTCATCACTGTAATTTTGCTGCTGTTGTAAATTGTAATATAAATATTTTTGGAGAAGGAGGTTTGCCAAAGGGGTCGCTACCCACAGATTGAGAACTAATGGTTTAGACCATTGAACTGCCCACTTGGTAGAAGTGTGGTCCCTGTGTTTACAGTGTGGGAAATTGTTGAGTCTTTGGAGGTAGAGCTTTATATGAAAGTCCTTAAGTCACTAGAAGGAGGAACTTGGAGGAGACTATGCGTGTTGTAGTTACTTTCTATTGTGATAAACCACAATCAAGATGATTTCTAGAAGGAACAATTCATGTTGGACTTACAGTGACAGAGGGTTGAGTTTGTCTCCATCATGGCTGAGAAGCAGAGCAGCAAGAAGGCATGGCAACTGGAGCTGGAAGCTAGGAACTGAGGGCTCACATCTCAAACAACAAACAGGAAGCAGAGAGAAAACCCCAAACGGAAGTGTTTTACATGCTCAAAGGCGGCCCCCAGTGACATACTTCATCCAGCAAGTCTATACCTCTTAATCCTTCCCAAAGACTCCAACTTGGCACCAAGTACTCAAATATATGAGCTTATGGGGGCCATGCCCACTCAGCCCACCACAATGGAATACTGCCCTCTCAGCTTTCGTCCCAACATCCTCACCACCTTCTTTGTGGATGAAGATGTGAGTGTTCACTCCAACATACATGCTCATCCGCACCCAACTAATGAACATCCTTGAATCTTGGGCTTGAACCGCTAGAACAATGAGTCAAAATAAACGTTCTGCTCCATAAGTAGTGTGCAGCTGCCCTTCCCCACAGCGATGCAGGGCTGACTAGTACATTCATCCACACATTTTTGAACACTGTCCTTAGCTGCTCTTCACCTCTCTCATACAACTTCAGATTATTGGGTCCACATCCATCTCTGATTCATCTTTTCCTGAATATGTGTCCTTGTGCTATGACACTGCCAGCCTCCTTGTGGACACTCAAGAGCTGCCTTTCCTCCAGCCCACACAGGCAAGTCTGTTTTCACCTGGGGAGGGACCTTTCCAGCTTCCTTCACGGTTTGCCTCCAGGTGCAGCATCTCTGAGAACTCCTTCTGAAGGCTGCCCCCATCAGAAAGCATCCCTGGGCCTCATCACTTCTCTCAGTATTTCTCAGCTCCAAAACTGTACTTTTTACCTATTTAGGCCAGAAGAAAAAGTATGTCAAACTCTTTCTCCCTCCTTTAAAACTCAGTTTCTGTCTCTGAGGAAGCTCACGTCCCCACTGATGGACCTGGACCTGCTGCTCCAGGAGCATCAGTCATAGCCTGCATTTCTAACATGACCACTGAGGGTGCTGCACAGCCTTGGCACACACCACAATGCCAGGGATTGCTAAAGAACAGTTTTGGGTTTTTCAGAGCTCTACAAATCCCAGCAGAGCCACAAGCACCTCATGGAGTGTTGTGCTCGGCAGACAAGCCAACTGAAACACACACTAGCTGCAAGAAGAGCCAGGCATGGAAAAGGATTCACCTTCCCACTCCCCTCCACCACCTCCCTGCCCTCTGCCCTGATCCCCTTCCTCCCACTCCAGTCCCCTCTGCTTCAATGTCACTGTGTGCTGTTACCCTTTCTTCTCTTCTTCTCCCTCCCCAAACCTTCCTTAACGCTCTCACGGTCCCCTTTCTGGATTCCTAACTCACGCTCTCCATACACTCATACATGTACAAGAACAGTAAAACCTAGGCTCCCATGTGATATTTGTCTTTCTGACACTTAAGATATTAATTTCCAGTTCTAGCCATTCAAATGTCCTGAGGTCAGTTTTCTTTGTGAATAAACCCCAGGGGTCTCCGTAGCACATTCTTCATCTGTACACAGAAATTGGCGGCTTCCATTCTGGGCTGCTGTGAATGCGCAGCTGAAAACACATCTCTGCAGGTGTCTCTGTGATGGGATGTGGGGTCCTTTGGGTGCTAGCCTGGGAGTGGTGTAGCTGGCTTCTAGGGTAGTTCTAGTTTTAGTTTCTTTCTTTTTTTTTTTTTCCTAATTGGAATTTACTTAAACTCTCCACAAGAAGAGAACAGTGTAGCTGGAGTTTTCTATTTGGGTCCCGCCAAGCCCCAGCAGTCCAACAGCCCACTTATAAAATAAACACACAGATGCTTATATTATTTACAAACTGTATGGCCGTGGCAGGCTTCTTGCTAACTGTTCTTACATCTTAAATTAACCCATTTCTGTTAATCTATAAGTTGTCATGTGGCTCATGGCTTATCGGTATCTTAACATGCTGCTTCTCATCCTGGCGGCTGGCAGTGTCTCTCCGCCTCAGCCTTCCACCTCCCAGAATTCTCTTCTCTGCTTGTCCCACCTATACTTCCTGCCTGGCTACTAGCCAATCAGTGTTTTATTTATTAACCAATCAGAGCAACACATTTAACATACAGAACATCCCACAGCAAAATGGTTGTGTCAGTCATGAAGAAATCAGTAATGAAATCTCATATACTGATATACACAATCACTCTAAGAAAAAGGCAAAAATCCTAATACATAATGTTAAATTTTTAAGAAAATTGAAAATGAGGTCATTGATATCAAGTGGAAACTATATTTAAAGGCTCTAGGTATACAAATGTGTGCAGCAATGAAGTCCCTGAGCCTCTACCACGACAACTTTAAATACCTTTGTTTCTGGAAGCATCTCCAGTTTTAGCAAACAATGGCATGCTTAAATAGATGACCTAAGTCGTTAGGAGCCTATGTTAGACAGATCAGAAATAAATCACTACTCAAAGCTGTGGGAGAAAGCCAAGGGCAGAAAGGTGAGCTGTCCTCTCATCCACTAACCAAGGGGAGTGATGGGGCCTGGGGGGTGGCTCAATAGGTAAAGCATTTGCTGTACAAGCATGAGGACCTGAGTTCCAATCCCCAGAGCCCACATAATGGCCAAGCATGGGATGTGTTTGGGGAGGAGGGAACAGGAGGTTTCCCAGGGCTCACTGGCTAGTCAGTGCAGCTGGAAGGCTCCTGGTTCAATGAAAGGTACTGTCTTAAAAATAAGGTGGAGAGTGATAGAGGAGGACACCAGTGTCAACCTATGTCCTCCAGATTTGCACGCGCGCACACGCACACGCACACACACACACACTCACTCACTCACTAACTAGAAGCTGGTTGGAAACCGTGCGGGAGGACTCCCAGCAGTCCCCGTACTGCTGCGGTTGTGAAGTGGTGTGTGGAGAAGCCAAGACAGTTAAGCTGACACAATTCCTGACACGCGCGGAGTGTGCTGGTCCCACCCTCGGTTCTGCGTTTAGGTGACAGTAATGGCCTCTGACATCTCAGAGTAAAGCTCTGCCATCTCCACCCTGATTATCATGGACTCAGACTGGTCACCAAGGGAAGCTTCGGTCTGTTCCTGGAGGCCATCTAAAATTAGACACAGCCAGCCACCTGTCTCAAATAATTGAAGTCTCTCTTCACCTGGAGGCTGAGGCCTGAACTAAATGTCGCCCCTCAGGTCAATCTTTCAATCATCATAATTTTGTGATGTTGGTGCTAAGAATATTAAGAAAGGCTTGGTGCCCACTGTTCCCTGGTCTTTCTCCGTGGCTCTTTGCTTGCACCGTTTTGAATGGAAGAGGGAAGCTCTTTTTTTTTTTTTTCCTTTCCTACAAGCATTTCCATTTACCTCTGTCCCTGACACAAGTTCCAGTATGGCTGTCTCGCCTGGGAGGACAGCTCAGAGGCGTGGGTCTCCCTGGTGTCACTGCACCTGGGGACAATTCACTGAGCGAGGAGGAGGCGGAGGCGGCGGCAGCAACAGGCTGCAGAGGTAAAGGAGTGTGCCAGAGAAGCTAGGGTGGGTGGGCCCAGGAGAAAGGAGCAGGGGGAATACAAAGTCAGCTATACCTACCTAAGAAGTAAACTCTTAGACCTCAGTGTGTGTGTGTGTGTGTGTGTGTGCATCTGTGCACACATGTGTGCAAGTGGGGGAGGTCTGCATGTATGTGAGTGTGTAGGTGTGAGAGTGTGTGGATATGCACATTGTGTTTACATGCATGTGTAAAATGTCTTAGGATGCAAACTTCTACACTATCTGATATTTGATCAGAGACATTAAATAAGAATGTGGGCTGGAGGTTTAGCTCAGTGGTCCATACCTGACTAAACAGGTGTAAGACCCTAGGTTCCATCTCTAGCACTGTAAAGAACAGACAATTATACATGTATGTGATACATAATATACTTCGTAAGTTATATTAAATTATATATCACATATTATAAAACAACTATAACATATCGTTGCATACATTGTATATCACCTATTAGTATAATTATATACATACTTTTTATATGTAGAATGAGAATATTTTTGAGGCATGGTCTCATGTGTAGCCCAAATTTACTATGCAGTCAAGGATGACTTTGAACTTCTGATCCTGTCTCTACTTCCCAAGCACTGGGGTAACAGATGTATACCACCACATCCAGTTTGAGATTTTCTTAAATCCAAGTTATTCCAACAGTGAGAACAGCCAAGAGTTTTGAGTGAGGCTTGTATGTATGTGTCCAGTGTGAAAACTCAACTTAGCTGCCTGGAAACAAACTCCCCCTTAAACACACACCTCTCCTGCATGTCTCAGCTCCTCATCTGTCAGGATTCAGTTCCAGAAGTCCTCCTCAGTCAGCTCTGGGGGTCCTCAGTTTTGAGGTCCTCCTCAGTCAGCTCTGGGGGTCCTCCTTGAAACCTGCAGTCTCTCCCTTTGCAAAGTGGGTTTTTTTTTTTTCAGCCAGAAAGTAACCTCAGGCTGGAATTCCAGAAAACACTATTTCAATCAGCCTCAGCCACTATTTGGGCCTCATGTGGGTTCCTGGGGCGCTGGCAAGGACACCTGATTGCCCAGGGCCTTGTTCAAAGGGTTCCCTAATCTGCTTTGAAATGCATGGTGAATTGGAGTCAATATAGGTCACCCTGGCCCCCATCCTGGGAGCTGCAGGAGGGAGGGGGCGGCTCAGCTCCTCTGGATGGAGTCTGGGCAAGCCCAGGCAGGAGCTTTGGAAAGGCAAACCTCTGAGGTTTTCTATTTGGGCCACTGGCTCACAGAGGAGGAAATAAATGATCACCAAAAAGCAATTCATGTTGAGTAGTTTACCAAGTGAACCGGATCAGTGGTTCAACTCACGTTATTTAAATGTTGAGAATGGGGAATTTCCAGCAGGAGTCATTAAACAGGTCCAATTTGAGGCCTTTGTGTCCATGGCAGATGAGGGCAGGGGAAGACTTCTCCCTCCTCAGGGAGGCCAAGTGCTTCACCTGCAGCTCATGGGCTCCTGAGACCCTCTCCCTCCCTCCTTCCCAAACGGAGTGCCCCGACTTCCCTTCTGCCTCAATCCCCAAATGCGCATGCTGGTTCTAAGGCACAGCCCAGGCCTGGTGCCCTTCCTTCTCTCGGTGACACCCCTTGAGTCCTACCCCTGTGGGGCTGGCTGTGTGGGACCTCCTCCAAGCAGCCTCCAGCAGAACCTAAAACCATACATACAGCTGCCTGCTGCCCCTGGGAACCAGGAACGGCCCTAAGCAAACTTTAACTGTTAAAGCAAGAACAGCATTAGTCGGGAAGTCTCATCCACTTCACCCCACTCCTAACCCCCCTCAGAGTCCCAAGTAGCTCTCCTCTCAGCCCTCTGTGGTGTCACTCCATCCAAAATTCAGTAGCTTTTTGCTTAGCCTGGCACCTTATATTCAGTTCTGTCCCCTTCCACTGGCCTATCGATTCCAGCCAAGGGGCAAAGCCATCATTGGTCAATTCATTCAACCACTGTCTCACCCAACACTCATATTCCTTGTTCCCTTTCAGTTGTGAAGTCAAAAATTATCCCAAATGCATTTTCCTACCTTCCTTTGCAGTCACTGAGGGCTAGGAACACATAATAAGATACCTACAAGAAAGAATAAGGGCCAGGCATGATGGTGCAGGCCTTTAATCCCGGCACTCAGGAGACAGGGCAGGTGGATCTCTGTAAATTCAAGGCCAGCCTGCTTTACATAATGAGGCCCTGTCTCAAAATAAATAAGGGTCATAGTTTGCTCTCAATTCACACAGCAGCAGCAAGGGTGACCTAAGAGTCTTAGTCGGGGTTCTACTGCTGTGAAGAGACACCATGGCCACAGCAACTCTGATAAAGGAAAACATTGACATGGGGTGGCTTACATTCAGAGGTTCAATCTACTGTCATTATGATGGGAAGCAGGCAGACATGGGGCTGGAGAGGTAATTGAGAGTTCTATATCCAGATCAGCAGGCAGCAGGAAGAGCAAGACATTGAGCCTGGCTTGAGCATCTGAAACCTTAAAGCCCACCCCCAATGACACACTTCCTCCAACAAGGCCACACCTCCTAATAGTGTCACTCCCTATGAGCCTATGGGGGCCAGTTTATTCAAACCACCACACTAAGAAACACACTATAAACACTGATGACCCCATAATGTCTTTGATTTTGATAATGCCTAGGATAATGACAGGCATGTTTGTGGCACGAATCCTAATTGTTCTTAATAATAAAAACCTGGTGTCAGATATAGGGGTAAATGCTGAAAGATCAGAGAGACAAAAGAGCAAGCCACAGCCACCACCTCATACCTCACCAACTCCTCAGCCTGAAAGAGAGTGAGTTCCTGTCTCCTCCCACCTTATATTTCTCTCTCTGCCCAGCCATATCACTTCCTGTTTCCACCTCCCTAGTGCTAGATTAAAGGTGTGAGATCCCAAGTGCTGGGATCAAAGGTATATGCCACCACTGCCTGGCTCTGTTTCTCTTTTCGACTGCATCAATCTTGTGTAGACCAGGGTGGCCTTGAACTCACAGAGATCCATCTGCCTCTGCCTCTGGAGTGATGGGATTAAAGGTATGTGCCACCACTGCCTGGCCTCTATGGCAGTGGCTTAGCTCCATACTCTGATCTTTAGGCAAGCTTTATTTGTTAGATCACAAAGTATCACCACACATGTTATTAGCAAGAGGCAACAAAGTGGTGAACGACATGGTGGCAAACAGCATGTGGTGAAGACGGCGCTTCTGAGTCAACCTCTCATCCCTGTGGTCGGATGGCTAGCTATGAGAAACAACCCTGTCCGTTCTGCCTCAGCCGCTGTTGGATAGATTTTTCTGGCACTTACAGTATTGTGTCTTCAATGAGACATTTAGGTAGACTAGGACCATTGGTCCATATCCCAGCTCGAGTTGATCGAAGGAACAAAACTCCAACTTGTAGAGGGCTTCAGTCCTCACGCTCCTATCTTGTCCAACAAACTCATAAGAGACTTGGTTTCCAGCTCCTTGGGCGAGTCATGTTACATAACCAGAAGCTTTCTTCCTTCTATGCCCCCACGCATTCACCCATCCTGTTGCTCTGAACTGTGCAGCTTGGAGCCACACAGCTCAGACGGTGTCCGTGAGGCCTGGCCAGCATTGTCACGAAGCTTCTCAAGACCTCGCTCTCAGCTCTCCAGCAGCTCTGCCTCGCTCTCTTCCCTCAGTGTCCCTTTGCATATTCTGCCTTCTGATCATATAGACACGAAAACATTGGGCAAGAAAAAGACAAATTCACCCTCTGCTGTGCTCCCAGGCCCTCCGTCCTGAAAGCATTCAAGACTCTCTCCAGTAAACAGAACCTTCACCACAATCTCTGGTCCGGGTGAAGTGTCAGCAGGACTTGGATAACAACAGCCCAAGACATCAGTGACCTCAATAACTGAACTGGTTACTTTTGACCTAATCCTAGAGCCAATGACAGCCAGAGTGGTGTGGTGACTCCCCAACATGCCTCTCTCCCTCCTCCTCCTTAACCTCCCTCCTTCCATCTCACCAGAAGAGAGCGCTGGATGCTGTGGTGGAAGACTCACAAGCCATGGTTACCTTTCTAGAGCTTTACTGGGGGGGGGGGAGAGGGAGAGGGAGGGAGGGAGGGGGAGAGAGAGAGAGAGAGAGAGAGAGAGAGAGAGACCGCGTGGAGGACAGAGGGAATACAGAAGGAGAGGGAGAATACGGAAAGAGGGAGCACAGAGAGGGCATACCCGCTTTTTAGGCTGGGACGCCATCCCAGGCTGGTGACATAATAAGGACATAATCCTTACAACCAGCACATTATTTAGTATTTCATTTTGGTGTACAATGGTACCCACCACCTCCATCTGTGGGTGTTTTAGGTTGGATTTGGGTATTGGGGGCCGTTTCTTGTTGTTTTATATGTTTGTTTGTTTTGAGATAAGATTTCATCATGTAGGCTAGGCCTGGAACTTGCAGTGATTCTCCTGCCTCAGATTTCTGAGTGCTGAGATAACAGGTATGAGCCACCATCATGTCTGGCCCTTGTGCGTACAAGTTCATGTGTATATATTTGCACAGGCCTATGGTGGCCAAAGATTAAGACTGTGTCTTCCTCTACGAATTCTCCCTTAGTTTTTGAACCTGGAGCTCACTGTTTCAGCTAGGCTGGCTGGCTAGTGACCTCTGTGACCCACCTACCATCTCCCTAGGCATGGGAGTGACAGGCTTGCACAGCTGTAGCGCACTATTTGATGAGGAACTGAACACAGGGCCTCAAGCTTGTGTGGTGTCTTAATTAGGGTTTCTGCTGTTGCTCACTGACTTGCTTCCCATGGCTTGCTCAGCCTGCTTTCTTATAGAACCCAGGACCACCAGTCCAAGGATGGACCCACCCATAATGGGCGAGGCCCTCCCCATTGATCACTAATTAAGAAAATGCTCTACAGGATGGCCTACAGCCCATTCTTAAGGAGTCATTTTCTCAACTGGGGTTCTCGCCTCTCAAATGACTCTAGCCTGTGTCAAGTTGTCATAAAATTAGCCAGCACAGTTGATCCCTTGTCAACTTGACACACACTGCTTTTTGAGACAAAACCTTCCCTTTTTTTTGGTTCATCCCCAAGAGCTCAGACTAATAAATATCACAAATGTAAAACATATTGCAAACTTAAAAGTCTCAAAGTCTTTACCAATTCAGACACTTTAAAAGTCTCTAGCCAGGCAGTGGTGATGCTTGCGGATCTCTGTAAGTTCGAGGCCAGCCTGGTTCTCAGAGCAAATTCCAAGACAGCCAGGGCTACACAGAGAAACCCGGTCTTAAAAAACAAAAACAAACAGAAAAAAAAAAAGTTCAGTCTCTGTAAAAACCCGAAGCCTTTTTTAAAAATACAAAATCTCTCAACTGTGGGCTACTACAAAATCAAAATAAGCTAATTTTCATACTTCAAGAGCAGTGGTTCTTAACCTGTGGGTCACAACCCCTTTAGAGGTCAACAACCCTTTCACAGAGGTCACCTAAGACCATAGGAAAACACGGATATTTACATTATGATTCATTACAGTTTTGAAGCAGCAATGAAAATCATTTTCTGGTTGGGGGTCACCACAACATGAGGAACTGTATTAAAGGGTCGCAGTGTCTGGAAGGTTGAGAACCACAGCCCTAGAGGGAAGAACAGGCACAATCTGAACCAAGCAAAACCCAACTCCAACCATGTAAATAATGTTCAATATCCGAGGCTCACTCACAGTCCTTTGGGTGCCTCCAAAGGGCTTGGGTCTCTTCTCCGGCTCCGCCCTCTGCAGCACACACAGCTCGTCTTCTAGGCTCTGGTTGGCTCCACTCCACTGCTGCTGCTGTTCTTAGTGGTCTTCCTATGGTACTGGCATCTCCAAAATGCTGGGGTGTTCTGATGCAACTGGGCTGCACCTTCACCAATAGCCTCTCCTAGGCTCTCTTCATGGTGCCAAGCCTCAACTTCTTTGCTTGACCCCTTCAGTCCTGGGGCTTCAGTTGCTAGTGAGGCTACACCTTCACCAATGGCCTCTCCTGCCTCCCACAGTGCCAAGCCTCAGCTGTTCTCCATGACCCCTTCATGCTTTCAAAACCAGTACCACCTGGGTGACTCGTACACAGTACCAAGTTCGGCTGTCAGCACAAGGTACAACCCCGGCCACCTCGAGAGCAGAGTTTCTGGGTGCCAACTCTCAGGAGCCACTTCCTAATCACAGCTGATCACTCAGCCCCACCTGACAGCATCCACTGTCCCAGAAAAGCCAAGGTTTTACTTCAGTGGTCCTCGTCTCTTGTTAATCACAGCCGATTCTTCCACGCCAGCTGACCAGACACCACAGATCTTCACACAAATGGCCCAGCAGAGTCTCTGAAACTTCACAAGTCAGGCCTCCATCATCTGCAGTGCTCACAACATTCTTGTCTTCCAGACTCCTACAGAATAGCACACAGGTCCAACACTCAATGGATTTTCTAGCACAAAGTTCCAAAGTCCTTCCACAATCCTCCCTAAAACAACGCAGTTAGTCACAGCAATACCTTGAACCAATTTCTGTCTTAGAGTTTGGGTTACTATTGCTGTGATAAACACCATGACCAAAGGAACTCGGGGAGCAAAGGGTTTATTTGGCTTATGCTTCCACATTCCCATCACTGAAGGGAATCCAGACAGGAACACAAACAGGGCTGGAACCTGGAGACAGGAACTGATGTAGATGCCATGAAGGAGTACTGTTTTTGCTAGACTGCTCTCGATGGCTTGCTCCACTTGCTTTCTTATAGAACCCAGGACCACCAGCCCAGAGATGACCCCACCCATAATGGGCTGGGTCCTTCCCCATCAATCACTAATTAAGAAAATGATCTACAGGCTTGCCTACAGTTCAATATTATGGAGGCATTTTTCACAGTTGGGACTCCCTCTTCTCAGATGACTCTAGCCTGTGTCAAATTGACATAAAATTAGGCAGTACAGAGAGTGATCCTGAATATTATACTGCCCTTTGACCTTTGCAAAAATAACAGTTGCTCAGCAGTGGATTTAAAATTCCGCAAAGGGCAGGTTTTCTGTGAATGAATCCACTTGTCATCGAGAAGATGAGCAGCAATCAACAACATGAACAGCATGTCCCAGGGGAACATACCTCCCCAGGGAGGGATGCCCATGGCTGGCTCACCAGGTGCAGAAGGCCCAGGGGACATCCTGCTACACTTTCCAGTACTTTCCTTTTCTGGCTCCTAGATGCCAGCAATTCTTTATTCATACACCCTTTCTCTTCAAGTTTCATTACCTGGAATTAAGTCATATATTTTCATTACAGGCCCCTGTAGCTGGCCTCTCAAACTCTAACAAACACATGAATCACCCGGGGATTTGGTAAAACGCAGATTCAGACACTGTGAATCTGAAACCAGAACTGAGATTCTGTAATTCTAACAAGCCTTTGGGAAGGCTTCAACTGGTCCCCCAGAACCTGAAGGATATGGAGAATTACAGAATAGCAAATGATGAGCTGTTTTAAGAGCCCACCCCCATTTACTTGAAGAAGTCACCACCCATGGCAACTGTTCAAGTTAAGCATTCAACACCAGGCTTGAAAAAAGCTGGGCTTTGGTGATGTTTGCCTGTAATCCCAGTGCTTGGGAGGCTGAGGCAAGGGAGTTTCTATGAGTTCTAGGCCAGCCCAGACTACTGTGGGAGGCCAGCTCCCACTTTTTCCAGGGTTCCTATGAGGAGGAAAGAGGAATAAGAAAATACCAGGTAGAAAGATAGCAAAGAGGAGAAAGACAGAAACACAGGATTCAGAAGGACCTGGGTCAACATCCAACAGCCCCTTCTGCCTCTTCAAAAGAGCTTTTTATAATGCCAAGGGGTGGGGCAAAAGACATCCCCCTTGCTAGATCAAAGCACACTGCACAGCCAAGTGCAGACCCTTCCAAACACCTGGTAACCAGGCCTATGGTCAAATCACCCCCTTATGTCAGCCCTGCTGGGTAAAGCAAGCTCAGAGTCCCAGACCCTGAGTAAGTTCTCACTAGGAAACCTCTGTGGATCTCTGCAGGCTACAGAGTGAGATCTTGTCTCCAAAAAATATAAATATTTGCTAGGAGCAGGAGGAAAAAGAATAGAGTACAGGCTGCCCTGTCCCCAGCTACAGCCTTTGCCCTCAGGCAGGACATCTTGCCAGTGTAGGTGTTCAACCTGGGAGTCACTATGGTGACAAGTATTCCTATTTTCATATAACAAACATTTGCTGAGAAGCCACATGCCAGGTGTCCATCCAAGCCTCTAAGCATCACTGGGACTGACAGGAGGGCTCCTCTATAGCCCACACCCTGGCTGAGCTTCTTGTCTCTTGAAGGGTCTTGCCATCGGCTCTGTCACATAGAGTACTAGCCCATCTCCAGAACACTTCCCCAACAGCTGCTGCTTCTCACTGGGCTGTGAAAAGGTGAAGACAAAGAGCTCCCTCACATCAGACTCAAGTGCAGCATCCTGCAGGTGCCTCATGGGAGCCGAGTCTTCAGGGTGGGGGAGTTCATCTACAGACATCGCACAAACACCTGCCACCTCCATCCATTGACACTTACTGAGTGCCTAGTATTGCCTCCTCCAACTCAAACCATCCTTGTGAGGGGCTAGAGAGGGTGAGTGCCTGCCTGTGGGACACAAAGCTGTAGGTTCAACCCCAGCACTGTATCAACCAGGCATAGTAGTGCAGGCCTGTGTAATCCCACCATTCAGGAGGTGGAGGCTGCAGAATCAGAAGTTTAAGGTCATTGTCAGCAGCAGAATGAGTTCAAGGCCAGCCTGGACTATATGAGACCAAATTTCAGAACAAAAACAAACATACTTTTGAACCAAGTATAATGGTTTACATCAGTAATCCCAGCACTCAGGAGGCTGAGGCAGAAGGATGATTATAAATTCTAGGCCAGCCGGGGGCTACAGAGTGAGATCCGTCTAGGAAGGAAGGAAGGAAGGAAGGAAGGAAGGAAGGAAGGAAGGAAGGAAGAATGGAAGGAAGGAAGGAAGGAAGGAAGGAAGGAAGGAAGGAAGAATGGAAGGAAGGAAGGAAGGAAGGATGGAAGGAAGGAAGGAAGGAAGGAAATAAGGAAGGAAGGAAGGAAGGAAGGAAGGAAGGAAGGAAGGAAGGAAGGAAGGAAGGAAGGACAGAGACACAGAGAAAGCCAGACATTCATTCTTTGGGTCAGGTCTAAGGAATTGGAAATCTGACTCCCTTCACACCCTAAGCCCAAACATTTACAATTCAACAAGGGTTTCATCTTAACTGCTTCCCAAAGCAAGACAAACCCCTGGACATGCACCCCCACAGTCTGACCCTCCTTTCCCATCCACACAGAACACCATCAAAACAGTGTCAAGAGACCAGGGAGGCCCTAGGTGAACTGATACACTGTCCAGTCACAATAAAGGCATACCTGAAAATTATGAAGGACTTATGGAGGACAAAGAAACAGAAATTTTAAGGACAGACTTGTGTCTCAGGTCTGATGGCACACACCTCTAATCTTAGCATCTGTGAGGCAGAGGCAGGGGATTGCAGTGGGTCCCAAGCCGGCCTGAGTGGCGCAGTGAGTTTCGGCAGCCAGGGCTACCTAGCAAGAACATGTCTGAAAATAAAAGAACTCGGAGGAAAAGCAGAATAAGCTTGTCCTCAAAGGTCTCAGACATACATTCATCTTGGCACTGGCTAACCAAAAGTGTCCTGTAAGTGACACATAAGGAGAGAGACAGAACAGGAAGTGACATACAGAGAAATGAGACCTTCTGCTGCGCTGTTACCTGGGTTGGCGTCAATTAGACAATTAGATTGCTACTTCTCAGCCTGCTGTTCAGTCATCCCTGGGGAGCCTTTCTTAGACGTTTCCTCTTTTATTTAACCACATGGAAATTTCCATCTATTTATTTGTAACAGACAGATTAAAAAGCATGTCCATTTATGGGATACAACGCCATGTTTCTAGATACATATATATCATGGGATAATTAAATGAACTGACATCACATGGTTATCACCTCACAGTCTCACTATTCTTGCAGGAAGAGCATTGAGAATCAGCTCTCCTCAGCATCAACACACGCCATTTGCTCACTCGAGTCTCAGTGCTGTCTGATGCATCTGGAGGACTTGTTTCTCACGATGTAGAAATCTGTACCTTTTTACCAACAGCTTCCCATTTTCTCCCCTTCCTCATGAAATCTGAATACCGGGAATACAAATACTCATGTATTAATTTACAGTATCATTTACCATATTTGTTCTCTCATCTCAAAATTCAGGTCTCTCCTGACCCCAGAAATGAAGTCACCCTGTTAGCAATGTGTAAGTTAGACGCTGCTTGAAAAACAGATTATCCCCATGTCTTAGTCAGTTGCAACAAAGCTGGACATTCACAATCACCACTGAACACTGGCCAGATGGAAGTGCTGTTCTTCACCCCAAGATCAAGGTTGACAGAGTAGCCATCAACTCCAGTGTTGCTGGGTGCTAACGAGAGTGAGAAAAAGTATTCAACATCCTTAGCCATCAGGGAAATAGAAATCAAAAGTACCATTGCAATTAAATGCTCCAATTCAATGTCAAATGATAAGACAGAGCTGTAGTAAGAAAAATCGTATGTCAATGGTCCCCAACAGACACGTCAACCAGTTAGGTAAGAAAGGTAGAATAGAATAGCATAGCATAAAGAAGCCACCTGATTCTCCACAAAGGTGCTCAAAACTTACGCTAGAGGAAAGACAGACTCTTCCAACAGTGCTGGGAACACTAAATATCCACGTGAGGAGTGACGCCTGTACAAAAGTCAATTTAACATGCATCAAAGACCTTAATGTAAGACCTGAAACTTTGAAAATACCAGAAGAAAACACAGGCAGAACTTAAAAGATGTGCACATAAGTGAGGACTTCAGGAAAGGCTCCAATAGCCCAGAAAATAAAACCAAGAATTGAAAAAAAAAAGTATCTGGAGCTGGAGAGAAGGCTCAGCAGTAAGAGCACTGGTCCCTGTAGGGACCCAGGTTTAATTCCCAGACTCTTCATGGCTGCTCACAATGATCTGCAACTCCAGTTTCAGAGGATCTGACGCCCTCTTTTGGCCTCCAAGGGCACTGCATACATGTGGTGCACATACATAGGTGAAGGCAAAATACTCACACACTTAAAATAAAAATAAAATCTTTGTTAAAAAAAAAGAAAACTAGAATTGCATGAAACAAAAAAGTCTATGCACAGCAAAACAATTAACAGAGTGAAGAGAAAGCCTATGGAATAGACAAGATCTCTGCCATCTATTCATCCAGTGGGGGATTAAAATCCAGAATCTACAAAGAAAATTTTAGTATGAAAAAAATCAAAGCACCCAATAAATAAATAGGCAAATGAACAGGCACTTCTAAGAAGAGATATAAATAATCTATAAATGAATGAAAAGTTTCAACATCCTTAACTACCAGGAAAACAAAATCAAGATGTACTGAGATTGTGTCTCACCCCAGTCAGAATGGTTGTCATCAAAATCAACAAACAAAATCAGAGGGAGATGCAGAAGCAGGGCATGTGGAGGAAGCCTTAGGCACTGCTGATGAGCCTGTTGACTAGGGCGGCCCCTCCTCACAAAACAAAACTAGATCAGCCGTATCCCAACCCTTCCACGACTGGCAATGTAGTTACACTCCAAGAGAGCACACCACAGAGGCATTTGCACATGTGTGTTTGTCCCTACATTTTCCCACAACAATGAAGATACAGAAGCATCCTACATGTCTATGGAGATATGGATAAAGAAAATGTGGACCGAAGTCACATGGGAGTTTTATGCAGCTAGGAAGAAGAATGAAGTGTGCTGTGGATATCATTATGTATAAATAAAACACTGATTGGCCAGTGGCCAGGCAGGAAGTATAGGCAGGACAAGGAGAGAGGAGAATTCTGGGAAGTGGAAGGCTGAGTGGGAGAAACACTGCCAGCCGCCGCCATGACAAGCAGCATGTGAAGATGCCAGTAAGCCACGAGCCACGTGGCAAGGTATAGATTTATAGAAATGGGTTAATTTAAGCTATAAGAACTGTTAGCAAGAAGCCTGCCACGGCCATACAGTTTGTAAGCAATATAAGTCTCTATGTTTACTTGGTTGGGTCTGAGCGGCTGTGGGACTGGCGGGTGAGAGAGATTTGTCCTGACTGTGGGCAAGGCAGGAAAATTCTAGCTACAGAAATAATGTCATTCACATGGATGGAACTTCATCACGTGAAGCAAAATAAGCCAGACTCAGACAGATATTGCAGGCTTTCTCCCAAATGCAAAATCTAGATGTTTTTAAAGGCATGAAAGCAGAAGAAAGAGTTGGGAAGAGGGAGGGACCTAAGGGGACAAAAAAGGACAACACGGTGAAGAAAGTCCAAGCACATTAAAAACATTCTCGAAAATGTCATAATAAAACACACTGTTTTCTGCAATGAATGTATGCTAATAAAAATTATTTACTTTTTGAGGCAGAGTCTCAGGTAATCTAGGCTGGCCCTAAGTCACTATGTAGCCAAGGATAACCTAGAATGGTTGATCCTTCTTCCTCCACCTCTCAAATGCTGGGATTACAGATTGCAGAACCACACTCAGTTTAATTTTAAAAGTTAAAATAAATGCTCCAGGTGAGAACAGACCCATGTTACTTTGCATCAGCTCACTGATCAGAGTTAGCTGTGTGTCTCCAACCACAGAAAGGCCATGAAATTGATCTGACCAAATCTCTTGAAGCTAGAGCAAAGAGGCGAGCAGTAACAAAAGGCACACAGTGTTCTCAAACACTTGCCCTTGGCCAACCTTCCAAATCAAAGGGAACACGCCGCCAGCCTTATACAAAACTGCAGGATATAAATCTCATCTCCGGCTCCTGAGTTCTCACTGGAATGAATCATCAGACACTTGCCCTTCTTCCGCCTTCCCATCTGATGTCCCAGCCATTCATACCTCAACCATTGCACAGCCACCAAGTCCACATCCTCTCTGTTCTCAATCCTACTTCTGCTCTCCCACTGGAGACCGAACACCAGTCAAAGGAAGTGAGGAGGCTAAGGAACTGGGTCAGGGTAATGCTCTGGATTAGAAAGTGGCCCCGCTGCACGGATTCCTTTGGAGAAAGCGGATGAGCTAGAGGAGCCTTTAACACACAGCAAGAACCGAAGGAAGCCAGTTGGGTGCTTCTCAGACTCTGTAGGAGGAATGGATACCTGGCTCAGTCTGCAGATGGGGAACCATGATCTAGGTTCCCAACTTCCCCTTCAGTTGCCGGTCTCTTGTCACGACATGGACCTATGGTATCCTTCCTTTTTGGACATAGTCCAAGCCCAAAATGACCTTGAACTCTTCATCTTCCTGTCTCTGCTTCCAAGTGCTGGAATTATTACCATTCAATGTACCACCACACCAGCATTCATGGTCCAGGCTTGCTAAACATGGTGTGTTCCCTCATGGGCCTGTGGCTAGCTTAACAACACGATTTCAATTACCTGTGTTTATTACTCTGCTTCCCCTTCCTTCCTTTGAATTTGCAGATGGTTGTCCCAACTGTCCCACGCTAGGTAGATCCTGTGACTATCCAGGCCTCCTGATAACTCTCCCCAAAGTTCCCCAAGGAAGGGGCCTGTAGTATAAACACATGGAGAGTGAAACAATGGCATTGATAAACACAAGAAACCTACAAGGTGCCAAATGTGTGCATAATGGACACACGGACTTCCGTGCAGGTTCTGCCAAGAATTGTGTGCTGTTTCTCATCTTGGATTTCACTAACAAAGCAGGGATTTATCAGCCTGTGTTTCTCATTCCGCACAGGTAGTATGGCCAAGCACTCCCCATGCAATCACTGCAAGGGTCCCTGAGAACTCCAAACTACTAGCAACAGTCAACCAATCAACTAGTAACCAGTCTGCAACAGGTGCTGCAAGTGTCTAAGGGGAGGTTTGCTACAACAGTGTTGAGCAACATTGACTGAAGTTGGGACAATCATCAAATAGGTGATAAATGGATGTGGTGATTCCATGTGCCAATAAGACCCAGACAGACATGAAGTGATATCTCCTATTTTTAAATAATATGACAGGAGATGTTACTCAGTTACTCACGAGTGAGCAGCTGAGCGTTTTCAAAGATGATATCATTTGAACCAAGACCTCAGTGAAGAGAAAAGGGACCAGGGTACAAAGATCCTGGGTACTACTGAGTTTGATGTGGCATGTGTATGTATGTATTGTGTGTGTGTGTGTGTGTGTGTGTGTGTGTGTGTGTACAGGTATGTGTGTGTATACAGATGTGAGTGTGTGTATGAGTGTATGTATACAGGTATGTGCAGGTGTGTGTGTGTGTGTGTGTGTGTACAGGTATGTGTACAAGTATGTGTGATGTGTGTATGTGTTTACAGGTGTGTATGACATGTGTGATTATAATTGTGTACAGTGTGTGTGTTTACAGGTTTGTCTCTCCTGTGCTCCTTCACCCCAGCTGCAGGAGCCAGGGAAGATGAGAGGCGGCCAGGACAAGGACAGCTGCAGGCAGGGACAGCTGCAGGAGCTGCAGGCCTCCTCCCACCTTGACGAAGAAGCAGGAAGTTGGGAAGTTATTATTGCAGCCTTTGGTTGCCCCAAGATGAAGGGAAAGTGGAGCTTTCATGTGGTCACATTTGATTCGAGGCAATCGTTGGTTAAGGGAGGCCCACTCATCTGAATGTGGGCTTCTAGAAAAGAGCAACACATAAAACTGTTGCAAAATACACTGAGAAACACACATACACACACCTGCATACCATATACATAGATAACACCACACACACACACACACACACACACACACACACACACACACATCTGCATACCATATATGCAAATACCACACATACATGTATACTATTCACACACACCATACTTACATACACACACACTTGTATACCATATATACACAGAGAATATTTATATACAACATATATTATATTCTCACTCCATACACACACAAACACATCACAGACAGCATACATGTCATATGCACACACAACACACATCACACATTTATCACACACATACAACATATACCATACAGACATACATACAGAGTAAAGTAGATCTTGGCATGATGGGGAGCCCTGATGTAATCCACAACACACCTTGAGTGAACTACCTGCTTTAAAAACATGGCTCTGCCTTAAAATGAATATAATTCATAATGGATTTAAAATGCATAGCAGGACACCTGGCATGTAGTAGGTATCCCTACTGTGTGGTTGCCGTTCTCTCCAGCAGGGCATTTTGAACTCTCCATGCTCAGCCAATGGAGTAGTCTCCCTTCATTGCTCCCTCCATGCTCACATGGTCATACAGGCTCCACTGGTTTCTACAGCACTCAGGCTCTATAATCAGGGCAGTTGGCAAGATGGAGGATTATACTCAAAACTTCAAAGAGAAGTGAAACACCATTCCCTCCTAATTATACATCAAGGCACCTGTCAAGATCTCTCCCCCCTCAGGCAAGAGTAAGAATGTTCTTCATAAAAACCGAGGAGTGCCATTAACTATCGTAAGTATATTTAGAAATCACAGATGTCAAAAACTTGGATGAGATCTGTCCGTTGAGTCCACCGTAGCTGAGAATAGACACACAGCTGCCTGGTGGACCCTGGCATACACCTCACGGCTCCTACACTGCAGTATATCCAGGGCCACCCTGCTTCCCTGAGGCTCTAGTCCAGTTGTGCTTCCAGAGTCTTTTCATCTTGATTAGATACAAGGGTCCAACACTAAGAACCTGAACACTTCCTTCTGCTCACTGCCTCCCGTCATCCCCCTGAGTTCTTCCTTGTGGACTTGTTTTCTTCTGTCCATTAAAACATTCACAACAGGCTCAGGATGGCCCAAGGTGAGAGATTAGGAACCAAAAACTCCATCAGCACAAGGTCCTGGATGCTTCACAGTCTGCTCAGTCAGCCTGGGAAAGGAGAGTGGGATGTTCAAAGCCTTGCAGGCAGCAGTCATTTAGATTAGAGCTCTGCCTTCCATGCCTTTCTCTTCTTTCTCGCATAACTCCACTGAAATCCCAGTAAAGAAAAGGTGTTTTAAGTTGACTCAAAAAGACAGATTAGAAGAGGATATAGTAAAAGGATGGAGCTGGAGTAGGACTGTGTGATGGTTAATTGACTGTCAACTTGATTGCATCTAGAATCAACCAAGAGACATGCTTTTAGGTGGGTGTGTGAGGGCATTTCCAGAAAGGATCAACTTGGATAGGAAATCCCTTCTTCCCAGAGTGGACAGCACTTTCTGCTGGTCCAGATATAAAGAGGCCTGAGGGACAATCAGTGTGTCTTGCCTGCCTTTGTTTCTTGCTGATGAGTGTGTCTATCTTACTGTTTTCTGCCATCCATCCTTCACTGCCGTCAGAACCCAGTATCTACAGTCTTCACCGTTAACTGAAGACCAGTGGCTCTCCAGGAATCCTCCAGGCCTTCAGCACCAGATCAGGACTGCTGAGGCATCACCCCTTGTAGACTGATCAAATACCAGATTCTCGGCCTCTCAAATGTGAAGGCAGCCATTATTGGGCTACCCAGTCCCTATCCCACAAACCACTCTAATAAATCCCTTTGTTATATGGTCATTCTATTAGGTCTGCTCCTTTACAGAGCCCTGACTCACACAGATTGAAAACACAGCAAATTAGTAAAAATCCACATAGTGGGCTATAGGAATGGCATGGAGGCAGTATTATTCTCTGAGTAAACCAAGCAGCACATACAGAATACACATTTACACATGCTATCCCCCCAAGAAAAATTCCTCACCAGTGGCTTACCATCCCCATCTGAAGTGCACCAGGGGACAAGCCACACACACACACACACACACACACACACACACACACACACACACACACAGAGCTTCCAGTCTGCTTTCCATGACCTCAACTCCAGGCCTCAAGCTTGGGTCATCAAGCTTGTGCTGCAGGCATGTTTACTCACTGAGCCATCCTGTCAGCCTTTTTTAAAAAAAGGGGATTTTGATGGAAATACCACAGGAGAAATGTTAAGAACTTACCCAGAAACTATAATAGAACCTATCCAGAAAGTAGAACAATTTTTAAAAGGCATCATATATGGGAAGGGAAATAAATAAAGTTAGCTGATGAAATTAACTATATGAAATACAGGGGGGAAAGCACAGGTAAAACGGATGACGTCACAGTGAAGAACACAACTGAAGACATGACTTGTCTAGCAGTCTGACAGAATGGACAGTTAGAGACTTGACCATAGGCGTGTCCTCATGAAGAATCAGCATATGCGGGGTGAATAAAGACACTGAAAGCTCTCAGAGAAAGGAAATCTGTCACAAGGCAACGTGGGGGACAAGAACAGCGCAGGAGACATCAGGAGATTGGAGCGATGGCTTTGGATTTCTGAGTCGTCCTGATCTTGAATTCTACACGACATCTAACCATCCATCAAACACGAAAAGAAAACAAAGACATTTACAGACATGGAATTTTCAAATAAACGACCCATCTGTGCACCCTTCTTTCAGGAAGCTACTAAGTAATATGTTTCAACAAAAGAAAGGGAGGTGTGGGATCGGGAAAGAGAGACCAAACAAAACTCACAGGTGGGAGGTAAACTGGAGACTCGGGTACCCGACAACTGTGTGGAAGCCTAAAGATCAACCACTTTAGACTAGAGGAGGAGATAAAGACTGTAAGGAGGGGTCCAGAGAGGAAAAACACAGTAGACAGAAGCAATGTGTGGTTACCTGAGGCTGGGAAGATTGGGTGAAGGGGGCATCACAACCACACAAGATGAACAGATTTTTAAGGTGACCGCAATTGCTCCTATAATCTTGAAAATGGAAAGTGTGGAGAAGAGATGGCTCCGGGGTTAAAAGTGCATACTGCTCTTGCAGAGGACTCAAGTTCAGTTCCCAGCAATGTTTCAGACTCCAGCTCCACGGGTTCCAATCACCTCTTTTGGCTTCTGTGGGTACCTGTGCTCACACATGCACAAATCCATACACAGACACACACACAGACACATTTCTTTAATGTAAAGAAGGATATTGTGTGTTCTCTCCACAAAGAGCCTAACAGTGTAAGGCTGAGCCTTTGCTTATTAACTATACTTAACCATTAAAGCATTTTATTTCTTGTTTAGTTTCTGCACTGAGATAAAACACCAAAGGCAGCTAAGGGGAGGATAGGGTTTATTTGGTTTACACTTTCAGGTTACTTCCATCACTGAGGAAAGTCAGGGCAGGAACTTGGAAGCAGAAACTGAAGCAGACACCATGGAGGAATGCTGTTTGCTGGCCTCTTCCAGGTTCATGTTCAGCTTGATTTCTTCTATAGCCCAGACCTACCTGCCTAGGGTTGATGTCCCCCATGTTGGGCATGGTCCTCCCACATTAATTAGCAATTAAGAAAATGCCCCATAAACACACCCAAAGGCCAACTGATGGAGGAAGTTCCTCAACTGAGGTTCCCTCTTCCCAGGGAGACTCCAGTTTGTATGGACTTGACAATAAAATCTAACCAGGACACCCTGTAAACCCTGTAACTTGTCACACTGCACTCGTCCTTCTGAACCATCATGTGCATGATGACAGAGACATGCAATGCTGCCAATTAAAAAGTAAACAAATAAGAGTATTATTGGAAATGTGGAGTCTGTATTATAACGTCATTAGAATGTTGTAAGTGGTTCTCTGCAGGGATAAGAGAGAGAAGGAAGGAAGCAGGCTCCCCCAAAATGTCATAGTGTGTGGGAACTGGGGGCGGGGATTGAAATGAATGTAGAATGCTTTCTTGAAAGTGACTTTATCAAAGAAAGATGAGAATGGGAGAAGGGAATGAGTAGGCTGCCACCATCCATTCCCTACCAGCAAATGCTCTTCAATACAAGACTGCTTCTCTAGAAATGGGCTACCCCATAGGTTCTTTCTGGAAACCATAGCCTCAGTTCAAAACCAAAAACTGAAAACTTATCAGTTTTCCATAGAACAAAGATTCAAATCAAATAAATAAAACATCAAATTCACTTTAGGCTCTGTAGTCGGATGGTTTCTTTAGTCCTGCCTGGCCCCACAATCCACGTTCCTCCCATCATGCCCGCCCTGTGGTCCATTAGCTACTTATAAAATAATCACTCAGAGGCTTAATATTAATTACCAATTGCATGGCCTATGGCAGGCTTCTTGCTGCTAGCTCTTATAACTTGACCCATTTCTATTAATCTATAAGTTGCCACATAGCTGTGGCTTACAGATACATTTACAAGACTCAAATTTTTAAAAAAGCACATGTCAGCCTTTTACTTTTGATACTTTTTGGTCACTTGAGTGTGCACACACACACAGGCAAGCATATACATAGGCATGCATACAACCCCCCCCCCCAGAGGTATTGTTCTTATAGTTTTTTATTTTACTTTTGATCATTTTGATTTAGAACAGGCATTATAAGTTACCTAATTGTTGAGCTTTGTTCATTGTAAGGCAAGGTTTTTAAATAAAATAGAAGATGCCCAATTAAATCTGAATTTCATGTAAACAATTAACCGTTAGCAAAAGTGAACCTAAATATCATGTGAGTTCTAATTATACCAAAAATTACTCATGACCTACCTGAAACTCAGATTTGAATGGGAATCAGTGCTTTTCCTGGCTGAGTGACAGCTCTACAATGCTTACACCTGAGTCATTAGGGAAGGCAGAATCTCAAGAAAATGCCTCCATAAAATTGGCCTATGGGTAAGCCTATGGTGCATTTTCTTAACTGATGATTGATGTGGGTGGGCCCATTCCACAAGCGGTGGTACTACCCTTGGATGGGTGGTCCTGGGGTATGTGAAAAAGCAGAATGAACCTGAGGAGCGATCCAGTAAGAAGCCCTCCTCTATGGCCTCTGCATCAGCTCCTGTCTCGGGGATCCTGCCCTGTTTGAGCTCCCGCCTGACCTCTCTCAGTGATGGACTGTGATTTGTAACTGTAAGTGGAAACAAACCCTCTTCTCTCCAAGTTACTTTTGGTCATGGTGTTTCATTACAATAGAAACCCAACTAAGATAGAAATTTGTTCCAGAAGTGGGGTATTATTGTTACAGACCTGACCATGTTTTGGGGAGGATTATGGAAGCACTTTGAAACTTTGAACTATAAAAGCCATTAAATGCTCACAGATGAATGAGCTATTGTGAGAACTTAGACAATAATGCTGAGAGCAGTACAGATGATGGAGTCCCGGCTTATGATGCTTCAGAGGGAGATACAGACTATACCAGAGCTGTTTGTGTGATATTTTGTATTAAGAATCTGTGATGTCTGGTCAGCTAGGGCTGAAGAATCTGCTATAATTAACAAATAACCACCAGCACTGAAGTGAGACCTTTGCTTTGCTGATACAATGGATGCTGGTCAACTGAGGCTAAAAAAAATCAGCCATGTTTAACAAGAGACCAGCACCACTAAAATGAAAGCTTAGTTCTAGTAGGACAATGCATGCTAGCTAGCTGGAGCTGAGTGATCAACTGTGATTAAGAAGAGACCAGCATCACTGAGGTGAAATCTTTGGGGGCTATTTCCTCAGGGTCAGCATATAGAAGCCATGGTCCAGAGGGGGCCAAATTTGCATCTCATGCTGGCAGCTGAACTCGGCCATGTGGAAGAATCTCCCAGGTGGTACTGGTTTTGAAGGCATGATGTGGTCATGGAGAGAAGCTGAGACCTGGCACTGTGTGGCAAGGCTGGAGTCCCTGAGGAGAGGCTGTAAGAGGCTGTTGGTAAAGGTGCAGCTTCTGCTGTAGTCAAAGGCTTGGGATTAACGGGACCATGTTGAGAAATTGAGGCTTGGCAAAATATGGCAGGACTAGAGTCCCTATGCTGACTAGTTTTATGTCAACTTGACAGCTAAAGTGATCTGAGAGGAGGGAACTACATTGAGAAAATGCCTCTATAAGATCAGGTTTCAGACAAGCCTGTAGAGCTTTTTCTTAATTAGTGATTGGTGGAGGAGGGCCCAGCCCATTATAGGTAGTGCTACTCCTGGGCTGGTGGTCCTGGGTTCTATAAGAAAGCAGTTTGAGCAAGCAAAGCCATAAGGAGCAAGTTAGTAAGAAGCCCTCCTCCATGGTCTCTGCATCAGCTCCTGCCTCCAGGTTCCTGCCCTGTCAGAGTTCCTGTCCTGACTTCCTTCACTGTGGATGTATAAGCCAAATAAACCCTTTCCTCCTAGTTGCTTTTGATCACGGTGGTTCATCAGAGCAATAGTAACACTAACTAGGACAGTCCCTGAAGAGAGCCCTGGAGAGGCTATTGGTGAAGGCGCAGCCCAATTGCAGAAACCCCAGTATCTTGGAGATGCCGGTACCGTGGAACAATCATCAAGAACAGCAGCAGCTATGGAGACAAGCTGTGTGTGCTGCAGAGGGCAGAGCCAGAGAAGCGACCCCAGCCCTTTGGAAGAGCCCAGAAGAGCCCAGAAGATCCTGAGTGAACACCAGCCATTAGACACTGAGTTATTTATACTCCTGGAATTTGGATTTGCTTTGTGAAGGTTGTGACTTCACCCTGGTTCTTAGAAAGTATTTAATTAATTTATTTTATAGAAGCCCATGGTTGAGGACTTTGAATTTTTAAAAGATTCTGGAGTTTTACACAGACTTTGGCATTTTATAAAAATTTTGGCTATTTTGGAGAGCCTGTTTTGGAGACTTTGGCTATTTTAGGGAGGCTTAAACTTCGAAAGAAACTGGATGTTTTAGAGAGACTGAACTTCTAGAGAGTTTGAATTTGTATATACCTACTGTGGGACTTTTAAAAGTTGGAATGCTTTCTACTTGTGATATTGATGTCAATATTAGTTCTTAGGAATGACCAAGAAAGGAAAGGTTATAAATTAGTGAGTGATATGTTTGTGTGTCAAGTTGAAAAAAGGTCAGTTCCTCTGGCTAGTTTTATGTCAACTTGACACAAGCGAGAGACATTTGGAAAGAGAGACTCTCCATTGAGGAAATGCCTCTGTAGGGCTGGTTTGTAGGAAGCCTGTGGTGCATTTGCTTGACTGATGATTGGTGTGGTGGGTCCATCCCACGGTGGTGGTACTGACCCGGGGTGGGTGGTCCTAGATGGCGGAAGAAAGAAGGCCAAGCTAGCCTTGGGAAGCAAGTAGTGGGAACACTGTTCCATGGCTTCTGCATCAGTTCCTGCCTCCAGGTCCCTGCCCTGATGGAGTCCGTGCCCTGACTTCCCTTGGTGAGAGACTGCGATATGAAAACTGTCACCTGAAATCAACCCTTTTCTCCCAGAATTACATTTAGTCGTGGTGTTTTATCATAACAATAGAAATCCTAATGAAGACTGGCTGGATCTGCCCTTCCCTATCAGGATTCACAGCCCTGAACCATGGTGAACCATGGGGACATTGTCTTGACTGTGTGAGAGCCGCATGAGTGCACACATTTGTCAATATTTATGAGTTCTGTGAAAAGAATGGGTATTTTTAATCCTATCTTAATGATACCTCAATGAAATGAATATTTTTGAAAATACCCCCGAGTAGTTCTTTCTTTAAAGCATGAATTAATCTTTTGAAGAAACTTAAATAACATCACAGAGAAGTGAACAACATGACCAGGAGTTTGATTCCAAAATCTGGCTTTCCTTATGTTCTGTTCACCACTGTGCAATAGAAATACACCCTGTTTATTGCTGTAGTGGCCTAGCCTCCTCTTGTGGGCACTTTAGAATAACACAGTCACACACACACACACACACACACACACACACACACACACACACACGGGGATGGAGAAAGACTACAATAAAGTCCCCTTAGGAATCTTAAAGAAAGCAGAACTATGTGATAGCTAATCTTCATTGTCCACTTGACTAGACTCAGAGTTGCCTAGAGTGTGTACGTCAGGGTGCTGCTGGAGAGGTTTAACTGGAAAGAGAAGAACCATTTTCAATATGGGAGGCAGCATCCCATGTGCTGGAGAGTCTGGGATGTATAAAAGGGGGAAGAAGAAAGCCTAGTGAGTTCCAGCCTCATCTCTCTCCTACCTGGGGGGGACTCCATAGAGTCAGAACCGCATGTCTCTCCCACCATGCCTTTCCCGCCAACCTGGACCATATTCCTTGGCTCCAAACTGAGCCAAACATAAATCCTTTCTCTCTTGAGTAACTTTGTCAGGTATTTGGTCACAGCAATGAGAAAATTGACAAACATATAATTTAATGATAAAACTCTTTATACGCCCAAGAGATGGTCAAGGTATAGTTTGGTAGAACAATTCTATAGCACCCAATCAGTAGCCTCTCTAGATAAATGCACTTAAACACGAGGCAATTTTGAAACTGGAAATTTGGAGATGAAAGTCCCTTGAACTGTGGAGGTAGAGCTGATGAGATGTTTAATGTTGTTTAGACCCAACTAAGAGAAAATTACATTTTCAACTCAAACTAATCAGGAAATGATTCTAGAATAAAAGGCCACAACAGGGAGACAGCTCAAAAGGTCTTCCCTACTACAGAAAACACAAACAGGACAAAGGGCTCAACTCAGACAGAGGGACAGGAAGGGCCTCAGTTCCACCCTAGAAGAGCCATTTCTGAGTAAGGAACTGACGTTGAGCCAGAAGTCTTCGGATGACCTGATAAGGAAGGAAAGCTCTCAGCAAAGAGTGGGTACTTAAAGGAAGCCTTTGAGAGCATGCACGCTTCCTGTAGGCTTTGATAAATATGTGCTTTGATACTGAAGAGAGGAAAGAAAGAAGAAATATAATAATCTAAAACCAAACCAAGACACAGCCCAGGGTGTCCATCAGGCAGAGGAGCATCAAAAGCAACCAGGCAAAAGCCATGAGGATGAGTGTTGAATAATAATAGCTATTGTGATAACTCACTGGGTGTCCAGAGCCCTCCTAAGATCTCTCTGTACATTTAATCCTTACTTATGCAAGCCTCAGAGCTGGAAATATGATAAGCGTACCACCCCTGAGAAGCTAATACTCTGAGACTCATGCTTACAGTTTCAGGCAGCCAGTCAAGGGCACCATCCACATCTGATGTCATCTCCATCTGACTGCAACTCCTCACCCCCACTGTGCATTTGTTATCCCCATTGCACACCCTTCTAACAGGCTGAGTCTCAGGGGCACCTCCAAACCTGTTGAGTCAGAATTTACAGTTGACCAAGACCCCCCAAAGTGATTCTCTGCATGGTGAATTTTGACAGGTTACCACCCCAGCCCCTTCCAGAAGATAGATCCATCTCTTAATTTTATCTTCTTAAGACATTTGAATATCAAATGTCTAAAATTTAAAAAGGAGAGCAAGAGATGATAGTATTAGGTGATGGGGAAGGATGGAATGCAGGCAAAAGTACACATAAGTAACTAAGTACATAAAAAGAAATGCTCCCCAACACACACACACACACACACACACACACACACACACACACACACACACCTCGTGTGTTGAACACTTGGTCCCAGCTGGCAGTGCTATTTTGGGAGTTCCAGAAACTTTAGAAGAGTGGAGGAAATGGGTGACAAGGGGCAGGTTCTTGGAGGTGTCCTGTGCCTGATCTGTCCCTGTCTACCACAAGTGAATAGCCTCCTCCTCCCCGACATGTTCCCACTCCCATGATGTTCTGCCCAAGCACATGGGGTCAAGGACCAGAGGACTGAACCCCTGAAATGTGATTGAGATCGTTCTTTCCTCCCTTACATTATTCTGCCCTGCATTTGGCCAGAGCTACACAAAATTAACTAACATGACAATGCCAGTTCCTTCAAGACAATAGTCTGGAAATTGATATCAATCTCAACTGTATAGATTCTATAAGTGTTTTTAAATAATGTGTGCTTTTAAAGCATATATTCCTTAGCTAGGTTCTTTCAGGCTTTAGGAACTAGGCACCCCAAATGACTTTGCATCATGCTTCAGATATTTTTCCAACAAATACCCCAACAGCTGGGGAGCCATACCTTTCTTCTCTGTCTGCCCCACGCTTTCTCAAGGTGTTAGTTAGGGTTTAAGTGTGAACTGTCCCCGTGCCCTGGGCTCAGGCTGTAATCACACAGGTCCAAGCTTCAGGCACTGTTCTGAAGGCTGTACAGTCTTAAAGAGGCAACAAACACCTGGCTGATAGAAACAGGTCAGTAAGAGTGGGCCTCCAAGATTGCACTCAGCTCTGGTTCTGACCTGCTTTCTCTGCCTGTTGCTCCTCTGTGATCTGAACAAGTCTCCCTGGTGACACACTGTCACAGCCATGCCTTCCCCACCAGAATGAACTACAATCTCTCTGAAGCCTTGAGCCTAAATAAACCTTTGGTCTCTGAAGACAGTCTACCATGTGTGCCGCAGCAACGGGAAAGGTAACGGACACAGAAGACTGGCACCAACAGGGGGTTGTTCCTGTGATAAATCTGACTCTGGGGCTCCTGGGCCTTTCGAACTGATTTGTAGGAAGGATGTGGAAGAGTATGAAGCTGTGAGCTATGGAATGGTGTGAGCAGAGTTTGATGGGCCATTCTGGGGATTCAGAGACCAGAAAGCGGATTGACAGATACGCGGTAAAAGTTGTCCCTGTGAACTTTCAGATGGAAACAATGATAATACTGGGAATTGGACTTGAGGCCATCCATGTTATATCCTGGAAAAGAATTGAGTTGTGGCCTGTCTGAGTTCTAAAATGTACTGGAAATTTGGATGAAGCTGAATTCAAAAGCAACAAACTATTTTACTTGGTGGCAGAAACTTCAAGACAGCAGAACATTCAGGAGACAGCATGGTTATTGCTCACTGCTTTCAGACAGGTTGATAATGAGAATGCAGAGGAAAATGTGCAGCCAAAAGATGTTAGAAGAGTTTGGGAGCATTCATGCATTTACAGCTGTGACCAAAACTAGAATGGATAAAATGGCTGTAATTGTTCAAGAGTAGCACCATTAAAGAGATGGTGCATTCTGCACAAGAATGACAGGAGATTATGAGTTCAACATGTAACCAGTTATAAACACACACACACACACACACACACACACATATATATATATATATATATATATATATATATATATATATATATATATACATATACATACATATAAAATAATGACAGGAGAGGTCTTGATAAAGACCCTCCATCCACTAAGAGTTCTAAGGTGTGAAAATGCCATCCCAAAACATTTCATTTAGAGAGTGCCCTCAAAAGACAGAGCTATAGAGGTATAGAGGTGCCCTGTTCAACATGGTCAACTTAGAGAAGTGTTTCTCCGAGTTTAGTTACACAGGCATTTGGAGGTTTAAGTCCAACAGGCCTCAGTGTAACACTGGGCAGCAGAAATTGACATCACCTATGTGGTGCTTATTATACAGGGATGCAGAATGCAGGAGTTGTGGGATCCTGGGACCTGCACCAAGGTTCTAAAGAGAAGCCTATGAGGCCAGGCAATGTATGGCAGGGTTGCATTGCCAGTACAGAAGACCATATTGGACTGTGCATGAAGCTGTGGGGGTGAGGCTTAGGTTAAAAAGGAGAGCCCAGGATCATGGGATATCTGCCAAGAAAAGCTGCAGATACTAACTAGAACTGGCTTCAAAGGAGAATGCATGTATTGCAAATGTCAAGGACACAAGGTCAAGGCTTTGAGGGGGGCTGCAAATGAGATCACCACCCACCTGATATGCTAGACCTGGAGCTATAGGGTTTAATGTTTGACCTTCTGAGTTTCGGTTGTACTTTCCAGTGTTTTCTTGATATCAACTACTCCCGCATTATGGAATGGGGCTGTTTACTCATGGCCACTGTATATTGGAAAAATGTAACTTTCCTTTGTCATTTCACAGAGGTTCACAGTTAAGCATTTGCCTTGAGTCTCAAAAGACTCTTCAGACCTTGGAACAGTATTGGGACTGTTAAGGCTATGGGGACTCTTTTTTTATTTTATTTGTTGGCTCTTTGAGAATTTTGTCCAGTGTGTTTTGATCATATTCACTCAATCTGTTGGGATAATCTTTTTGTACACTGTGTAAAAGATGTCTCTGTTTTACCTCACCTGCCTAAGGCACCTTCTGATTGGTTTAATAAAGAGCTGAATAGCCAATAGCTAGGCAGGAGAGGATAGGCAGGACTTCTGGGCAGAGATAGAAACTCTGGAAAAGATAGAAACTCTGGGAGATTTGCCAGCCAGACTCGGAGGAAGTTGGACAAACAGTACTGAGGAGAGTTAATGAGCTACATGGCAGAATGTAGATTAATATAAACTGGTTAATTTAAGTTTTAAGAGCTAGTTGGGAACAAGATTAAGCTAAGGCCAAGCTTTCATAATTAATAAAAAGTCTCCGTGTTGTTATTTGGGAGCTGGTAGTTCAAAGAAAGACCTGATACATCAGTCTCTAGCCTATGGTTCTGTTTGCAAGGTTGTGAAGACTTTAGAAGACACAGCCTGGCTGGCAGATGTAGGTCACTACAACCTGGCCTCTGAAGGGACCATCTGCTGCTGTGTCAACACTCTGCCACACATTCCCTGCTGGCATGCCTTCCCAATCATGATGGAGCAAAATCTTTCTGGAACCATGAGTCCTCCCTTACGTGGCTCTGTCAGGCATCCTATCGTAGAGACACAAAAGGTAATTCATATTCTTTCTTGCTTACTCTCTCACTCTGTCTTCTTGTTTTCAATAATCTTATTTATTTGTTTTATTGAGGTCAATATTCATGCTTTAAGATTCCAATTTACAGTTCAATGCTTTTTTAGTAAATTTATTGAGCTGTGTAACTGTCACCATATTGCACTTGTGGGATATTCCCATCATCCTACTGTGCTTCTATCATGTCTTTGTAGAATTAATGTCTGTCCCTATGAGCAGCTTCACCTACCACTAACATTTTTTTGTCTGTAGATTTGCCTACTCCAAGTATTTTTTATAATTAGAAACACAGAATGTGTGGTCTTTATCCCTGGCTCTTCTTACCAAATGCCATCTTGTTGAGGCCCATCTGTATTCTAGCTTAGATTAATTCTTAATTCTTTTGTCTAGGGACTCATTTCCCATGGTAAGAAGCCATAGCAGTATTTAGAAGTTTTGAAAAAGAAATATGGAATCTCTGTATTTAACTTTAAAAATTCATTCACATGTTACATAAGTCTGAGTTGGCTTTACGATTAAAATGTTTTAAATATCGTATTAGTTTCAGTACTCATTAAGGCACTGTGATGGTTAACCTTTATCATGAACTTGACTGGATTTGAAATCACCATGGAAACACACCTATGTGTCTATGAGAGAATTTCCAGAAAAGTTTAGCTGAAGATGGAAGACTCACCCTGAGTGTGGGTGGATCCATCCCAGCTGGGATGCCTGACTGAATAGAGAGTAAATGGAGAAAGAGAGCCGAGCACTGGGATGGGATCTCTCGGCTTCCTGACTATGGATACAATGTGACCAGCCCTCACACTCAGGCTGTGGTGGCTTCCCCACCATGATGGACTGGAAGTGAAAATTAACCCTTTCTCCCTAAGTCACTTTTCTTAGGTATTATGTCATAGTAATAAAGAAAGTAACTAATATACTCATTTATAAGTGACCTGGGAAGCCTAGCCTATTGCTAGATGGTCAATAATTAACCACAAAAGAAGAAAAACAAATAGAACCAAGAATGGCATAAAGCAAGCCCAGAACTTAATTTATGCAGAAGTCCACAGTTCTTCCCATTGAAGTAGCATATGGCCTCTGCGACTCTGTGGTAGGATAGCCTGACAGAGCTATGTAAGAGAGGAAATGCTCATTTTGACTCATAGTTACAGCAGCTTGACGAATGAATACATCAAAGTTTTGCATAGAGGCTCAACTAAGCAAATGGTGCAGAAAGGTGGGGCTCAGCCAAGAGGTGATGGCGCACACCTTTAATCGCAGCACTCAGGAGTCAGAGGCAGGTGGATTTCTGAGTTCAAGGCTAGCCTGGTCTACAGAGTGAGTTCCAGAACAGCCAGGACTACACAGAAAAAAACCCTGTCTCAAAAAAACCAAAAAAAGAAAAAAGAAAGGGTGGGGGGATGATGGTAAGTTAAAGAACATTTCCTGAAAGGGCTGCAGAGGTGGCTTTGTGGTTAAGCATCTGTACCTCATGCAGAGGACCCAAGTTTATTTCCCAGCACCCACAGGCTCACAACTGCCTCTAACTCCCGCTGGAGGGGATCTAGCAACTTCTTCAGCCTCTAAAAGAAGAATGCTTCTAAGATTCACCTCCTGTGTTTCCTGGAAAGAATCTGTCGTCTTTCTCAAATCCTTTCACTGCTTGGCTCCATACAAGCTCAACCACCAAGTGAAAACAGACACAAAATGACTACTTCTTTGCTGAGGAGGGAACAGCCCATGGAACGGAAACATCCAAGCCAAGGCTGCAGAGCATCTCCAACCAACACACTTGTCAGAGGCCCCTAGAGACAAGGTCACACTGAGTGTGAGGCGCTTGTTCCCAAGCCAGACACTAAATTGAGCTCTTACCATCATTGTTCGTGGATTTGTCACAACTCTCTGCTCTTAAAATCAGTTCGACAAGATCAAGACATCCTTGATGTAAAGTAAATGCTTTTTGCTAAACAAGTCTTGTACTGGGTGGTTTTGTGTGTCAACTTGACACAAGCTAGAGTCATCAGAGGAAGGAGCCTCAGCTGATCTCCTTGAGATGCAGCTGTAAGGCCTTTTCTCATGTAGTGATCATGGGGCAGGTCACAGCCCATGGTGGGTGGTGGCATCCCTGGGTTGGTGCTCCTGGGTTCTATAAGATGGTAGGCTGAGCAGGCCAGGAGAAGCAAGCCAGTGATCAGCACCCCTCCATGGCCTCCGCATCAGCTCCTGTCTCCGGGATCCTGCCCTGTTTGAATTCCTGCTCTGACTTCCTTCAGTGATGAACAGCAATGCTCAAGTGTAAGCCTCGTAAACCCTTTCCTCGCCAGCTTGCTTTCTGGTCATGGTGTTTTGTTGCAGCAATAGAAACCCTGACAATGATCAACAGAACTATGAAGGAAAGTGTTAACCTGAGGACAAGCAAGGACAAGTCTGCCACATCTTTGTCACCTCTTCACAAGACTTTGGGTAGGTTAGCCCACTTCTGCATGACTCTGTGTCCTTTCTCAGAGAGAGAGAGCAACCCAGGCAGGCAAACTACACTTTCTCTGAAGCGCCTTCAGGGGCTAAACTCTTAAAGTTTTATAATGCTAAAAGTATGACTTCAATAATAAAAACAGTAGTTATAACAATTGTATTCATATATTATGCTTACTACACACCAGGCACTTCTCCACACACTTTCCAAATATTGTCTCCCTTAATCCTCATAGACATTCTAGTAGGTAGGTTTTATTAGTCCCAATTTTCAGATGAAGAAACTTCGGCACACAGAGTCAGAGGTCACAAGCAATCTCAGTGAACATGAGAGCATTTAACTGAACCGTGTACAAATTGAAATCACAAGAAATGAGGCTTTAGTGGTCTGTGTGCATGTGTTTGTTCCCACGGTATCTGAAAGTTCAGTCATGGTGCCCAAACTAGAGAGATTCAAATCTGGAGTCAGCTCACTCCACTTCTACCCACAGCAACAGTTCACGGGGGGTAGGTACCAGTTGGGGTTCTCAAGAGGAACAGAACAATGGGATGACTACTTGTTACGAAAGGATTTAATACATTGGCTTATACCATATGGCCTGGATGATGCAGCAATGGCTATCTCCATACTGGAGAGGCTGAGAACCCATAGATGCTTAGTTCACGAAGTTGGACACCCCAGTGGTCCCAATGCTGAAGGCCTGGAGAATTCCTGGAGGGCTGTTGGTCTTCAGTTTATATTGGAAGGCCAACAAAACTGAGTTCTGATGCCAGGGAAGGGATGTAGCTGCAGATGTGGCTGCGGCAGTGATGGCAGCACCAGGGTAGATGAACTAGTCAAAAGGAGTAAAATATAAGGAGGAAAAAAGCAAGCTTTTCTCTCCTTTGATCTGGGCTGCCAACAGACAGTTCCATCCGCATCTAGGGTGGGCCTTCCCCCTTCACACAACCCAATCAAGGTAGTTCCTCATAAATGAGCTCTAGGACTTATCGTTTGGTTGATTCTAGATTCAGTCAAGTTGACAGCTAACCAGACTTGAGCCATTGTATAATGCTTCCCAACATTAGCGTCATCTGTGAGCTTGTGTGATGGTTCATCTTCAAATGCCTACATCACCATAGAAACTAAAATCTGGGCATGTCTATGAGGTGGGAAGATGCACCCCAAATGTAGATGGCCCCATTCCGTGGGCTGAGCCACAGTAGCCTCTCCCTCTGCTTCCTGAGTGTGGGTCCCCTTTGACTAGCTACTACCACCATATCTCCCCCATAATGGGCTGTCCCTTCAAACTTAAGTCAAAATTACCCTTCCTTCTTTCAGTTGTTTTTGTCCAGTATTTTGTTGCAGTAACAAGATAAATAATTAATACAACTTAGTAGACTTACTGCTTTCCCTCCCCTACTCTAGACCAATGGAACCAGGGAATCTGGAACCACAGCCCACTGTGTTGGGACAAGCCTGAGTGACTGATGAACACAGAATCTGGGAAGTCCTTGCCTGTCTGGATCCTGCTCTGGGCATCCTGTAGGTATGACGAAGGTTCAGCCAGGAAGCAGAGGACAGGGCAGAGGTCCTCCACCAGCCTCCACTCTAGATGAACTGAGGGCTCTCCCTCACTGAGGGACAAAGCCTTAACAAGAAAATCTGCCAACAACAGGCTGCTGCAGTGGGACAGGTTACTTTTGAAATGACTTCTTTTTCTTTTAACAAGAGCACTCAGTGAACAAAGAAAAGAAGAAAATCCCACTGCCCATCCCCCTGCGTTTAGTGCCCATGGGCACTGGGTTCTGGCAGAGGTATCTTCGGGAAGGACCCCTGAGTTTCCCTGTGAGGAATGGGAATGTGACTACAGGCCCCCAGTTCCATTCCCCTAAGGAGAGACCCAGCAAGGGGGTCTCTGGGATGGGTGGGGTGGAGGGGGGCAGCGGTGGTTAGAAATCTTCACAGGGAGCAGGGAGAGTGTCCCTTCTCGAAAGCCTCTGGGTTCTGGAAGTGGCAGGATGGCAGCGAAGCATCTAACCACCCACTTTTTCTCTTTAGGCCCAGCGCTCTCGATTAACTGTAGCCTTTTGCTAAGAGGCACACCAGATTGTCAGTTTGCTTTCTGGAGAAGAAAAAAAAAAAATGCAGGCTAAGGTATTCAAATTGCCAAGCCAGTGGTATCATGGGAGACTATTATAAAATCCTCTCCAAGTTAAGTCTGCATGCCTCAAAGAGCAAAAAATTAATATACTGTCATTACACAGTTGAGAGAGGAAATTAATTTATACAGAAACCCTTTCTAAGGCATGTTCAGACTGCCCAGATACAGCCCCAAATGGGAGCATTATCTGCCTTCCCAAAATAATACACCATATGCCCTAATCTGGCAGACACGAAGATAATTATATGATCCTGGCAGCACCAATATGCTTGCTAATAAATGGGAAAATGAGAACAATGCAAATCAAAGTTAAGTTCAACGGTTATTCAGAGTCATGGTAGGGATGCTACTCACTTCAGGACACATGGCGGCAGGCAGAAAGTGGGTCTCTCAGAGATGGAAGCTGAAGGCTGTTGTAGGGAGGTGTGTGTGTATTAAGAGATGGTGGCAGTCAGGTGGTGGTGGTGCCTACTTTTAATCCCAGCACTCAGGGAGGCAGAAGGAGGTGGATCTCTGTGAGTTCAAGGTCAGCCTTGTCTACAGAGTGAATGAGTTGCAGGACAGCCAGGGATACACGAAGAAAGCCTGTCTCCAAAAAAAGAAAGAAAAAGACAGAGAGAGAGAGAGAGAGAGAGAGAGAGAGAGAGAGAGAGAGAGAGAGAGAGAGAGGCAACAGTTGGGGCAGTTGTAGTACACACAGAATAAAGTGGTATGGGATTCCAAGGCACTTGGGAATTAATTCTCTTCCTGATAATCTGTACTCTCAGGGACTGAATGGGGCTCTTCTTAAAACACAACCTCAAAACAAAAAGTTGTACACCTTCAGTCTGTGTGTGTGTGTGTGTGTGTGTGTGTGTGTGTGTGTGTGTGTGTGCAGTGCATGCCCACATTTGTCTCTATTAGCTTTAATTGTCAACTTGACCTAACATAGAATTGCCTGGGAAGATAGTCTCAATGAGGGATTGTCTACACTGGGTTGGCCCGTGGGCGTATCTGGGGTGGCGGTGGGGGGGTTGTTAATAGGTATGGGAAGCTCCAGCCCTCTGTGGGTACCACCATTCCTGGGCAGGGGGTCCTGAACTGTGTAGGAGTGGAGAGATGAAGCAGAGCACAGGCAAGTGTGCATCCATTCTCTCAGTTCTCGGCCATGGGTGTGATGTGACCAGCTCCTGTCACCTTGAATTGTGAGCTAAAAGAAACCATTTCTCCCCTAAGATGCTTTTAGTCAGTGTCTTATCACAGCAGCAGAAATAAAACTAAGACATGTGTCTGTATGTGGAGGCCGGGGATCAACCCTGGGCATCACTCCTCAGGGGCCACCCACTCTTGTTTTTTGTGAGTAGGAGTCTCTCACTAGCCTGGAGCTAGCTAAGTGGATGAGGCAGGCTGGCCAGCTAGCTCCAGGTCTCCATCCACCCTTGCCACCCCAGTGCCAGGATTACAAGCACACCTGACCACACTCAGCTACCTTAAGTGAGTTCTGGGTCCTCTTGTCTGCAAGGCAAACGCTTTACCAGCTGAGCTATCTCTAAGGCCTACTGTCAGTTTTAAGCACACACACACACACACACACACACACACACACACACACACACACACAATTAAATTTAAAAACTATAAAATGTGTCTGGACGTCCTGTTCACGCAAACGCAAACCTACTTCCAGTTTGGGCAGCATGGTGCCCTCCCCAGCAGCCTGTTCTCTCTCTGCCGGCTGACTTTCCCCCTAATCATCTTCTCACAGAACTACTGGTATTCTCATTTCTTGGTGTTGACATGCATGAAAAAGTGCTAAGTAAGTGCAGTCGTCAAATCTGACTCCACCTGAGCATGGACAATGCAGAGACCAAGCAAAACAGGTGCTTCCTTGACCTTGGAAAACAACCGAATTTGATGGATTTCGCCTCGTTTCCCACACCAATAAACCTTCTGTCCCAGTTTTCTGGTCTTTTGTTTACCTTGAGTTTGGGTTTGTTTTTATTATCTGATTAGGTTATTAATTATTGAGGGGTGGCGTGTGTGTGCCACAGTGCACCCAGGGAGGTCAGAGAACAACTTAGGGTTGTTAGTTCTCTCCTTCTACCTGTGAGGTCATGAGATCAAACTCAGGTCGTCAGACTTGGTGCCAAGGGCCTCCCCGCCTCCCCGCGCCATTTTTGCCTGCCCTGGTTTTGTTGGTTTGATTATTCATTTTTAATTTTGTAAAGGTTTCTTTTGTCTATGTGTAGAGGTATATCTGCATGTGTATGTGTACATGTGCATTCAGGGGCTTGCAGAGACCAGATGAGTGTTGGATTCCCTGGAGCTAGAGTAACAGGTGGTTATAGGATGGCCGGCATGGGTGCTAGGATTCAAACTCTGGCCCTTGGCAACACTAGCATGTATTAATCACTGAACCATCTCTCTGGCCCGAAGGTTTGTTCTGGTGTTTGTTTTTGAGAAAGGTATAGCTGAGGCTGACTTCATACTCACTGTGTAGCTAAAGGTGACTTTGGAATCCTGATCCTCCTGTCTCCACAGCACAAATGCTGGGTTTATAGGCAAATACCACCATGTCTGGTTCATGTAGTACTAAGGATCCAACCCAGGGCTACATTAATGCCAGGCAAGTACTCTGCCAACTGAGGTACATCCCGGCCCCTTCTTGTCCCTAGAAGAGAAAACAACAAAACAGTAATGGAGAAAGGGAAGCCAGTGTGGAGAAGGTCAACCAGAAGCACCAGCCTCGGATGTACCGTATCTAGAACCTGCCAGAATCCTGAGATACCTCTCAAGTGGGGGCGTGGCAAGCCCTGTGTGGTGAGCTTCAGCCTAGAAGATACTCTTGTCACCCACAGGGGAACAAATCAGACACCGGGAACATGAACCCTGAGGGAAAGTGTCCCTCCCACAGTGCTAACAAGGTTCCCCACATCACTCTTGCCAATTAAATTCCAGGAGATGCACAGTGACAGATGTGAGGTGCCAGCGGATTTGAGCTCTGTCAGAGCAGACACCTTTACAAGGGAGCCCACACTGTACGGGCAAGGCAGCAGCCATGGGATATTTACATATTTATAAACATCTAGACAACAAGGAGCACTCCACACCCTTCCAGCCCATGCTTCCTAAAGAGGAATCCAGGAAAGTGACAGCAGGGCCACAGCCCTCTCATTGGCCGCAGAGGCTAGAGATGCCCCAGCAGTGAAGGTCACTTGCTGCTCATGCAGAGGACCGGAGTTTGGATCCCAGCATCATGGCAGCTCGCAGGCACCTGTCACTCCAGCTCCAAGGGATCCAACACTCCCTTCTCATCTCCATGGGCAGCTGTACACCGTGTGCACATACACACCCATACAGACACAGACATGTACATACAAGAAATGAAGTTTTGAAAAGGAGAGAGAGATGGCCACAGACTCAGGACACTAAGCAGAGCTCAGCCAGGCTCTCCATTCCAAGTTACCACATCCAGAATAGCCCGTGACAGCCAGCCACAGGAGGGCTTAGGGCACAGCAACAGCTAGAGCAATACATCTTAAATGATGTCCTCATTACTCCCCAGAAATAATCCTGGGAAAGGAGAAAGGAAATAACTAACCAACTTTCAGTTTCAGCCAAACTTGAGAAATGTTTTATTCTTAGTTTCAAGATGACCACTGGCTCCGGCAAAGCTCCCGAAAGTCCTTCTGTTAGAGACGCTGCTGAGTGTTGTTTGAGGCAACATTTTCCCATCCTTTCACTCGGGGCTGGAGAGTCGGCTCAGCTGGGAGCAGCACTGGTAGCTCTTTCAGAGGACCTGAGTTTGGTCCCTACACCAACACTGCCTACCATCAGTAATTCCAGTTCCAGAGGGATCTGACGCCCTCGCCTGACCTCCAAGGGCATGCATGCATGTGCCGCACATACGTATAAGCAGGCAAAATACCCGTACGTGTAAAATAGAAATAAATGAAATCTTTCCCACACCGATGCCTTATCTTGTGTAGCTGTAAGCATCCTTTGTTATACTGTTTAACAAATTTAATGAGGAAAAAAATCTACATTGCTTATTATAGGGTTGAATTACATGGTAGAACATTCCTTTTCCTGTGTGGACAGAAGGCAATTTCCTGTAAGAATTTTGAAAGGGGGAGACTGGAGTGC